>NW_026521904.1:7375000-7747242 GCF_021234435.1 Artibeus jamaicensis
ATGTTTCAGATTTGTACTACCACTAAGTAGAACCATACATATTTTCTTTCTTTGTCTTCCTTCATTTTTTCCTTCTTTCCTGCCTTTGTTCATTCATTTGTTCCTTCTCTCTTCTAGTCCTTCAACTTTTCGTGAAAATCTATTTGTCATTGCTAGGACCTCATGTCTCCTAGAAAAAACAGGAGCTATATTGTCTCATATTAGTCTCCCACAATCCAATATGAGGGGAAAATTTCTGTTTAAGAGATTTATTAACAAAATACTTTCAGGGGTAGCCTGTCAGGGAATAGAAAAAGGAATGGGGGAAGCAAAACAGGGAAGAAGAAGAAGTCAAGCAAGGGGTTTTCTCGGGAAAAGTCTTCCAAAGATGAGCTTTAGCCTGATCCTATGGACTGTGAATTCAGCCTCTGAGAGTTTTCTCCGAAGTCAGGGTGCTGGGGCTAACATACTACAACACCTGGGAGTCACTGGTTGAAGGCCAGTGTTGGGGGATGTAAGTACCCAGGACTTCTGGCTCTAAGCCCTTGAAAAGAGGGCTCCAGGAGCCCACAGGCAGTCCTCCAACGAGGGAACAAAGGCTGTAAAAATGAGATCCAAGAGAAATGGGCAGAAAATCGGCATTATCTGCCACACACATTCAAAAATGATAGAGTAGAAGAGTCCTTGAAAGATGCAGGACCATGGAATACCTTGATTAGTTGTAAATTGTACATCTCACACATGCATGAACGCATGTGTGTTGTTACCAATAATAAAGAACAAAAATTTATGAATTGTTTTTTCAAATAACCTGTTTAGAATTCAAGGTTATTCTTATAATAGGGTCACTCACTAGAACTTCCGTGTACTTTTTTATTAGGAAAGATTTGGATGTACAACTAGTCCTCAGAATGGCATGTGCCTCAGGGATCGGCTTATTTCTCCTGCAGTTTACCCTAAGGTATTGTGGCTATGGTTCTGATGATTGTTGTGGCAATCGGAAATGATTTAGAACTTATGACTTGTGGTTTTATAACTACTTTGGATGTTTTTAAATTTATTTATTAATAAATTAAGATTTATTTCTAAATAGGCCTATATATGAAGGTGTACTTCTTGCCAAAAAATATGCTAAAGATTATTATTTTAGTAGGATCTATCAAGCAGCCTGGTAAAGAAGCAAGAAAGAATGTATTAATGATTAAAAGTGTGCAGTTAAATTGCCTGAGGTCAAATCCTGGTTTTGCTAGTAAGAAATTATTTTTCAATGGACAATTTGATTAACATTTTATAGCTAAATACCCTCATCTATAAATTAAAATATGATGGAAACTGCTTCAGCAGGCTGTTGAGATTAAAGGAAATAATATGTGTGGTGGTCTTAGGTATGGTGCTAGCATAACAAGTTCTCCATAAATGTTCATTTTTATTAAAACCATGATTTCAGGAGTTGGAAGGACCTCTGCTAATTTCATCTCTGCCCTTGAGCCAGGGAGCCCATGTTCTCAGCAAAGTGGAGATAATTTTAGGGTGAATGGATTTCTGTGGGAGTTAAATGCATAATATATGAAATACCTAGCAAACCTAAAGTGCATAATAGATGCCCTGTTTTTTAATTGATTACACAAGTACTCTCCACCCATGAAGGAGAAATGGTTGTATAACCTTAGCTTGAATGCTTTCAGATTCACTCTGTCATTCTGTGCAGTTTTGCGTACATACAAATGGAAGTCTAGATTAACCCTATGACTTTGAGAGCAAAACAGTAGGGACCTCCACAAAGTTCTAGAATATGCTCCCTTAAATTAAATTGATATTTGCCTCTATCTAACCTCAAACTTATTTGCTCCTGGAGCAATATAAATTTGAACTGTTCTCGAGTTAATGCAGTTGGCTAAAAGAACTGAGAAGTTTCCCTTGTATTTCCCTTATATTAAGGATATTTGAACAGAGAATAAGTGCTCATGGATTCGGCAACACATTAGGCGGAGTATTTCCTGTGCCTTGACTGTTGCAAAGCTTCAAGGCAAAGAAAGGCAAACTATTCGCAGGCCACTTCAAACTGTTACAAAAGCTAGCTAGGCAAAGCTAGTCTTTTGAGTCTGCTCTGTAGCTTCTGGCTGGTTGATCTCTGGACCTCATTTTTTGGTGTTCAGAATGGTCTGGATGTTATTAACTGAACTGAGTTGAGGCTGGGGTTGGACAATTAGATATTTCCTTTTAAAAAGTGTTTGATTTGGGGTGAAGGTTGTTGCTTAGAGTATGAAGCATGAAAAAGTCACTTCTTTTATTCTCAGTTGCATTAAGGGCTTAGAATAAAACAGTACACAGGGATAAAGTCCAGGGTCTCTATCTGAATTGTAGCAGCAGCCCCAGGAAAAGTGGATGCCCTCTGTGTTAATGGCTTTGAGCACTAGTGTGGCAGGCGAGACAATGAGAGTATGCGCCCTGGTTTGTCCCTGTCTTCCAGGAGACTCATGTTTACTGCAGCATTATTCACAACAGCCAAGATGTGAAAAAAAAACAAGTGTCCATCGACAGAAAAATGAATAAAGAAAATACAGTATATACACACAATGAATTTATTCAACCTTAGAAAAAGAAATTCTGAAGTAGGCAACAATGTGGATTGCACTTATATTAAGTATCTAAAACAAACACATAGAAGCAGACAAAGCTAACAAAAGCAAAAATAAATATGTGAGGTGACATCAAACTAAAAGTTTCTATACAGCAAAGGAAACCATCACCAAAATGAAAAAGTAACATATGGAATGGGAGAAAATATTCGCAAACTACATATCTGATAAGGGATTAATATCCAAAATATTAAACAAATCATTCAATTCAATAGCCAAAAAAAAAGTCATACCTAATTTAAAAATGGACAAAGGACCTGAATAGATAATTTTTTTTTCTAAAAAAGATACACAAATGGTCAGGAGGTACATGCAAAGATAATCAAAATCACTAATCATCAGGCAAAGGCAAATCAAAACCACAATGAGATATTATCTCCCACTGGTTAGAATGTGTGTTATCAAAAAATCAAGAGATATGATGATAAGGATGTACAGGGAAGGGAGCACTTGAGCACTGCTGGTGGGAATGCAAACCAGCATAGCCGCTATGGAAAACAGGATGGAGTTTCCTCAAAACATTTTAAAATAGAACTATCATATGATCCAGTAATCCCATTTCCAGGTAGATATCCAAAAGAAATAAAACCATTATCTAGAAGAGGTATCTGTACACCTTTGTATATCACTGCATTATTCTCAATAGTCAAGGTGTGGAAACAACCCAAGTGTCTGTCAATAAATAAGTGAATAAAGAAAATGTGTCATATATAATAATAAGAGGCTTTGAGGGTACTGATTGCCTCAGTCAAGAATCTTCCAGCAGCAAATAGCCTTAAAACTGGCCTGAAATGAATGTATTAGCTCTTATACCTGGAAATGCCAAGAAAGAGAAAATTGGAGCAAAGAATAAATTAAAAGTGTAAGCACCCCCCACTCCACAGCCCTGCAACAAACAAACAAATGAACAAACAAAAATACACCACCTAGAAGCAGAGTATAGAATGGTGGTTGCCAGGGTCTGGGGGGGGAGGGGGATATTGGAAATTGTTAATCAGTGGGTATAAAGTTTTGGGTATGCACAATTAGTAAGTCTTGGAGATCTGGTCTCCAACATTGTACCTATAGTTAACACCAAAAGCTGTATTAAGAGGGTGGATCTTGCATTAAATGGTCTTAGCCACAATTTTTTGTTTGTTTGTTTTAAGAAATCTCTATTGAAACCTCCATGACTCACGAGGACTGTGAGAAGAGGTCTCAGGGAAGGTTCCCAGCCGACTTTTGCTCTGCACTCACATTTCTGTTTTCTTTCAAATAGAGTGATCTCTCACTTTCTTCCATCCACCCTCTCAGCTCCTAGTTCAGTGACACACCAATATATAGAAATATATCATATGTCAAAGATAGTCACATATATTAGCTGACCTTTTTCCAGCATTGGCCAATTTCTTCATTTTTCATCTCTATGACAAAAACCAGGATAAGGTGACTGGTGTGATATCTTAAAATTCTAAGGTTGCCTTGTCCAAACAAGCAAAATACACACATACAACAAAAACCCTCAGACATGGAAACTTCTGGCTCTACCCTAAAGCAAACTGCATTCATGCAACCCCAAGTTGCTTCACTAAGCATACAGCATCCTCCAAGTTATTTCTTGCTTCCATAATTAAAGTGCAATCTTAGTCTGAACAGAGACAAAAAAATCTTTCTGTTTCTAGGATAGTTTTTGTAATTGTGTTTCCATAGCTGTTTGCCTTTGTTTTTGTTTTTACCTCCTAATCCCTTTGCCAACACTGTTTTAAGACAAGCAGAGTACAATAGACTATTGGTATTGGAAAAGACCCTGGAGACATTCTTATTCACAAAAGAGGAACCTAAGACCCAGGGAGGATAAGAATTTACCCTGAACACAGTCACACAATTATAAAGAGCAAAACTGTTTTGAGATGCCAAGGTTTTAGAAGGTCCACTCCTCCATCCAGACAGATGCACGTTATTTTGGTTGACATTGCCACATATAGGCCCTTCCCTTGTTGATGGGGCTTGTTGAAAGCCCCATGGGGCTTCCTACTTCACGCTTTGATAATTCTTGCTGAGCACTATGGGCCCAGGGGCTTTGGGTCCCAATGATATTTTCTGATATGTAGCTTTTTCTCTTTCATCCTCCTTGTTCCATAACTGATAAACCCAGAAATTGCATCATGCCTTCTCTTCAAGGAACCACATAGGTTTCTACTGAGAAGCACCCTGGACAAGCCCTCAGATGGAATCGGTCTCTGCTCCTACTTTTGACCTATGCTTTTGCCCTGCTCAGAGCTGCTCCTAAACTTCCTGTTCCTTGGTTTCTGCCTTTCTCAAAACAGGCTGCAGAGTCCATCACAGTATTTTAGCATCTTCCACATCATCACTGACTTTGAACACGAACAAAACAATCCTTTTCAGTTTAAGAAAACAGAAGATGCATATGAGAAAGTATTAAATCCCAGAACATCACAAAGTTCTCCCAAGTCCTGTTTCCAATTAAGTTGAAGCCAGTTAAATGTGATTTTTTCTTTTTTTTTTGCTGAGCCAGGAGTTTCCCAAAAGCCATCCTGATTTTTCTTATTCTCTGTATTATGAATAAGCATACATATTTCTTCTATCAGAAACCTCCTTTCTAAATAGATAGGACCAAAGAAAAAAATGGGTCAGAAAAACAGGGTGCTGCTGTCAACATGAATCTTAATAATTGTAGTGGGTACAGATGTTATGCCTTTAGATAGTTTTTCATTCTCTTAACTAAAGTAAACCAGTACTTTTGTCTTTCTACAGTAATACTTTTATAAAACACTCTGATTTTTAAGTGGGGGAATAGACTATATTAAACTTTGCTCTTGAAAATTCAAAGGATATATAAGCACAGTCTAGGCCCTGAGCAATCCTGCCACAAACTTGGTAACTTTGTTTAAACTCTATGTACTTGCTCTACTTAACTGACATTGAAAAATCTGAAATATAGGATATTTGTGCATGTTAGCAGTTGAAACTATATATTCTTGGAATTGTTTATCTAATACAAAGGCAGTACTAAGTCACTATAAATATTTATTTTCTGTAATCCCACACTTTGCTCCTTCAGAAGGAGCAAATAATTTCTCCACCTGAAACGTTTAGTCTCATTTGATCCATATTTTCTACATACCAGGTATAATGTTAAGATAGTTTTGTTATTTTCATTAAACAGACAAAGAAACTTAGATTAAACTATGTATTGTTTATGAAGTTTTTTACTATAAATAAGAGAAATCTCAATGCACAGTGGTCTAAGCAATTAAGGGAGATTTTACCACATTCAGCAAAATATCTTAAGGCAGAATGGCTCTAGGACTAATTAACATATCAGCTCAATGACATCGTAAACAATCTGGCATGTTTCCATCTTTCTGTCCTCCCATCTTCAGTACTGCTGCTTTGTCAAAGACCAGCGGACCTCATGGTCACAAGTGTGCCATGCAGATGTGAAAGTGTATAGCAAATAAAGAGAAAAAATAGAGCCTTCCTTTGGCCTCTTTTCAAAAGTAAAGATTTTTTTCCTATAAGACCCTATCATTAATAAAAAAAGAAAAGAAAAACTCAGACTATTCATAATCAGCTTTCACTACAAGTTGGTAGTTAGAAAACCAAAGTCAAAATGTCAACAAAATAAATGATTCTTAATTTTTTACTGGACCAACTTAACCCTTTTACATACTTATAACCATATTATTCAAACAGTATTTTGCATCGCTAAGCATCAGACAGATGCAAATTAAAACCACAATGAAATAGCACTTCACACTGGTCAGAATGGCCATTATAAAAAATCAACAAATAATAAAGTGCTGGTGAGGGTGTGGAGAAAAGGGGACACTAGTGCACTGTTGGTGGCAATGCAGACTGGTGCAGCCACTGTGGAAAACAGCATGGAATTTCCTCAAAAAACTAAAATGGAACCACCTTTTGATCAGGCAATTCCACTGCTGGAATTATACACTAAGAATCCTGAAACACCAATTCAAAAGAACCTACACACCCCAGGGTTCATAAAAGCACAATTTACAATAGCCAAGTGCTGGAAGCAACCTACGTGACCATCACTAAGTGAGTAGATCAAAAAATTGTGGTACATTTACACAATCGAATATTATGCAGCAGAAAGAAGGAGTTCCTGCCATTCGCAACAGCATGGATAGAACTGGAGAGCACTATGCTAAATGAAATAAGCCAGGAAATGAGAGACAAATGCCATATAATTTCACTTATAAGTGGAACTTAATCAACATAACAAACAAATGAGCAAAATAGAACCAGAGACATAGAAATAAAGAAGAAACTGACAGTAATGAGAGGGGAGGGAGCAGAGGTAAATGGGGAAAAGAAGAGGACCGGGTCATCAAGAAACGTGCATAAAGGACCCAAGGACAAAGGCAAAGAGGGGTAGGATTGACCGAAGGAGGTGGGGGTGGGTGGGGTGGGAGAAAGTGGTGGTGGGAAGTTGAAGACAACTGTGCTTGAACAACAATTAAAAAAAAGAAGAAAAACCAAGAAAGAAAGATTTCTTAATATCACTACAAGGCTGATGGATTTATAGAGAATACGAAGCCTTTTAATTTACAATTATACATAAAAGTTTTTGAAGGCTAACATCTACCTCTCCTACCACAGCTTTCTGCTTTCTTCCACCTGAGTGTTGCAAAGCCCCTCTTCTGTAGTGACCACAGGCAATTCTTTGAGGAGATCTTAGGTTGTACCAGTGGGTAAAAGAAAGTCTATAATTATGATGTCTTAATATATGCAGTTGGTGGACACCTGGCTACTGGCTAGTTTAGCATTTTCTTTCTTCCTCCTCACAATGAATTCTTATTGAACAATAAGATCTAATTCTAAATTCTTAGTTTGTAGTGTAATTGTCCAAACATTGGCTGAGGTCTTTAAATGTCTCATTAGACAGACCTGCATACCAGGACTATGACAATGCAATCACTGTGCAGGGGAATGACCTCAGGCCTAGCATTACCATGGAAATGGAAAGAGTCAGTTCTTTTTTTCCTTTTCTGTGTAAGTCATGGGACAAAAACAGAATTGGGATTTTGTCAGCAAGAAAGAAGTGAGGAATGGCTGTGATAGCCATCCAATAAAACTTGCTATATTTTATTATCTGAGTGTAAAGTACAAAAAAGATAGTCGGTCCCTTGAAAATGCATGGCCATATCTTCCCATCTACATTTCTGTGAAGCTACCTCAAACTCAAACTGAGTATTTGGGCATCAAAGGAGCAGTCCTACTCTTCCAGGGCCCCCATAGCAAGATGAAATACAAGATGAATCTCTGACCATTAGTATTCTAATACTACCAAAATTTACTAGGACATACTTATATCGTAATTCCTTCAGAGTTTAAATAACATCAACTTTAATTGTACAGATATCAAAGGCAGTGCAGCTATAAATAAGAGTTACTTCAGGGAATGCTACCCCAACCCCAAAATTTGTAGCTTAAAATACACACTTTAAAAAAAAGTGACCCAGACACAGGTCATTTTTTCCCTGGTTCAGTCCAACTGGATTGAAATTTATTGGCACAATTCACAAATCTAAAAGATTTTGTGTCTTGAAGCATGAAAGCCCCAGATGGTTTTATTGGCCCAGACATCTTTCTATGATTATATTTTGTTAGAGCAGTCACCTAAGACTATAACTAACACTCATTTAAGTTTGTTTCTTCCAAATGTGTCCAAAAATGATTGCATCAAAGAAGAAAATAAGGCAATAATAAGTTGATGTTTTATTATGAAATGCAAAATGAACCACATAGTTCAATAAAATTTCAGGGCCAGAAATAATTTACATGGCAGTGGATTGCAGACATTGGCTTAATTTGGTCCAAAAAATTATTGGGTGAAAGATGATTTAGAGATGATCCAGACATTCACTAGCTTCCAAATACTTACACTTAGAGAAATGGAAAATCTATATGTTAAACGTTTCTCCAAGTCCACTTAACCATCAAAAGCTGTCAGTCTAAGAACCAAAATGGAGTATTCTAGTGATAGCAGGAAATTAAAATTTTTGTGGGTTTTGCACCTTTTTTCAGAGACATCTGCTTATAGTCATCCTTATGGTTCACTATTTCCATAATTTTAAAACAACTATCTTCAGTTTGGGGGCCAAAGCATGTTTTCTTCCTTCCTGCCCATCTGTAGTTTTTGGACAGTTAATGTGAAATAGAACTCACCAAACAGGCAACCACAGCCACAACTGGAAAACAGGATTAGCTTGCTTTCTTCAGAGTCTCCAGAAAAATCCATCTGCTTCACTTCTGTATGTCTCTTTTCACTTTTGGTTAGACAGTTTTGTCCTCTTAACAAAATCTCTTCTTTAGAGAAGAAACGCAGACACATGTAATGTACACATAGATATACACATAGTGTGCATGCACAATTACTTCAGTCACTTACATCCTAATTTTAATGGATATTTGCATTAAAATTTATATATATAATCGTAACTTAAAGGGCTTTGTTTTATGTGTAAATTAAATATAATTCAAATATCTCTGGGCCCCAATTTATCAAGCAACATTAATTGTTATAGCATGAATTTTACATGTCTTGTCCCATCTGCTAACCAGGACTTTTCATCTGCAAATTCTTCCCCACATGCCCAATCATCCCTATCAGGTTTCTCCTGTGCGTTCATGAACAGGTCCATCAGCCATAGTCACCATGTGGTGTTTTCCACATTCTTCCTTTCTGCCTCTCTGATCAGTGTCCATTCCTCTTGAGAATTTGGCATGATTAACCTCAGCCAAGGCTTACGTAGCCCACTGGGAAAATGATAATGCTAGGCGGAGACTATGCTGCCGATGGTTTATACCTCAAAATTTCCCATCCTTGAGGTGCTTACCATATGTCGGTGTTTAGTAGAAAGTGAATGGTTCCCTCTGTTTGAGACACACTATGACATCCAGGAGTCCTAAACATCATACCTATGTTGCCCTAATTTTCTTCTCTTCTGTACCTATTTATTAATTCCCTCAATTTCTTTAGTTAAAGTAAATACACAGGATCCCTATTTAAGTCAATTATTGTAATTAGGAACTTGAGGGAATATATTCTGGCCTCGGGGATTTATCATCTTGTAGAAAGACAGGAGTAAAACATATCAAAATAATTGTAATAAAAGAACTACTGTGTGGTTTCAGAATAATGTGCACTTAGTGGTATAAATGAGGAAACAATTTTGTGGCTAACTAGGATGCAGAGACTTGAAAGATCAAAGTTTACAAACTTTGTAAACAAAGAGAAGTGGAACAGCAGCCCACTTCGAGTGGACTAGAGTGGACAGCATGAATGAATGAGCAGAGGTGGGAGATGCTGTCTGTGCAGAGGGGACATGGAGTCCTCTTATTTGGGTCCTGGGGTCACTGAAGGAAGTTCAGCTGACTTTCCTGTGGCAATCATATTCACTACAGTATCTGCCATGCCTCTAGATCAATGGCATTCCAACTTGATGTTTCAGATCCAAGTATCTTGAGAAGGAAAAAAATGGTTTCCATGAATGCTTATTTATATTGGAGATAATGTAATCTCCAGAAGCTGCTCAGGACAGGTTCCTGTTGATTTTTGAAATACTTGAGGTTACAGAATATGTTCTCATTTACTATTCTTCTAGAAAGGTATTGCTTTGGAAATAAGAGTAAGACATAAATAATGTGTAGTAAAGTGTTTTTGCAAGTAGTGAGTACTCAAAAAATATCCAGAAAAGAAATTGCCATAAAAAGACATTGCTTAACTTGATCTTGTCTTGGAAAACTGGTTTGCAAGTTATGCTCCAGAAGGGAGCTTGAGCCACAGAGGAGTCACCTAGAGAAGTCCTTGTTCCCCTATCACACACACACACACACATACCCTTTAACTAGAAAATGTTCTTTGATGTGCTTAGTATAAAAGGGCTCTGGATGAGATTTCCTGTAAGGGAAATAGGATCTAATGGTTTAAAAGTGTTGAAAATTATATTCTTACCATAATTGAATATGGTCCCCTGAAGAAGGACAAGGAACATTTTAAAATTCTGAGGGAACTGTGATTCCAGAAGACTCATTAACTTGATTAAAATAGCTTTAAAGTAATATTTTCAGAAAAAAGAAAAGGGAAGTATTATGATGAACAATAAGAATGATATGTCAGTAAAGATGATTGTACAGGAGATTTGTGGTAAGTTAACAGAAAATAAGAAGTACTTGTTTTCTCTAATATTTATAAGCTACCCAATGAGTTAATGTTTTAAAAGTTAAAATTAAATTTTAGGACTTCTGGCCAAGATGGAGTCATAGGTAGACATACCGTGCCTCCTTGCACAACCAAAAGAAATAAAACAACAATTTTAAAACAAAAAACAACCAGAACTCAAAGAAAATCAAACTGTATGGAAGTCCAACAACCAAGGAGTTAAAGAAGAAACATCCAGACCAATAGGAGGAACAGAGACAGGCAGTTGGGCGGAGAGGACTCACAGCAAGGCTGCAGCTAGCAGACCCAGCAAGGCAGTGGATTGTACAGTGTTGCAGGCAAGGCTACAGCTGGCCAGCAAGGCAGCAGGTGGTGGAAGGGCAAGGCAGAGGCTTGTGGAGAAGGTAGTCCCACATTCACATGCAGGTAAACCTGGAGGAACACCTGGAAAGTGAGATGGACCTTGCAACCAGGGGTCCCAGTATGGGGAAGTAAAACCTTAAACCACCAATTGAAAATACCTGTGGGGATTGAAGTGGCTACAGGAGACACTCCCAGCCTCACAGGAGAGTCCACTGGAGAGACCCCCAGGGTCCTAGAATGTACACAAGCTAACCCACCTGGGAATCAGCACCAGAGGGCCCACTTTGCTTGTAGGTAGTGGGGGAAGTGACTGAAATTTGACAGAGAGCAGAGCAATTGTTCCCTCTTGGACCACTCCCCACATACAGGGTCACAAAACAGGGATGTGGGTTGCCCAGCCCTGGTGAAAGCCCAAGACTCTGCCCCTTATACATAGCAGGCATGCTGAAACCAAAAAAATGAACCAAATGAAAGAACAGATCAAAGCTCCAAAAAAAGTACAACAAAGTGACAAAGAGATAGCCAACCTATCATATGCACAGTTCAAAACACTGGTAATCAGGATGCTCACAGGATTGGTTGAATTTGGTTGTAAATTAGATGAAAAAATGAAGACAATGCTAAGTTAAATAAAGAAAAATGTACAGAGAACAAATAGTGATGGGAAGGAAACTGGGAGTCTAATCAATGGTGTGGACCAGAAGAAAGAAACATTCAACCAGAAGATAATGAAAAAACAAGAATTCAAAAAAAAAATGAGGAGAGTCTTACAAACCTCCAGGACATCTTTAAACATTCCAACATCTGAATTATATGGGTGCCAGAAGGAGAAGAGGAAGAGAAACAAATTTAAAACTTATTTAAACAAATAATGAAGGAGAACTTCCCCAATCTGGCAAAGAAAATAGAATTCCAGGAAGTCCAGGAAGCTCAGAGAGTCCCCAAAAAGTTGGACCCAAGGAGAAACACACCAAGGCACAGCATAATTACATTACCCAAGATTAAAAATAAGGAGGAGAGAATCTTAGAAGCAGCAAGAGAAAAGAAGACAGTTACATACAAAGGAGATTGCCCATAAGATTGTCAGCTGATTTCTCTAAAGGGACTTTACAGGTAAGAAGGGGCTGGAAAAAAAGTATTCCAAGTCATGAAAGACAAGGACCTATATCCAAGATTGCTCTATGTAGCAAAGCTTTAATTTAGAATGGAAGGGAGGATAAAGTGCTTCTCAGATAAGATCAAGTTAAATGAGTTCTTCATCACCAAGCACTTATTATATGAAATGTTAAAGAAATTTATCTAAGAAAAAGAAGGTAAAAATATGAACACTAAAATGACAGCAAACTCACAATAGTTAACAACCACACCTAAAACAAAAACAAAAGCAAACAACTAGAACAGGAACAGTACCACAGAAATAGAGATCACATGGAGGGTTATCAACAGGGAAGTGGGAGGGGGAGAGAGGGAGAAAAGGTACAGAGCATAAGTAGCATAAATTGTAAGTAGAAAATAGACAGGGGGAGGGCAGGAATAGTATAGGAAATGTAGAAGCCAAAGAGCCTACATGTATGACACCCATGGACATGAAGTAAAGGGGAGAATATGGGTGGAAGGGGTTGTACAGGGTGGAGGGGAATAAAGGGGGGAAATGGGGCAACTGTAATGGCATAATCAATAAAATATATTTTAAAAATACATTTTAGATTCTAACAAATACTATCTTACATAACTCATTATTTGTAGTCAGCATTCATGGTTAGGAATGTAGACTAAGAGAGAATCATTTTAGACAGAAACAGATCTATTAATGGGAAAGTAATTAATAGTTCTATACATCAAATGCCCTATTTGATGGTTAGAAGATGATGGTTAGAAGAGAAGTAACAATACATTTGAGCAAATATGAGAAAAAAGCCTGGGAAGAGGTTAAATTTTACAATGAGAAATGTCAAATAAAGGTAAGAACCAGATGGAAATAATAACTGTATTAAGATTAGCTTGGCCCATGGGAAAGAATTTGGAATAAGATATATAATCACAATATAAGTTGGGATCATAAATAAAAATGAATATAGAATAGAAAAAGATGTATCTTGGTGAAAATTTAGCCAACTGTGGGATTGGTTTTGTCATTTATTGTGGGTATTCAAAGAATAAAATTCAAAGAAATAAAATTATTATAGTTATCTTAGCCAATGATTATTTAACCAATAATTGCGATGGTTTATAGTAAAAATGCAGTTAATGCAAGAATTTGCAAACTAATTTGTTACTAAAAACAAAATATGATTACATTTTATCAATTAGAGGTTTTTATTTGGAACATGGTTGTTGCTGTTTATCTTTCAAGTACTAGGAGCATAATAAGATATGTAATAATTATGTCATTCTTATGTCACATGAAAAGATAAGTGATGCTCATGTTTTCTCTCTGTGAGAAGCAACAAGTGGTAACAAATAAATGCCCTTCCTGTATGATACTTAGCCTTGAGGATCTTTAGGTAATACTTAAAAGGTGGATTGAAAAAATAGTGAAATAAATTTAACCTATAATTATTAACCTGGTGTTGTTAATCAGGGGGCATTGATGTTGGAGATTTTATTAATAGCCTGAAATATTTGGCTACTGCTGTGAAAGTGATCCACGTCATCATACTTGAGAATTTAAATCATTTTGCCAAGAAGTTTTGTCAGGATAGACAAGCAGAATATGGACTTCTTTCATATGATGCAGAAAAAAAGGGAGTTTTAATACAAATTTGATTAACTTTTGACAGGCTCCTCAACCCCTACCCAGACATCATATTTTTTATTTGATAGAAGAAATCTATACATAGAACAATTTGGCATAGAGGATGTCATTATGAATTGGCTCATCTGACAAATTTTTTTGGCCACAGGAAAAATGTAAAACTTACCATAAAGCCCTATGATCAGCACACAGACACTGTGTTAAAACTATGAGATATTTTGGCCAAACAGACATCTGGGACAAAAGATGAGAGACAACCAACCCTGAAAATTGTCCTTTGCTTGAGAAAGTGAATCTATAAGCTGAAATCAAAAGAAAACAAATGGGACTACATCAAACCAAAGGGACTACATCAAACTGAACAGCTTTTGCACAGCAAAGGAAACAGGACAAAAGAAACATTAAGAAAATGACAAGACAACCTAATGAATGGATGAAGATATTTGTCAATGATACATCTGATATGGGGTTAATATCCAAGATTTACAAAGTACTTGCGAATCTCAATATCAGAAAACAAACAAACAATCTAATAAAAAAATTGGCAGAAGGCCTGTATAGACACTTCTCCAAAGATGACATACAGAAGGCCAATAGACATATGGAAAGATGCTCAACATCACTAGTCATCAGATAGATGCATATTAAAACCACAATGAAATATAACCTCACACCTGTCACGATGGCTAACATCAATAAATCAACAAACAACAAATGTTAGCGATGATGTGGAGAAAGGGAGCCCCTATGCACTATTGGTGGGAATGCAGACTGGTGCATTCCAATGAAAAATGGAACTGCTGTATTACCCAGCAAGTCCACTTCTGGGTATATATGTGAAAAAACCTGAAACACTACTTTGAAAGAATATATACAACCCTATGTCATTGCAGTGTTACTTACAACAGCCAAGGTATAAAATTAACTCAAGTTCCCATCAATAGACGAGTGGATAAAAAAGTGGTGGTACAGCCCTGGCTGGTGTAGCTTTGTGGATTGAGTGCCGGCTGCAAACCAAAGGGTTGCTGTGTTTGATTCCCAGTCAGGGCACATGCCTAGGTTGCAGGCCAAGTCCCCAGTGAGGGCTACATGAGAGGCAACAACACACTGATGTTTCTCTTTCTTTCTCCTTCCCTTCCCCTCTCTCTAAAAATAAATAAATAAATAAAATCTTTTTAAAAAGTGGAATATTCCATATATACAATGGAATATTACTTGGCCCTAAGAAAGAGTAAAATTCACCATCTCCAATAGCATGGGTGGACCTAGAGAATATTATCCTAAGTAAAGAAGTCAGACAAAGATAAGCAAATACCATATGACTTCAATTCTGTGTGGAACCTAAAGAACAAAATAAGTGAACAAACAAATTGAAACAAACTCATACGGAGAGCAAACTGATGGTTATGAGAGGGGAGAGGTGATGGGGGACTGGATAAAGAAGCTGAAGGGATAAAGAGGTACAGATTGGTACTTACAAAATGGTCATGGGAATCTAAAGTACAGCATAGGTAATATAATCAACAATTTTGTAATAACTATGTATAGTGGATACTGGAAATATCAGGAAAATCACTTTGTAAATTATATGATTATCTAACCATAATGATGTATACCTGAAATTAATACAAAATAATATTGAACATAAACTGTATTTGAAAAAAATTTTAACATATGTAAATCCTTGCAATATTTAAGAAACTTAAATAAAACAAGACATGTAGTCACCAACGGAAAAAGTTAGATTGAAATATTATAAAGACAACTTTCCAAAGGAAAAGAAAAGCAACAAAACCCTGTCAATTTTTAAGCAAACTGAAATTTACAGACACCTGGAAACACCACAGAATTTTCTAGGTAATTTTCTTCTTAAATGCCCTGAAAATGAGATGTGGATTTATGGTTCTTATTTGCTGACTTGCAGGCCTTATGAAAGTTTACATCCTTGACTTGAGAGCAAAGTATGTGATATAATATAAATTCTACCTGAAGACTTTGGAAATTTTGCTGCTCCTTGAAATAAACCTATTCTAATCTAGCAAAATAAGTAACAGGCATTCTGATGTGTGTTAGTGTTACAGACATTTGTCAGTCAGTGTTTCCAATATTTTTAGGAAGAGGAATGAAAACTCAAAATTGATTAATAAAAGATGATTTTCCACAGAGCCATGTAAGTTCATTTCACAATGTTTACTTCTTATTCAAGTCAATAATTAGCTGTGTTCTTACTGAAATTTAAAATTTACCATGATTACAGTTTACAATTGGCTTACATGCACAAGTCACATTGCTATAATTTTTAAAGCAAGTAAATTTTTCAAATTAAATTGAGAATGAGTGGCTTTTTAAAGGAAAACACATTTTATATTCTGTCTCTATAAAGAAAATGAAAATCCAATGCAATAAAAAGATAGTATGAAGTAGTATGTGTGTATATGTGTGCATATTACCAGGGAAGGAATAAATAGCTCTCATAAGATTCTCAGACTCATGACCTGAAAAAAATCAAGACTGCCAATGAAGAGTAAGTGCACAGTCATGTCCTCGGTTCTAGTCTATTCAACTTTGTAATAAATATTAGGTTGAATCATATACAATTGTCAATGTATAACCATTCTGACCTACAAAAACAGCAGTTTCACAGGCCCAGCCTAATATCTCAAATGAAATGGTAGGAAGGATGAAAAACTAAGGATAATATGTTAGATCCAAGATCAAGTTTGAAAGAAATCCGGGCATTCTGAAGTATGAGATAGAAATTTATTTCAGTGAAAAAGGAGAAATATAAATGTAAAGTGCTACATTGAGCTGGATAAACAGAATTTTTCAAGTATAAGATGGCAGGGGTTATTTCACCATGCAGGTAAAAGAAATGTAAAAGACTTAAATTATAATAAACTCAGTGATAGCGTGGCATGGCTGCTCACGAACGTTAAAGCAATCTTAGCATAAGAATCATAAATGTACACTGAATATTCTCATTGTCCAAACTTTGTCTTAGGTATTAGCTTTACTTTCTGATTTAATTCTTACAACAGCAGTTTGAAGTAAGCATAAAGACTCCATTGTACAGGTAATAAAACCAAGCATAACTTGTCCATAGCTAGGAAGTTTCAGTGCCAAAAAATGTGATAACCATAATTATTAATAATAATCACTGCTAAAATTTATTTAGCTCCTCCTGGAAGCCAGAAATGGTGAAAGGCATGTTTCTTACATTATTCCACTTAATACTGACATTAATACTTACAAGTTTACTATGTTGTTATAGCCATTTTACAAACAAGGACATCGAGGTGCCGAGATCTCATCTAGCCTGGTGAGGTCTCTGCACTCCAGCACCAGACACAAAGACGACGACCTCAGAGTACTTAACCAGCTCCATGACTAAGAAAGGTCAAATCCCTTATTTCACATACATCTGCAAAAGGTTCTGCTTCTCTGACCAAATTATGACTGATACACATGTGTAATACTATCTATGCTTAGGTTTAGATAAAATTCTGGGAGATTACACACCAAACTATATACCAGTGGTTATATCTGAGAAACAGAGTTTGCAGTGATTTTTGAGTTATGTTTGCTCATATGCATACTCTAAATTCTTAACAGTCAACATTATCATTTAAGGTCTAATAACTTTTATAATGAGATAATTTTTAATTCTTCTCATTACTGAGTTCATTTATTAGAAAAAAATAGTATACCTGAATTCATCAATTTGAGTTCTAACATGGTATTGTCAGAGTATGCCATCTCCTCAATTTCAGACAAATCCATGGAAAAGGGTGACAAAAGCTAAATTTTGTACTTAAAAAAGCAAATTAATGGAGCCAGAATAGTTATCTGCCTTGTAAAAGTACAAGCGCAGTTGTATCATTTCTTTCTGTGAATGCCCAGGGGTGGGCTGGGGTGGGCTGGGGCAAGGGGTTCACCCTGCAGCCAGATGCTTCCGTGAGCAGGAGGCCTGGACCGGAGAGCCTGCTCCTGCTGGACAGGGCCAGGTCACACCACAAGGTTGAGGGTGTGACCTGAGGGGGAGTTGCCTGGTGTGGTTGGAAGCAGAGAGAGGTGAAAGGCAAGTTGTAGTGATACATTCAAGCAGGTCATCTCAAGGTTAGCACTGGCAAACAGTAAAGGGGGAAATGGGAATGAGAGAATCAAGTAAGAAATTCAGAGAGAAGGAAAAAAATAGATGAAGGCAAGAATTGGGAGGGAATGGATGAGGGCAATTGAGCAGGTTGCAGGTAGGGCAGGAGAAATGGGGAGAAGCGGATAAGCAACGAAGAAAAATGTAAGGAACAGAGTTCACCCTCTAATCACACATCATTTCCTGACTCAGGTAAAAACTACTTCCTCTCTGTGTTTCTCACTTTGATCTTTTCCTTTCATCTCTCACCCTCCTGACTCCACTAATTCCCTTTTCTCTACTGCTGTATTAAATTAAAATATCTTTTGTCCCGTGAAGTCTAAAAATGGCAAAGTAGGGGAAGAAAGGGGATACAGGAGAGAAAGGAGAGGAAAGAGGTAAGGAGACTCTGAAACTGTACCATGCGAGTATAATGAATTAAAAACTGGGGAATGAAACTACAAATAAAAAGCATGCATAATACATAAAAACTTAAGACAGGGCTTGGTTGAGTCCTGAACACCACTTTGATCCTTTCCCCTTTGCTTGTCCAGGGCTCCATCATGTATGTGGAAAGAGCATAGTCTTCATCTGGGCGGAGGGGATGCACTCCCAAGCCTGTGTTCACTGAACACAGGAGTGTAATTTAGGCATGATCCCCTTGGCAAAAATAATATTAGAATGTTATATACATGTAAGCATAATATATATACACATGTATACATAATGTTATTTCATTATCTGTAGTATATGATTTTAAAATAAAA
Source organism: Artibeus jamaicensis (assembly GCF_021234435.1). NCBI lineage: Eukaryota > Metazoa > Chordata > Mammalia > Chiroptera > Phyllostomidae > Artibeus > Artibeus jamaicensis. Next base: position 7,393,824 of record NW_026521904.1, read on the forward strand.
TTATTATTTAGGGCAGCAGTCAGCAACTATAATTCAAGACTCCAATAGTACTCTGTTTTTGTACAGCCAATGAGCTAAAAATGTTTTATATGTTTAATGGTTGAAAGAAAAATCCAAAGAAGAGTAGTATTTTCTGGCGCATAAAAATAATATGAAATTCAAATTCTGAGTCCAAAAATAAATATTAGAAGACATCTCGCCATTCATTCATGTATTGTCTGTGGCTGCTTCCACCCAGCAATGGCAGACCTGTGTGTGGTACTGGCAAGAGAGACTGTATGGCCCACCAGATACAACACGTGTGCCATCTGGCCCTTACAGAAAATGTTTGCCAACCCCTGACTTAGGGCATTGCTTGTTGAAAGAAAAAGGTATATTTTCCTATATTGATTCTCATGGTCTGGGAGGAATAAGGTAATTCCAAAAAGCAGTGTGTCCCTCTCTCAGTGTCTCCTATTGCAGGGCCTGCCTCTTTTCCATTCTAAGAGCTATTTAAGAAAAAAAAGCCTATGGCTGTGTTAGGCTACCTTAGAGATTTAATTTAGCTTTTTGCTCCTAAACAACAGCACCCAGACTGTCATCCTGGTGCTATTGTCTCTATTTGGTAAAATAGATTTGATAGTGAGTGAGTTAAGGATGGATGAATTTAAATGCCAAGTACATGTTTTTGCTTCTTATGTTCACTCTGACTTTTCTGGAGGCTGATACATCAACAAACCCAAGCCAAAACCATCTTCCCAGACAAATACCCTAGGCAATGATAAAATTAAGTCTTAATTACTCAGTTCATGAACTAGATTTTCTTGAATGACTGAGGTTCTTTTTGAACATTAAGCAAAATTTTATACTAAGTAAAAATACATAGCAACCCTCGCAAGGACCTTGGAATCTTTATGTTCAGCATAGAAGATGTTGCAAGTTTCAACTCAGTTTCTGTACAATTTTTGAAAACAGAAGATAATGCAAAAAATATAGATTATGTGATTTTTATGTAGTTTACAAGTATAGGAAGGAGATTTCAGAAACCATAAAAATAACAGACACTTAAAATTATAGTCTTTTCAGAAGACTAACTGAACACTTTAGTTAAACTCACTTTAAAAAATACTGATTTTTAGACAGAGAAAAAGGGAGGAAAAAAGAGAGAGACAGAAACATCAATGTGTGGTTGCCTCTCACATGGCCCCCACCAGGGACCTGGCCCGCAACCCAGGCATGTGCCCTGACTGGGAATCAAACCAGCAACTCTTTGGTTCACAGGCCAGCACTCAATCCACTGAGCCACACCAGGCAGGGCACTTAAACTCACTTTTTGAGTTACACAGGAAATCTTTTTCAATAATGAAATTACTTATTTATTACTATACCTTTTAAATTAAAAAGTTATAAGTTAAAAAATAATCATTCTGATATTTTAATCTTAACAAATGCCCTTCTTAGTCATAAATATATTCATATTTTACTCAGTGAAATTATTGGTATAGTAAAATTCACTGAGGAGAAATCTATCTAATCACATAAAGTATCACAGCTATTTGAAAATAAAACAGCACATAAATTCAACCAGAGAAACACGTCACTAATATTTCCCTCTCTATTTGAAATGGTAAGAGTGCAGCACGTTGTGGTTACATCATTAAATACTTTCACAGCTGCCTCTGTGAAACTTCCTATTTCGTTATTCAAATTCATTGGTTTTCTATAGATGAGACTATGGTTTCTATAAACCAGGCACGATGTTGATACCAGAAAATGAAAGCCAAAATAATTTTTCTTTCATACATTTGTTTTTTAACTTGATTGCTTCTTGACATCCATCCTTCAAATAAGTGAAGCAGCAGATCTATTAAGCAATATCAAAATAATCAGAATTATAAAAAGCATAAGTAAAGCTCAAGTGGAAGGTTCAGACACTGTGTTCCACTCGTAACTTCAACCCATTATCCTACTAGAAGCTGTATTGTCCCATTTACCACCAATTATAAAAGGGGGTAACCTTTTATAATTGATACAATATTTTAAAGTAACCGGTAATTATGTAATTTATAAAAGTCACCACTCTGTATGACAAAGCTCCTCAGGGGAGACAGGGAACACATATAATATAACACAACAGGCTGGTTGTAAAAGTGGTTCAGCCACTTCTCTGCTGCTACCATTTGCAGAACAATTAGTAATGGTTCAGTTCAGTCTCAAGCTCATCACTTACAACATGCTTATCTCTCACACTGCGGGTTCGGGTCTTTTTAAGAGAACTAGTTGATGATGTCAGTGCAGAAAAAAAAGTGACATTCTTAGACCTTTTCTCAGAATCAGTGTGAAACAAGTTAGGGTCCAATCCATCAAAAAGAAGATTGCTTCCACCGTGGGATGATGCCATAATGAAGAGCAAATGGCTGTGGACAGAAAGGATGTTGCTGTAATTTGAGAGCCCCACAGGTGGCTTCCTCATTCAGTTATTGACTCTGTACACAGCAGGTTGGTGGAAATGTTCTATTTTGTACAGAGAGTATTGTTACTATTAGTCTGGTTACTCTCTTTACAAACCTCAGAAATGTGATATGTGGATTTAAAGTAGGCACATGCTGTAACTTCTATATTTAAAAATACACATTTACATTTCATCAGAAATTGATGTTATTTGTGGTTTTCAAACAACTAGAACATGTCTACAATGATATAAAATAATTCTTAAAACTTTAACTTAAAAAGCTTCTGCATGGCTAGAGAAAACATCAATAAAATTAAAGGGGAACAAACTTTATGGGAAAACATTTTGGCCAATGATACCTCAGATAAGGGTTTGATCTCCAAAATATAAAAAGAACTCACATGACTCCATACCAGAAAGACAAAAAATCCAATTAAAAAATGGGCAAAGGACCTGAACAGACACTTCTCCAAGGAGGACACACAGATAGCCCATAAGCATATAAAAAGATGCTCAACATCACCAGCCATCAGAGAGATACAAATTAAATCCACAATGAGATATCACTTCAAACAAGTCAGAGTGGCCATCATAATAAATCAACAAACAACAAGTGTTATTATTTATTAATAATAGAGACACAAAAGTAAGTAACACACTGACAGTAACCAGAGGGGTGGGGTGAGGGAGATAATAGGGAAAAGAAGAGGAAGGGGCAAGTCAAGGAACACATATAAAGGATCCTTGAACTTGGACAATGGGGTGGGGATTGACTGTGGGAGCCGTGGTGGGGGAGGGGAAGGGGAGAGCAATAGGGAAAACATGGGACAACTGTAACTGAACAACAATAAAAAAAAACTTTAACTGGGGAAAAATTATTCCTCATCCCTTTGCAAGGTGCCATTTAAGCCTATTTGCTTTATAAATTACGTTAAATGTTAGTGTAATACATATAATTACAAGGCTTTGTTTTGATGGTTCTACTAATTACTTATTGTTGAGACTAAGAGATCAAGAGATGCCATTTAAAAGGTACTTTGTTGACTGCAGCTTTCAAGTAGAGGAGAGGGGGTCCCTGCATAACACCACGGGAGACTACACAGGAAGCACCAGGGTCAGTCAGCAGGCAGAAGGCGAGGGATAAAGAGGCTTGGGATGACTAGTTTGAATAATTTCAGTTGCCCACGAGGCATAGGAGTGATTCCCAGTTCTCTGGTATCTGACTCTAGGACGATAATGGGAGATGGATAGTGGCCCAGAGGATGAGAACCTAACAAAGAGATGGTTGGCGATGTGGGCTCTAGATTGATTGGTTTGCATCTGAAGAGCACATTCACTGGCTTTTCTTTATTTACATCCAGGACTACCTTTGTTAGAAATTAGCTAAATCTGGGAGAGGCAGCCCCTCCAGATTCCACAAGGCCCCTGATGTCAAAGAATTAGAACACAGAAAATAAAAGATAAGGTTAATATACGTATTCGCTCATCTTCACTGCAAAGTGTTAAATGCATTTCTTTTTTCTACGAAAATTGCTCCAATTCATATTATTACTGATGAAACTGAGATAACTTGGTGCAAACTTTTGCATATTACCATTCTATGCAAAATCTTTTTGTATCTTCCATCATTTTTAACTCATGTCTACTGACTCAAAAGAAGAATCATCTCTACCCTAATTGTAAATGTTGGTCTCCATCTTACAGCCTTAATGCCAATTCTGAAGCAATTCTTCATGAATAATTCTCTCTTTCTTCATGTATATTTTGAATTTTCTTATTATTTCATCTCTATAGTCCCATCCTCTCTGTTTATAATATGTTCAGATCTTCTGTATCTAAAATCTTCCCCTCTTATAGATTTGGCTCATCAAGCAGTCACCAAAGCACTCTCTTTTCCTTCACTGTCAAAATTCTTGAATATTAATCTGCATCCATAGCCTCCAAGGCCTTGGTATTACTCCTTAACCCCTTACAACATGGTTTCTGCTCCACATAGATACCTCTTTTATTGTGATAAAATTCAGCAAATTTTTTTGAGTCCTTGAATCTCCTTATTCAATTGCAGGATTTGAGGCTATTGGCCTCTTGTTTAAACTGTCCATTCCTCTTGACTATTGTTGTATCAAATGATCTTTTTAGATTTTAAACTGTTAGGTCACTTCCAGTGTCCTCCCATTGTATGTCTTTCACTTGTAGAGAAAATGTCTTTTTCATGTCTACAGTCACACTGCCAGTCACTTATTAGACATTTGTCTCTGGATTTCTTCTCATGACTTTGAACTCAATCTGTCTCATTTTGGTGTCAGTGTCTTTTCTACCAATTCGCTCCCTTTTCTGTTTTTCCTCCCTGTCAATGTTAGCACCTTCTCCCAGCTCAAAATATTAGAATCATCTTTGCATCCTTTAAATATTTGTCTGCCACATTATAGCATTTGGCATTTAAATCTTGCCTCTCTGTCTCAATGCGTATTTTCACATTTTGCTTCCTTCTTTCCATTTTCACAGTTAGCATCCTTGCTTAAGCTATTATTTAATCACATAAGCTCCTAACTTGCCTCTTTGTCTTCAGTTCCTCCTCTTTTAGTAATAGTTTATATGGAATGTTTTAAATATCCAGCATGCACACAGCATCATTTGCAATTTGCCATTTCCAGTGCCTATATGGGTACTTTCATTCTGCAACTCATGCCCTAGCAAATAGTCTTTATAAACAATAGCAAAAACAACAACAAAACTCAAAGTCACCTACTAATGATATTGGAAAGATTAACAATGAAAATGATAATGCTGACAGTTGTGGTATTTTCCTAAGTCCTCTGGTCAATGAATAATTCATGCAACCTTTACTTTCTGTTCTTGCCATGCCTGCTTATGATAGCAAGTGATATAACAAAGGCAGCAGCCAACTTCTGGGTTTCCATTCTGACTTCAATTCAGAAAAGAGCAGACTTAGCCTTACTCCTTGTATCCTTCTGATACACCTGAGCATCCTAGAAACCATTTTGGTATTCTCTGCAGTAAGATGTTATAACTCATTTACCCACTCTAGACTTTGTGTAAAGCATTTTATGGCCCTTCTCTTATTCTACCTCTTAACTACTCTCCTTTTTATATACAGGGGCCAGCAGAAGTAATGCCTGTTTGAGTGTGGTTGGTAGGGTAATAATATGGGTATAACGGTGTATAGTTTTAATTTGGACAGTTCACCTAAAATGTCAGGTGGTGGGCTTGAGTATAATATTGTTATGTTACAGAATTACATGCTTATGATTTTGTGATTAAAAAAAGGTGTTTTTATTTGTGCTGGACCCTGTATATTAAGCAATTTGAGGTCAGAGACATGGATAGCACATCTTTGTATTATCATTTATAGTTTACATTTGATATTATTTTGTATTAGTTTTAGGTGGATTTTGTTGTTATTTCCTAAAGCAATGCCTTGGACAGAGTAGGTGCTCACTAACTAAATGAATGGTCTTGAATTTCCCCCAAATGTGTCTGAATAATATATGTTCTGATAGAATTTTCATGAGATTAATTAGAAATGCCATAGAAAAAGCAAGGTGATGTTACAATCCATAAAACTGACAACCAATCTCTGCACTGTTGAGAACTGATTAGGCATCTGTAGATGAAGGAAATAGAAGCACTCTGTGTATATGTATGTACGCACTGCATACTGGGGAGAAACACATGTTTGGCAGTCAGATGACCTGGTTTCAAGTGCTACTTCTACCAAATTACTAGTTTGTAACCTTAGGAAAATTATCTTAAAAATGAGAATGATGCTAATAGCATCTACCTTACAGGATCTGGTGAAGATTAACTGAGTTCATGTGTGTACATAAGGCATGTGAATCGTACTGCACACTGCCATGTGCCTCAGGAACCTGTCACAGTCCTTAGTCACAGGGAAGAAGTTTGCTTCTCAACTTCTCTCCTCTAATTCCCCAGAAATGGGCTTGGAAAATCATCAGGGTTCTGTGTGGAAGACATCTGGAAGGGTGAGGTTCTGAACTGAAGGGAAAGTCATCAGGGGCAGTTGCAAGATGGGGTGAGGAAGAAGGGCATTAGAAGCAGACAGAGGTAGGCTTAAATCCAACTGTGCCAACATGTTCCAGCTCCCAGAACCTCCCTGCACTTATATGTAGTCATGGGGCTGGGGCAAGGATTCAGAAATGAGGCCTGGCCTTTACGGTGAGATTTCTAGAGCCCAGAGAAAGCCCTTTCGTCTTCAGAGTCCTCAACAGAGCAAAACATTCCTTTATCAGAATCAAAGATGATTCCATGATAACTTAGTCAAAGCTTCCCTTTGTACCCAGGTATATAGAAAGCCTATTGCTCAGAACACAAGACATTCTGCTAGTGTAGCATCATTGTTTGTCTCTCCAAATGACAAGCTGTTTCTTGTCATTGACCATAAAAGTCCCTTTTTACCTCTAGTGAAACTACTGTTTTATCCTTTCATTTACTTTCCATATATGTAACCAAATCCTCGTGTTAAAAATTTTGTAATTAAAAGAAGCTTACACCTATCTGTCATCTTAGAGAAGGATCTAGGACTTTGGTTGATTCTGAGAAATGCAACATTACTTTTAGCATATAAATGTCGCTTTTGAAATTTCAGGGCATATTTTTATGATGCCTCATGATATCCTAACAATGTGTTACTGTTTAAACTTTCCCTGAGAGCTTGTCCATAGTTACTGGCAGCTTTTTGAAGACAAAATCTGCATGGCTTCATTGTGACCATTCATATTTATAAGTCAGAAAACATCCAAAACGTTCAAAGCCAGCAAATACATATCCATACATATGATATATATAGACGGACCAACACTGTCTGGGGGAAATTGGGCAAACCTGGAATGACAGGAGTCTGCTCTGACTTTCACAGCCGTTACTTGAAATTCTGGAGGAGACTCAGCATGCTTTCCAAGCTCATCACTTTACAGAATTTAAAAGGCCTGGAGTTACATCTTGACACCTTTATGGCACATGGTGAGTTAAGCCCTTTAATAAAGCCAGGGGTATTGATTTTGCTATTTCCATATTTTCAATGTCACCTCGATTTGGATATCGGTGTTCTGGTGAGATGAAGCTGGTTAGAACTGATGCTTTAAAAATTATCAAAAAGACAAAATTTACTTTTATTGGCCTTTCCCCGTCCTTCAGTCAGCATCCTTTTTCCTATGCCTGCTTCTCGCCTACCGGGTTTCCCAAAGTTTTTATGATATTAAGGGCTTCCATTAATGCTGGACCATCTTCACTAAAAATGCTCTGTGTTCCAGTCCAGCAAAATTTTCCTATGAGTGTGGCCATCACTCAGCTCTTATTTAAAGATGCTATGACTTACACCATCCATTCTAAGGAGTTAATGAGTACTTTGTTAGATTGGGCTGCTATAACAAGACACTATAGACTAGGTTGTTTAAACAACAACCATTCATTTTTTTATGGTTCTAAATGATAGAAAGTCCAATGTCAAGGCAACTGCATATCCGGTGTGTGGTAAGGGCACTTCCTGGCTTGTAGACGGTCATCTTCTTGTCATATCAGCAGAAAGAGAGAAAGAAGAAGCAAGCTGTTTCAGGTCTCTGCTAAAAGGGCACTATTCCCATTACAAGGGCTCTATCCTCACTGCCTCATTATCTCCCAAAGGCCTTGCCTTCAAATATATCACATTGGAGAATTATGTTTCAACTTATGAATTTCGGGGGAATACAAACATTCAGTCCCCAGCAGTACTACTATATTAATAATTTATTTTTCCCTCTTATGAATTAGAATACTCTTCACTTTTTTGCTTCTTTGAAAAATTAAGCTCACTCCACTCAAGTATAATTTCTTTGAATCTTTCCTAATTCCTTCTAGGAATAATTAGTTGCCCTCATTCTGTGTTCCCATAATACTTTGTATAAGTAGCCTACACTGCTTCTTATAAAACTTTATTTTATTATTTTATTTTGCTCAATTATTTGGGGCCTTGGATTGCATGTCCTCCTCTTCTCATTAAATTCTAAAATCTTTAAAGCCTGGAATGTCATGGCATTTTTCTTACCTTTTCACTAACAAGCATGCATTCTGGCACTTAGTAATTGCTCATTAAACACTCATTAAATATATAAGTGATTATAATAATGTGAATTTGAAGTCCTCTCAGATCTCCCAAGATATCTTATCTTTGGGAGGTTAAAAACCATCTGACAATCCACATGAAAGGATGTTGTGAGCAGATATTATTTTCTGAAAAGCCAATCCAAAGACATCAGCTTGCCCAGAGCAGAGTCATAACCATTCGTGCTACACATACTTTACACCGATATAAGCCTTGAAAATAGCAGAGCCCGCAACCATAGCTCCCTTTGTTGTGAGGCTGTTCCTCTGGCCAGAGTGATTGCACATCATTGCTCTCGCTCTCTCTCTCTCTCTCTCTCTCTCCGCTTTATTTATTTATTTTTGCCAAAGAAAAATTAGCTGCACAATGTTCCAGTCCTAATACTTGATATCCCAAGTTCCCTGTAAGTGTACAATATACCCTTAAATGAGTTGAGAAAATATATCTTTTATCATAAAATCTATTTATCTGCTGAGTCTCTTTTCCTTTTGGAAAATGATAGCTATTAGTGATTCCAAAATCTAGCCAGCCAGAGGGAAAAATATTTGGGGTTAAGTAGGCCTTTTTCAGCCCCTCCCTCTAATCACATCACATCACATCACATTGCATCAGGGGCCATCTCTACCACTAAATAGTTCAGGCTATGACCAAAGACATTCCACAGGCTGAAGTTACACTTCAAACAAAAATGAGAAGAATCCATGTAAAATGAGATATTCTCATCTTTCATACAGATGTGATTACCTCCAGAGTAACAAGAAACAAAACAATAATGTACTTCCATCCCTCATCATCAAAATTGCCTTATTTCAGGTCTTAACTTGATGAGAAGAGCATGATCAAAGATATTTCTGGTGGCACCTTACTGAATATTGTTTCCTAATGCTACAGAAAATCATGTTAGATATCCATTTTGTTGTCGTTTTTATGGAAAAGTAAGTAGTCACAAACATGAGATCTAGACTTTTGTGGGACCCTAGATACGTGCAAAGTTAGCCATGCAAAACAGGTCATATAGCTCTTTGACACATTTGTTTCGGTAGATATATACTTCCTAGGTATTTCCAGAAACAAATGTTGAAATGTGCAATATTTAGGACTGTGGTTAAGACGACATAATATATGTCAAGAAAGGAGGGAAAAAACCTCATCTGGCCGTACCAATATACTCCAGTTTATCTCAAACCTACCTCTGTTTCTCCTATTTCCCTTATTTCCCTCCTGCTCCAGATGCCTTTCTTTAATTACGTCGTCTGTATGCAGATTCAGTTAGCTTTCATATTATCTAATTCTATGTTTATAATATTTTGCATGAAATACTTGTGCTCGAGTTTCTTCCATCCCAGATTCTAAATGTCTTTAATTAATTCCTGCAGCTATGCTCTTAATCTTATCCTCTCCTAATTTATCCAAGACCCTGCCACCAATCCTCATTAGATAACTGCAGCCTTTTCCCTTTCTCTTGCCTGGCCCCTTCTCCATTGCCCCAAACAGGAAGATGGCAGCATGACCGGTCAAATGAATCCGCATTCATCGCCACGTATAGAATGTTGTCCTGTTAGCTTAATTCCCTGAACCTTGGCTTTCTCCTCAGGTTAACCTGTGTTTACTGCACCTCAGATTTAAAAAAAGAGTAAAAGTAACTGATAGAAAGTAGTAGCCCTATGACCACATTTTTCACCCACTTATAGGAGCTTTTATCCCTTACCAAATCCTTCCAAAATCCTTCTGCAAGTTGCACTACGTTTCAAGACCTATTCCTCCCATCTGCCACACAGCATGCATCCATCCACTCAATCCCTTCCTCCTCCAGCCTTCCGGAGTGGAGCCAGTGATTTGTCAGGATTCTGAAAGTACCATCTATGCCTACATTGCCCACTGTTGCCTTCCAGAGGCTGTAAGGTTGCCAATGCCCAAGGCTCCAAGTATCCATGATTGCTAAAGCCAAACACATGGGTGACATCCCCCAAAAAAGGTGCCTCTGTCTCCAGCAACACTGCCATCGCCATAGCTAATTTGCTATTGCCTGTACTGCTGCTACTTTACAGGGACCAGTGAGCCCCAGTGCTGTGGGCAATTTGTATATCAGCAACCCCTGGGCATTTTGAGAAATGATTCTTAATTTACATCAGCTCTATTGTTACAGCCCTCACTCTGGGACTTGTCAGGGCTACATGGGGATTAAACCAGAGATTGTTTGACAGACACCATGCTGTCCTTGAAATCACTCCTATACACTCTCCACAAATCACATTTTTAAAACAAAAGCCTGAACAATAATCTAATGACATAAAAATATTCAAGTTTTTTTTCACTCATGTAATCATCCAAAATGGATTTTGCACCACAAAACCATTCAGAAATCCTGGGTAATGATCATAGCTCTATACTCTCTGGCATCGCTAGCATCCACATAGTCAAAGGTGGGTCAGGTTCCAGCCAATGCTACAGAGAAAAAACAAAGATGAGTTATGAGCATTGACTTAAGGCATATACTTCTTCCACTCACAGCTCTGGGCAAGAACATTGACACATAGCCACACGCAACTGCAAGGGAGAATGGAAAACAGTCTAGCCGTGTACTCAAAAAGGAGAGAATCGATTATCTTATGCAACTAACCGTACTTTTCATGAAACAGTTCTAGAGTCCCTATAGTGACATGGGAGATCTTAGTTTGGGTACAGATTCATTTCAGGAGAGAAGCAGGTGAGGAGCTTCCATGTTTCTGACAGACTGTGACAAAGGCAGCCAGGTTCTGGAGCAGACAACTGCAGCAGTCACTTCCAAATTCCGTGGGCAGTTTCCTCCTTTGACAGATTCCTGGCAAAGGCTGAGGTGTCATTCTGGAACCAGCAGCCATGATGCCATATTTCTGATTCCATAATAAAGTTTCTGATTACGGCAGAGGCAGTACCTCCCCTGACCTAATTCTGTTGGAAGGGTTTGGAAATACTTCCTGGAATCTCAACATAGAGGTTTTTCTTCAGCCCTTGCGTTGGTTCTGTAACGTAATACCATGTAATAACTTTCTGCTTAGGTAGAATGGGTTCTATTATTGGCAACTGAGGTCTGAGCAATACACCTGCTCTGTCTCCAAATCTCCTTGGATATCTCTGGCTCACTTTTTCACAATGCACGGACAAGTTATGTTGAGTTCCAAAAAGCACTTATTGAGATATGGATTCCCAAAGTGTGTCGGAAAAAGTATTCACTTCTCTAATATTTCTTATACTCTACTCTCAAACCTTAATACTCAATTGCCCTTCATTCCATAGACCCCAGAGAGACCTGTTACATTGGGGGAGGAAAGGAGAAATCCAAGATGCCTAGTGGGTAGGGCCACAACAGAGCTCCTGTGGCAACCTTTTTTAAAAATGTACTGTATAAATTTCAATCAAAATGTCATATATTACACAAGGTGAAGTACTTAGAAGAAAATGGATTGATGTATGCAATTTACTTTGAAATGCATAAGAAAAGCAAATGAAATAAGGAATGGATGGATATATATGTGATAAAACAAGTTTAGTAAAATGTTAATGAAGTAGAAATCAAGTGATATATATATATATGCATACTTTAAAGTTATTTAAGCTTTGCTGTATGTTTAAAATTTTATAATAAAATGTTAGAAAATGTTGTTTATTTAAAGTTACATACATCTTGAGAAAAAGTCATAATTTTCTCTCTTCCTTTGATTTATCTGTTGCTATGGAGGTATTCATTCATATTTTCCCTTGCTCATCACATTGCATAAGTATAATAGGATAATACTATATTGTATTTTGTAACTTTCATTTTTTACTATATAAATACATCGTGAATAGTTTTTCAAGTCAACTCATATAGATCTCACCTTTTTAAAAGGTGCATGATGTTTCAAAATATGAATTGCCCGATTTATTCAATTATCCTGTAACTGATGACCATTTAGGTTGTCTCCAGTTTTTGGTTGCTGAAAACTGTGTGATAAATATTTTATATGTATGTCTTTAAATGTAGTATTTTTATACCTAGTAAATGAGTAGTTGGAGGTGGATTGTTGATCAGGGAGGTGTACACATTTTATGTTTTAATTAATTGTCCCAGATAACTTTTTTGGAAGTTTATTTATAGTACAATCAAGAGTGAATGAGAATGTCTCCTTTCCCACAGTCTTATTAGACCAGAGATTATCTATTACTCATGGGTATTCTGATAGTGATCAGGATGTTTTAGAATTTTTTCCAGAGGAAACAAGACTGAAGATTGTAGATAACTCCAAAGCAATGATTTACCAAGACCGCATAGTTTATTAATGCCAGAATAAGGGAAGGAACCATGGATCTTCCCTTTGCAAAGGAAGTAGTACTTCTTTTTTTGAAGATAATAAATAAAAGGATTTATGAGTGATAATTTTCATTTTTTTTATCAAAATAAGCATTTCATATTTCCATCAAATATAGTTACTTTCAGTCTCTCAGCTTGCTGATATTTTAGTTCTGTGATGCTAATTGCAGGCAGCATGGTCAAATACAGAGTATAAAATATAAGGGATACCAAATACCTCACTGAGTGGAGAGGGACAGAAGTCTGATGTGTATTCCTCTCATGCTGCTCCCAGAAAGGCAGGGGCCCAAGTGGTGACGCTAAACACAGAGAGTGTGTGTTAATGTGCACCACCAGCCTGGCACAGAGCTCCTAAGCTCAGTTGCAAATTTAGGTAAATCTCTCCACTTCCCTGTTTGCTTTTTCCTTATATGTAAAATAAAGAGATGCCTTTCACGTACAAGGAAGCAAAAATTTAACCAAGCTTCTACATACCTTGTAAAACATTACTTAAAAATAACTTATTCTACAAAGAAAATGAATAAAATGAGGAGGAACAAAAACTTTGAAGCAAGTGATATTACCCATTATATCTTAGTCTGATTCTGAAATATTTGAGTAATTATCTTGTATTATCCTGAAATATCTATTTTGAAAGTACTTTTCTCCATAGGGTGGAGCAGCTACTCAAATACTTCACTGCAAAAGGTTACGTAATTTAAGATACGTACTTATTCCCCAAAACAGAAGTGGTATACAACTGTTTCCCTTTCACAGATCAAATCATTGAAAAATGTTATTTTTATAGAAAACCTTCTTATACCACAGCTTAAAGTGATCTATACTACATCTTCTTTCTTTTCTTCATTGCCCAGGCAGTTATATTTTCTTTCTTTCTCCTTCTTTCTTTTCTAAATACTCTGTCAATGTATTTTTTCAATGCCAGAGAATCATAAAGCCAACCATAAATAATGACAAGCTCTAAAAATTAATGATGTTGTATTTTAAAAAGGCAAACATTATTGAAGACTAAATGAATGGAAGTGGGGCTAATGATTCAAATTTTCCAGGTAACTAGGCATGCTTACTGTTGATGATGGTTGCTCTGAGTCTTAGAAAAAATTTACTTTTGAGGGGCTTTATCTTCAAGTTCTCAGGTATCCCAACATCTAGAGTGTATTCAAATCTTCCCAAACATTCTAAATCAAGCATTCTGTAAAGAGAGGGTGGCAATGCAGGCAGGTAGCAAAACACTGGGGAATGGACATTTCTGTTCAATCACAAACCAAACAGAAAACATGTTGATATTGTATTAACTTGGTGTGCTTGTGGATCAGTGCTCTTTAAGATCATGGTCGTTTACTATATTTCTTCTTCCTGTGTACAATAAATAAAGTAGAAACGTGGGGACTAGAGTTGTGTTCAGCCTGCAATGCCTTCTTACCCTCCCACCAACAACCACACACACAGACACACCCTGGGCAGGCCCTGGAATAGGCAGTCTACATTCACTTTTCTTCAGTTACCTGTTCAGCTTTTAAGTATATCATCAAAATATCAGCCTGTGGGAAAGGCACCATGAAGGCCACTTGGCCTGCTTCAGGTTATCCTCAGTTCAATTGTCCCTAAGGTTCTTAACTAAGGGTGTATTGGCAATGTCTGGACACAGTTTTGGTTATTACGACTGAAGGGGAGGTTTGCCACTGGCATCAGGTGGGTAGAGGTCAGAGATGCTGCTAAACGTCCCACAGAGCAGCAGACACCCACACCACCAACAAAGATTTACCCAGTCTAAATGCCCAATGTCAATACGTTCACAATGTAGAGGTTTAGAAACCTTGATCTAGCCCACAAGGGCTGGCATGTCACCAACAGGTTTGGGGCCAATATCTTGCTTAACCTTATTTTCACCATTCTCTCCCTCTCCCCTTCTCTCTCTCTCTCTCTCTCTCTCTCTCTCGTGTGTGTGTGTGTGTGTGTGTGTGTGTGTGCATTTCTCTTTCCCTCCCTGCTTCCCTAGCTCCAAGTATGGAGACAGACCACTCAGTTCCCAACTACAATAATCAGATATTGCAATCATAGCTATTCCATCTTTAGAGACATGACTAGTATTAGCTATTTCTTAAATTTCTTAGAATTCACACTTCTTGTGAGTTGAATGCTTAAGATAAGTAAAGTGAATGATTCCAGTATAAAAATCTACTTTAAAGCATAACTGTTTAATTTGGCCAAAAGATTTATACTTGCAAGTACACAAAACACAAAATTTATTCTTGTATTATTATTAATGATTATATAATTTTCCATATGAATAACTATAAACCTACTTTTGCCACATCCTGTCTTATTATTTAACTCAATATGATCAACTCAAGTGTTTTCACTTTTAGGTTATTTCAGGTCAAAAAAAATCAAAGAAAATTTAAAAGCCAACCATAAAAAAATACACTTTTAGATTTTTTCAACTTATAAAAACACATATACTTTTTCAATATGAAGAATAATTGTATAGGAAAATTTTCTGTTTAGTTTGACATCTGTGGATTAATTCAACTAGGCCAGGTGGCAGGAACATCAGCCTGTGTAACTTTGTGTCAAAAGCAGACACAAGGTATTCTCTGGCTCAATGAAGTTACCACTTACACTAAAAAAATAAAATAAAATAGTTGAAAGTGTTGACAATAAACATTTGCTCATAAGTAAGCAAATGTTAATGTCCTCTATATTTCTGGAGAAACTGTATAATCTGAATCCTGCAGATTTGATCTTTGATATATGGTACTAAAGGGAAGTAAGAAAATTATTTTTACTGTCTCAACAAATCCTGGCTTTCAAGCCAACTGTCATACTGTAATAATTCTATCTTGGATGTCAGAAGTTGAAAAGCATTTCTTCTTCTTCATATTCTTGCTGTTCTAGCCTTAAACCACTCCCACATCCATTCAGGACCAGCTACCTAATTTTTATAGTAAGTGCAAAATGGAAAGACAAAGCTGCCTATTTAAAAATGAAGAATTTCAAGATGGCTACAGCAGAGCATTAAGCCAAGTAGGAGGCCCTTGTCGGTGCCAGGCCCTCTGCAAGGGCACATGACCCGTCCACAAAGCCGCCTCTGCTTCTCTCTCACCCCAGGGTATTCTTTGGGGTCACATACAGAAAACACCACGTTTAAGCTATTACCCGTCAGGGCCTCCGCATTCAGTTAAACAGGTTCTGCACTGAACAACTCTGTCACTCACGTCAGAGGCTGAGGGAACTGCACCCTCTGAAACTGTGGCATGCAACTGCCAGTCCTAAACACCAGTCACACGGGGGTCCTCTTCTCTATTTTAGCAAAGAGAGTGACACTACGTAGTCACTACCTTTCTCATCCACCAAAAAAATGAGAAATGATTCAGCTGGTTTTCAAATTCAGTGACTTTTCCACTTTTCCTTCTGTACTCAATGACTGAAGAGGGTGTTTGCATTTATTAAACCTTAATTTAAAAAACCATAATGAAAGTCACTGGCATTTTTCTCAAAAACAGAAATATTTTTATGTTTTTTTTTCCTATTTGAAGCATTCATTTTATGAGATTTCCATGACCCTGTAACCCAATTTTGCATCATAGTGTTATCGTGATTTACCTTTTACTTGAGGAAGCACTACAGTTTATGGAAGTTCTTTGGTGTAGGTCAGAGAAATAGCCCCATGAACACTGAGCCAGCACAGTAGATTTAATGAATATAAGAGCTAGAATTGATCTAGGAAACAGTCTTTTCCCACCTTCTCCTTAAATAGATGAGGAGCCAAAAACTGGACTTGCCACCAGTCACACTGGTAGGTATCGAAAGAGTAAACACTAAATCTCACATTCTAGAGACCTTGATTTCCAAGACAAGCAGGGTGTCATACATGTACTGAAATCAGACCCATCCTGAGAGAAAAGTGCTAGATGCTTCTGTCAGCAAGAGAAAGTCAATGTCTTGTGAGTTACGGTAACTGTGACTCAGATTTGACAGATGACATGCTAGTAGTTACCCACTTGGACCCTGTGAACTCATGCTGTTATGTGGCACAACTGCTGGAAATGGGTGCTGTCTGTCTCTGCAAAATATTTGCACCTTTGCTAAGATTCTTCATGTGTTCTCACTGTCAATCCTGTCTTTCCAGGTGTTTACAGCAAGCTCATAAGCATTCTGTTCACATGCAGACAGCTGAAGCACCAACATTATCAGCAATAAAAAGAATTTAGAAGTAGATACTAAAAATTCAAAAATATTACAGGCACTGACAACATTTTATCAAACAGAAAAGGGAATGTTTACAAGTCTTAAACAGATTATTTTGCAATATATTTACATTTTATAATCTCAAAAGAAACATTTTGTTCTTTCTCCATATGCAACAAATGATCAGAATCATTGCCATCTGAACTGATTTCACTTCGTCATTGTCTTTCTGTTTCACATGAAACAGAAAGTTTTTTTGTTTTTTTCTCCCAGTGTAACAGAAGGAAGACAATTTCTATCGCCAGAACCAGTGCATATAAATTCTAAATATAAGGAGACAAAGCTTCTTTAGAAATTTGTGCTTCCTTCTATGTCTATTATAAACAGTTAATTGTTTGCTGGCCAATTCATTATTTGCTGATATTCTTTGTCCCAAATGGATTACAGGATTCTTTCCTCTGAAAAGTATTAAAACTGAGTAGCTAATAAAATTTGACCATGAAGTCAGGAATCAGATAGTAACTAATGGTCTGATATCTCATAGTGTTAACATAGGTATCTAGTTAGGTATTAACAAAAGAGAAGGGGGATAGACATTTAATAAACCAGATTAACTAGAAAACTACAGCTTCCCAGACAGTCCAGGGTACAGCTGCATAGTTCCTCCAAAGAGATTACATCCTAGGCAGGAAAGACTTGCTTTCCTATCTACCCAGGCAACAACTGGCCTGTTCCTGCAGATTAGTGGGGGGAGGGAGGATAAACTGTGAGAGGATAATTGCTCTACTGAGGCTTGAACAGTGGAAGCCAGATTAGGAAGCAAAACTACAGTCATGCACAACAGGAGTCATAACTGTGACCATAAAGGGGAGGAGTCTAGCGTGGGAAGGCTAGACTTTCATAAGGGCACAAAATCCCAGAAGATACAGGAAAGGGATTGGATCGGGGGACCCAGTATAGCACTGGTAAGATGCAGAAAATATATAGGATAGTTTGAAAGAAAGACCACTCTTGCCCAAGCCCAAGGAACTATAATCGAAGCTTAACAAATGGCCAGAGGCATTCTCTCTCTTTAGCAGGTGCTCAGGCCAATCACAAGCCAGATGGGAACAAAGACTGTTCTGGACTCCTGGAGCCTCAGATGCCAGGATATGGGCACAGGAGTGCAGGGTCCTGGCCCTCATCCTGGGCTTCATGGGCCCAAGTGCAGGCTTGCATACTGAGGCTGGACTTCTGCAGGTAGACAGAGCTCAGCCATCTGGTTGTGGATGAGACCTCACCTAAGCCCTTCCTTTGCTTTTACTCCAATAAATCTTGCCATTACACCTCAAATTCTCTTATGCTTGTATCCTTGATATGCATTTCCTGCAATACCAGGGAAGAATCCTATTGTCTCCAGCCATAGTAGCTCTAAAAAAGACATTTACAATTTTTACAAAGGCCAGTTTTCCTCTTAAAATGACATATGTGCAACTTAGTGAGCCAACACTATTTCCATTATCAAAAAGAACTGACCTGAAATAGTATGTGGAACAAGAAGAGTTTCTAAAACAATTGATCAGATATTTCTTCATGTTAGTATAGGTTGCATTATTGGTCCCAGTTCTTCCTTCCTCCTTCCCAGTAGGCATATGCTTTGTCGTGTAATTTTGCAATTCTGTTCTTGACCTTGGACTTGACTATCTGACTTATTTTGGCCATGAGGAGAAATGCAGTTTTAAAGTTGCTCTTTTGCACCTTTGTCATTGCCATTAAAAACAGCTTGCTTTGGTTAGCCCAAGCCAAGAAGGAAGATGAGAGACTTGTGGTTAGAACAGAGCTGCCCCAACTGATCCGCAGAGACAGTGAGAGGAAGCTTGATGCAAAGCCCTGCGGCACGAAGGTGAGTAGCCCAGCCAAGCCCAGCCTGGATCAGCTAGATTCCCCAAGTCCTACAGACACACACATGGGTGATAATAAATGATTTTTGTTTAAAGCCACTGAATTTGAAGTCATTTTTTATTCAGCAACATTTAACAGATCCATTCAGTTTGCATTGTCAAATCCAGGAACAAGACGTAGTGGAAATGAACATATGCGGAACTTCTGCTAGAGTGCAAAATAAGGCCAAAAAAACACTGTCTTAGGCTGGCATGCCTATTGTTTTCAAAACATAGAGGAAATTGCTCCCGTTGAAAATCGGAATGGTTAAAAATGGTCCACATTTGTTGATTTGCTGAGAAAACTTATCATTGCCTTGCAAATAGTAACTTCCAAAATTTGTACACTCTAGAAATTTTTCTGAATTTAGAGACTGGAGGGATTCCTTGCCATTCTGAAAATACCTCACCTTGACTAATCTGCATTGCTCATTTAGAATTATAGTGCTTTTTTTCTCAACGTAGGTTTAACTCTTACTTAATACAATTCAATAGTGAGTAGATGACGACTATTATTCCAACTTAGGGTAATTTTTATTTTGTTTTCTCTTGATGCTTAGAACATAGGTTAAAGATTTCAAGATGAATGAATAAAAACCTCAGATTCTGAATAATTCTCATGAATATTATAAACCTTCAACTTAAATATCAAAATCATTTCAATTGTACAAATATTTAAATAAATGACAACACATTTTTGTGTCTACTGGGTCCATAAAGCTTCTTCTAAGATACAGATGGTTCCTCATAAACGTAACCTCTGGAATGATTTAGTGCAAGTCAGAGACTTGGCCTCAGCTTTCCTTTGAGAATGAACTGAGCATGTTTACTCAAAAGGTCAATGGTGAAAACTTAAACATATTAACTAATGGAGGTGGAAGTACGTAATTTCAAGTATTAAATTAAGTATCTGAAAATAGATTGTGCCCTTGTAAACAAATAACTATTTTCATCTACTTCCTGTTCCGTAAGCACAATGGCTTTAGCAGTTTAAAAAAAATCAATGTTTCATTACCTGAAGACCTTGCCGAGGATTGAGGGTATTTTTCTGCTGTTGACATCTCATTAAGATTATTTAACAACTATGCAATCTATTTGCCTCCTTGGTGCTAAAACTGATAAATTTTTCAAAATACAGTCCAGAGTTTTCAGAGAAAATCTCATAGTTCTTTGACCCAATGTCAATAACTATCACTGAAAGGTATGAAATAAAACAATAAATGTGTTTAGTCGAGAGGATAGAAAATATTGATATATTAAGCAATAAATAAAGCCTTGCCTTAATGATGCTATTAAAAAATAACATGAATATTTTTAATAAGATCATTTTTAAATTGTTACTTTGTAATAATTGGATATTGATAATATAGGTGTTTTATTATCTTGTAAGAATGCATTAGAAACCATGAGTATTTTGTTTGCCTTTTTTCACACATAGAGAATAGAGGCATTGTCCAGATAATTTTAGGCAGAAAGAAAGATTTCTCTCTGTTCATTTTTGACATAAATTCAGACTTACAGAAGTTTGCAAGAATAATGCCTAGAATTAGAATTCTCAGATACTCTTTATCCATATTTTCTAAATATTAATATTTTACCCCAATTCTTAATACATACATATCTTAGAACTGCTTGAAGATAAGTTGCAGATACACTCTAATATTTACCCCTAAATATTTCAATATGTATCTCCTATAAGATGATTACCTAACATAATCACAATATAATTATCAATATCAAGAAATTAAGACTGATACAATATCAGATAATCTATAGGCCTCATTCAGTTTTGCCAACTATGTCAACAATGTTGCTTACAGCAAAACAAAACAAAACAAAACAAAACAAAACAAAACAAAACTCAGTTTATGCATTGGATGCAGTTGTCAAATCTCTTTAGTCATCTTCAATCTGAAATGGTTTCTCAGAAAATTTTCATTTCACCAATATTTTTTAAGAATACAGTCACACTATTTCATAGAATGCCCCTCAGATTGGGTTTGTTTGATATTTCCTTTTGATCAAATTCAGCATATGCATGTTGGGTCAAAAATATCATAGAAATGATTTTGTTTTTCTCAGTGCCCTGGTTCCTATTAGAGGACTATTTAGAAAGCAAGATTAGGACTTTATGTGGGTGACTACCTTCATGCACTCTCAGCAGACTGAACTATGAAACATGTATACACACGGCTGCGCACACACACACACACACGCACGCAAACACACACCTTTTTCTGTATCTATTTCAGGGTTTCTTAACCTCAGCACACTGCTAGCCTGGGTCAGATAATTGCTGGAGGTTCTGCCCTCTGCACAGTAGGATGTTTAACATCATGCTAGTAGATGCCGGTGGCATGCCCCGCTATCCAGATGTGGTAACCCAAACTGTCTGCAGACATTTCCAAATTTCCTCTAGTGGGTAACATTGCTCCCAGCTGATAATCACTAAAGATCTATTTAAAACCATGAATTCACATTGATACCTGCAATTACAATCCAGCTGCACAGGGATCATTCTGTCTTCTCTCTTTCTTGTATTATAACTCTTTTCTCCAACAGTGAGAAATGTGGCTCTCGTCATCCACTGTATATTTACTTATCTATCATTCTTTGACTATATATATATATACACACACATATATACATATATACATATATATACACATACATATGTATTTGCATCCGTAATAACCCATGCTACCAAAAAATAAAAATAGTTGAATTTTATCGAAGACTTCTTCTACCTCTATAGAGATGACCATATGATTTTTCTACTTATATCTATTAATATAGTTTATTATCTTAGTAACTTTTATAATGTTCAACCAAATTTGCAATTCTAAAAACAATCCCACTCAGTCGTGGAATACTATTTTCTGGTGTGTTCCAAAGCCCATTTACTTCATTAGGAAATTTTGCGCCAATATTTATAAGTGGCAGCACTCTGCAATGTCTTTCATACTATCAGTTTTTTATACCAATATTATATTTTTTCGTAAAAAGAATAGAGAATTTTTTTTTATTTCTAATTTTCTGAAACAATTCCTGGAGCCTTGGGATTATAGTAAAATCGTCCAGGCCCAGTGGTTTTCTGACCTGTTCATTCTTTGATAACTCTCTCTAGGAAAATTGAGCAGAATAATCTTTCTCTCTTTATTGTGATCAATCATGGTAAATTAATTTTTCTATGAAATTTCCCATTTGATGTAATTACTTTTGTTTTTTTTACATATTATTTTTATTTTTTTTTTCCATTACCATTTATCCCACCTATACCCTATTCTACTCCTCCCACTTTCCCCACACTGCTGTCTGTTTCCATAAGTTCTTTCCCTCTCTCTCTTTTTTTTTTTGCTGGATCCCTCAACCCCTCCAACACACACACCCACTCCCCCACCAGAGCTGTCTTCCTGCTCTCTCTCTATGCATTTGTCTCTATTTTGCTTATTAGTTCAGTTTGTTCATTAGATCCCACACATGGGTGAAATCCTATGGTATTTGTCTTTCTCTGACTGGTTTCTTTCACTTAGCATAATGTTCTCCAGGTTTACCCATTCTGTCATGAAATGTAAATTTTTTTTCTTTCTTACAGCCAAGTAGTATATCATTGTGTAAATATACCATAGCTGTTTTAATCCATTTTACCCACTCATCTACTGATGGACACTTGGAATTCTTCCAAACCTTGATTATTGTAAATAATGCTGCAAGAACATAGGAGTACATGTATTCTTTTGAATCAGTTTTTCAGGTTTCTTTAGATAAATTCCCAGAAGTAGAATCACAGGGTAATAAAGCACTTCCAGTTTTATTTTTGAGGTATCTCTAGACTGCTGTACCAATATGCATTCCCACCAACAGTACAAAAGGGTTTCCCTTTCCCCACATTCTTTCCAGCACTTTTTGTTTGTTGATTTATTGATGATGGCCATTCTGACAGATGTGAGATGACATCTCATTGTGGTTCTAATTTGCATTTCTTTGATGATTAGTGACATTGAGCATCTTTTCAATGTCTGTTAGCCATCTTTATGTCCTCTGGAGAAGTGTCTATTCAGGTCCCTTGCACATTTTTAATTGAATATTTTTGATGTTGAGTTTTATAAGTTCTTCATAAATTTTGGATGATAACCCCCTATCAGATACATTGGAGAATATGTTCTCCCAATCAATGGGTTGTCTTCATTTTTTTATAGTTTCCTTTATTTCCCAAACCTTTTACTTTGATGTAGTTCCATTTGTTTGTTTGTTTGTTTGTTTGTTTTAGCTCCCATTGCTGGAGAATAAAGAAATAAGAATATTCCATCTTCATGTTTGAAGATCCTCAATTTACATTAGCCAATGGCTTTCTATTTCTTTAATGAAAAACAAATCAAGATTTTGATTTATTCATTAGATTTATTGCTTTACAATTTTCTTTCTGATTTTCTACCTTTATCTATTGTTTTTTCCATTTGCTTTCATCTAGTTTAATTATTTTTTCTAGATTTTTAAGATATTAATTCATTTAATGTTCTAAGATATTAATTCATTTAATTCAATTCTTTAATGTATATTGAAAGGTGTTTTAGGCTATAAAATTTTAATGATCTCTAACCCATAGAATTTAATATGTACTGTTTTCAAGTTAATTTTTAGAATATTTTAGTTTTTGTGTTTTCTCTCCTTTTTATACTCAAGAATTATTTATCAAAAGGTCTTTAAATTTCTCAATGAAAAAACCTTTCTTTAAACTATGCTAATATTTGGATTTTATTGCATTGTAATAAAAATGGTTTTTGTTATATTTCTACTCATGTAACTCTCTGGAGTTTTTTAAATATGACCAATGTTTGCAATGTATTATATGTGCTTGAGAACAAGGTATATTCTTTATTACCAGTGTGTAATATTCTACATATCTATCCAAAGATCTGCCTCATTCATTGTGTTGTTTGGATTTCCTAAATCCTTATTTATTTTTTGTGATTGTGATCTGTGTTGTACCTAGTGGTCTCTCTTACTATGAGTATGTTTTTATGTGTCCTTCTAATATTTGCTTTATAAAGGTGATTATTTTGTTATTAAGTACATACATATTTATAACTGTTATCTTTATATATGTTTACTTGTGCTTTTATTGTAAATTGTACTTTTAACATTAAAAAGTATCCCTTTTTATCACTTTAAATACTATATAATTTGAGTTCTATTTGTCAGATCTCAATATCTCTGCCCTGCATTTTTATTGTTTTTACTTTCCTGTCACACTTTTATTTTTGTCTTTTTTTCCCTTTGGAAATCACCTGTATCAAGCATGGAATTGGGTCTTAATATAAGAGTCAAATTAAAGTATTTTTCTTTTAACAGGTGAATGAAGCCCGTGGTTGGAAGGGAGCATTGAGTGGCGAGGTTGTGTGGCAATCAATTTTTTGGCTTGTTTGTTGGTTTGTTTTTCCTTTTGCTTTGTAAGATCCTAAATGTACCTACCTCCTGTTCATTTTCCCTTCCCTACAATTTCCTAATACTTCTCCCTTCTTGAAATTCACTTCTGTCCCCTAGAGGATTCCTTTCTTAAAAATGCCTCCTCACCTTTGGGATGCACCGTTAGGTACCTATCCTCTAAGCAGAAGTCTAACGTACTGTACAATTTTTCAATTATGGGGTTAATTTTCTCTTAATAACAATCATACCAGCTCCTCTCTTGTCTCTAGTGCAGTTTTACCCAACCTGTCTTAATTCTCTGTAAGGGCTGCAGCAAAAATGTAAAAGTGGTGTGCTAAGTATTGATTTTATTTTTCTACTTAGAGTTTACCTCAGTTTTTAAATTGTTATATCTTTATTTATGTTGAATGCCTAAGTTTTGTTCACTTTGATTTTTCACTGTTTATTTTCCCCCTTTGCAGGAAATGTTGGATAATTTGTATACATACCACTACCATTACTTGGTCTATTAAGAACTATGAAAATCCATGGTTTCCGATATCCTCTAAATAATTGTGTCTTCCATATGTAAGAAATGCTTTTGCAACTACAAGTAAGAGAAAACTCAAAATTGAGAAAACTCAATTTCTCTTACTACAAGTAAGAGAAAACTCAATTTATAGGGAGGAAATTATGCTTTTCTTTAGGATGTTGAAAGATGTAAAACAATGTTGCAGCCACTCAGACAATGAGATTGGATATTCTACAGCCACTTAGACAAAAGTTGGATATTCTACAAAATCAACCACTTTCAGTAATATTAGCTCTTTTTATTTTCTGTAGCTTTTCTTGCTTTGCATGCTGGCTTTCATCTATATTCATGAAGCTTCATGATTGCAATAGGACTGCCATTGTCTGAAGTTCAAGGCAGAAGAGAAGAAACTTTGTTTTAGCAGCCTCTGTTTCTCTTGTTAGGGAAAGAAAATTTTCTTATAAGGTGAGCATCAGGCCTCCACTAACATCCCATTGGTCAGAAGTGTGCCACATGCCTTATTCAATCTGCATGGGAGGCTATAAAAGTGAGTATTTAGCTTTTTTCAGGCTCTATAGGAGAGGTGAGCAAGGGGCCAGTGAGTTGAAATGAATGAAAGCTGGGTTAGCCAACACAGAGTATCTATAGCCCTTGTACTTCTTTTATGCACCTCAAATCTCTTATTGGGTTTCATGTCACATAACTAGAATTGAATTGACATTTGGACTTGACCTAGTTAATAATATGTATGTGTGAAATATATGCATATATAGATTTTCATGCTTATGTATGTTTGTTCCAGGAAAATCAATGATTGTACTCATTTAGTGGTATTATTGAAATAGAAAGTAAGTAATACCATTAGACCCCATGTTAGGAGTCTTTCAATATTGTGATGAGCAGTGTCATTCTTAGAGAGATCAAACGCTCAAAAGCTCCAAATTTACAGAAAACACAATAAGAAAATTTAAGCTATGAACACTCTAAGCAGGCATTTCAAATAGAGAACACTGCCACCATCCTACCCAGTTGATACGTCAATAAAGTTATTTAGTACTTAGCGATTACAATGTGTTTCTCTTAGGATGATTGCACAAATGCAATGAGATGATGAGTATAAATTTTCTTACACAGTGCTCAATAAATATTAGCTATGGCTACTACTACTTTTATTAGTGCCACAATGTTCTTCCAAGTACAATAGCAACTGCTTTTTATATAATTATGTATTCTTTGCAATAATTTTATGATAGGCATTATTATCACTATTTTACATATGAGGAAACTAAGCTTATTGACATTAAATAACTTGTTCAAAGTAACATAATTTCTAAGTGGAGAGACCAGGACCCTGTATCAATTGGATTCCAAAGATGGTACTTAACAATCACCATCTAAGTTCTGTCTTATTAGAGAAATGCTCACACAAGTGACATCCCTGTTTGTCACTTCCCTCTTTGCTATTCTTTACTTTTACACCACCCCTATCCTATTATTTCTCAGAGTAAGGACATTAAAATTAGCATATCTAGCATATCTTCTCAAGAGGTCTAGATTTGGGTGCATTTTTTTCTGTTCCTGGTATAATATTAATTACTTTTTATTGTAATTATTTTCACATCTGTCACTGTCAAAAGATAAGAAATTCCAGGTGTGAATAGACCAAATTTTTTCTGAGTGTCATGGTGATTACTGTACTCCTCAATTGAAAAAATTCTTTATGAAGTGAAGGAAGTTAGCTCTTGATCAACCATATACCTGTCATAATTGTCCAAATTGAATTTTATTATACAAGTATTGATTTTTTTTTTTGGCCTCTAGCCAGGCCTATCTGGAAAACAGAGAAGAGACACAAATGCCAATATCAGGAGTAAAAGAGAGGACATCAGTGGAAGTTCTGTAAACATTAAAAGGATAATGAGTTTTATTCAAATCTATGTATATAAATACATAACTTAGGGGAGAAGGACCAAATTTTGAAGATCTACATAATGCCAATGTTTAAACTAATCCAAAAATAATAATATGAAGATTTCTGTATCTATTAAACTTAATTCACAATGATAAAACTCCACAAGAAAACTCTAGTAGAGAGGACTTAACTAGTAAAATCTATCAAATGTATAAGAAAGCAATAATATTAATTCTACACAAACTCTTTCTGAAACTAGAAGAAATGAGGTCATTTCCCAATTCTTTTTATGAGGCCAGCACACTGATACTAAAACCAGACAAAGACAACACAAGAAAGAAAAGTGTACCTGAATATTTCCCAAGTACATAGGTACAAATCTTCTCAAAAAGTATTATGACAACAAATTAAACAATATTTAAGGAAGTACATTATGACTAAGCTATACATAATGTGACAAAAGGTTGAATCAACAATTGAGAAAAAACAACATAGATTACTATATTAACACATCAAAGAATGAAAAATGTAAGATCCTTTCCATAAGTGAAGGATAAGCATTTAATAAAATTCCATATTCATTCATGGTAAAATTAAGAAGCAAAAAGCTCAGTGAATGAAGAACTTTCTCCCTCTCACAAAGGACATTTTGAAAAACCCACAGCTAATGTCAGGTTAACAGTAAAAGGCTAAATGAACTGCCATTAAGATAAAAAACCAGGCAAGGATTTTCCCTCCCAATCTGTTAGTCTGGATTATTTGGAGGTGCCACCCTGTGCAATAAGTTGGAAGGAAAGAAGGAAGGAAGGAGATAAAGAGAGAAAGAGAAAGAAATATCATTCAATGGACAACGTAGAAGTAAGACTGTTTTTATTCCACCTAACATGATTATCTACTTAGAAAATTCCAAGGAATTTATAAAAATATTTACTAGAATAGATATGAGTTCATTAAGATTGTGTTATTAGTCACATATAAGTCATTATATAATATTTTCAGAAATCAATTATATTTATATATTAATATATTTCTATAATATATATTAATATTTGTATCAATATAATATTTATATATTAATATAATACTATATAAGTCATTGTATATTTTCAGAAATCAATTATATTTATCCTAATTATGAATAATTGGAAAGTGAAGTCAAATAAATACTGCCACTAACAATAACATTAATGAAAAGAAAAAAGCATGAAACATTTAGGGGTAGATCTAACAAACTACGTGCAGTATGTGTACACTGAAAACTGTAAATATTTCAGAGATAAGTTAAAGAAGCTAATAAAGTGGAGAGATGTACTTTGTTTAAGAATGAAGTGATTTAATATCCTTTTGATATCAATTCTATTCAAATGGGTCTATAGATTCAAAATCCTACCAATCAAATTCCAGGAAACATTTTCTTAGAAATTTCCAAAGTTATTCCAAAATTTATATGGAAATACAACAAACCTATTTTGAAAACAAAGAACAAAGATGAAAAACTCATTCTACCTGACTTTAAGTTTATATATAACTACAGTATCAAGACCACATAATATTGGCCTAAGGGTAGTACCAATGGAGAACAGAAAGTCTAGAAATAGACACATACAAGTACAGTCAACTGATTTTTAATGAAGTTGTCAAGTATTTCAACCAGAATGGACATTTTTTCCAACAAGTTTTACTGTACAATGGACATCCATATGCACAACTAAAGTAAAATTGAAATAATATCTCAACCCTTACTCCATTATCTTGAATCATATAAAATGAACTAAAAATATATTACAGATCTAAGTGTAAGATAGAAAACTTTAAAAGTTCTGGAAAAAAATAAATGTGACCTTGGATTAGGTAAATATTTTTAGATGACACAAAAGCACAAACCATAAAACAAGAAACTAATTTGTTTGTTGCAAGACACTACCAATAAAATTAAAAGATGAAACACAGATTAGAAATAAATATTTGCAAAACTTTTTAAAAAAGAGCTGTATATATCTAAAAAGTCTTAAAATTCAATAAGATAAAAAAACAATCCAAATGAAAATAGGCAGATGGTTTGAGTAGAAATTTCACCAAAAAAGATATAAGAATTGCAATGACTGCACATAAGTACTTGGGGGAAAATGCTCAACATCATTAGTTATTAGAGAAATGTAAATTACAACCTCAGTGAGACAGTAGGTGTGTATATATATATGTGTATATACATATACATATACATATACATATATTATTAGAATGATTAAAATGATAAAAACTGAAAATACTAAGTGTCAGTGAGAATTCAGAGCCACAGAGAACTGGAATTCTCTCATATGGTGGTGGTAGAAATACAAAGTGGTAAACACATTTCAGAAGAAAGTTGGCACTTTCTTATAAAGTTAAACCCTTATAATTTTAAACCCATTTTCTTCTAATGAACCATGCTCATTAGTTTTTGATAGTTTTGCTCAAGACAGAATCCATACCTCTTTACCAAAATTGGTTCAGATGTCGAGGCAGGTGATGTCACATATGCACCAAGAGAACATGAGATAGTTTATTACTCACAAAATGGGACTTTCCGGGAAGAGCAGGGCACACACCCAAGACTGTCCAATGAGACTTAAACAAAGGGAGGGCTGATGACTTCGTTTTTATTATGATTAGGATATAGGACCAAGTTGAAGGTTTCAGAATAGTTTGAACTTCTCCATTAGTACCAAGTGAAGGAGTACATGGGCTTTTTTATGGTTTATGGAGAAGGATGTAGGGAAAAAAGGGGTCAGACATCAAAAATGGAGTCACACACTTTATTACACTTACTGTAGGACACAGCAATCCTACTCTTAGACATTTACCCAAGAGAACTTATAACATATAGCTATAAAACCTACATACAAATGTTTATAACCAAAAACTGGACCAACCCCAAAGTCCATCAACTGATGAATCAGTAAACAATTTGCAGAACATACATACAATGGAATAGTACCTAGCAATAAAAAGAAACATTTATAAGTTCATGCAGCAGGATGAATGAATATCAAAAACACCATGCTGATAGAAGCCAGATACTAAAGGCCACATACTCTGTAATTACATTTATATGACAATCTGGGGAAGACAATACTATAAAGACAGAAATTGGTTAAGTGGTTGAGGGAACTAAATTCAAGGGAAAAGAGAACATTTCAGACATATTGACTGTGATGATAGTTACATAGCTCTATATTTCTCAAAACTCAATAAAATCTACTTATGGAAAGTGAAATTGGTGGTATAAAATTATATGACCATAAACTTGAGTTAAAAATTGACTTCTATAAGATAAATAGAACTAATATTACTGTCTTTGAAATCTAGATAAGTGGACTCAAGCTTAAGTCTAAATGGTCTGCTAGAAACAATCCAGGTGGTAAGTGGCAAAGGCAAGGCTTACATTCAAATCACTGAATTCTCACCCCAAAATTGTTCATGACATTACATTTTTTAATCAAATACAAGCACGTTTATGAGCTTTTGTCTTCAACAATGTAATGTGAAAAGGATTTAGATTTGTATTGTGTCCTTCTAAGGGGTCATATTAGGTCCATTAGATGAATAGGTAAAAGTTACAGCAAGTCAAAGTTTTATTTCAAAACATAAAAAAGTCCTCCTTAAACAGTGAGGCCTCCCTGAATATGGGCTGCTTGTTGAGAGTGTTAGGATATAAGCCAATAGGCTACAGAAAGTAGACCAGGGTTGATGACCAAGGAATGCAAAGACTGGGTACACAGTTCCACAGTAGCAGGTCTCTTAAGTTTCCAGCTGTCACTCCTGCTATATAAAGAGGTGAGAGACATGTACTGCATTTGATAATGTAAAGTATAGGCCTAAGACCTGTGAGTGTTACAAAGACAGAAGAGACACAACTGCTAACCTGAACATGCATATGGTAAAATGCTGGAGTCTATCTACAGAAAGTGATTGCGTGTGTGACATGTTCTGAAAGCAAGTATACAGCATAGTGGAGTTAAACTTATTTCTTTGTAAAGTCCATACAAGGGAAAATAAAGATGATTATCTCTTCAACTAACAACTCTTTGTACAACATTTTGTGCAAACTGTCATAACCATTAGGAAAAATCTACAGATAATGCCTACTGATTAAAATTAAGCTACTTTAATTAATAAAAGACTGAATATAATTCATTTTATAACCATGTATGGATTTAAATTTAAATTGCTATGTTAACATGGTGGGATTAGTGATTTGGATCTTTTTTGGTGTGACTGTAAAGTATTTTAATTATAAAGCCTTGGGGATAGAGAAATGAAGCTAATTACTGTGTGTGCAAGAATAGTGTAAACACCTACTAGCTGGGGCTCAATTAGAGCCCCTGAACTCAGGGGCAGACTTCAGTCCAGATCATTTGAAAATTACAGCATCTTCCCTTATAATTATAAAATCAATAACTGATGAGGTAATTAGTGTATCTGGTAATCAAAGTAATAGCTTTTGCAGTTCTAATTAGAGTATATTCTGTTGCTTAGAATACACGTCAAGGTTGTTAAACTAATCTTTTTATTAAAGATGATGGCTGAATCTTAGGAAATATATATATATGTATGTATATATATATATATATACACATACACACATACATATGTATGCTGTATTTCTCACTTTACAAACAGTAGAAGCCAATGAATAAATCAACACTCATTATGATTATAATTTTAGAGTACAATTAAGACAAGGCAGCTCTCTTCTCAGGAAGAGCTTCCATTTGGATGCCTAAAACCCTGTCAAATGTCTGACTGTACCATTCGTTCCATCTAACTGTATTTTGGAGACAAACTCAAGATATTTACTAATCATAAAGTTAGTCTATCACCAACCAAAATGTCTGTGGCAGCTTGGCTCAGAGTCACATAAGCCTTGGTGAAGTCCAGGCTATATAATATGTAGACTTTTCACAATCTTTGCGGTGTCTATAAGTTGCTTTTGCCTGCATACCTTGTCTTTGGATCACAGAACCTTTATTTTTCTTTAGAAAGTCCTCCTACCCTGCTAGCATGCAGTCTGAGAGCAATAAATTTTATATCACAACCTACCCTGCCACAGGCTGGGTGCAAGAGCAGGGCGATCAATACCTGTAAACTATTCTCTGCAAGGATGGACATGTGAACTAGGCAAGGCCAAAAAAGAGAATTCAGTTAGGGGGGCCATTTTTGCTACTGAGCCAGAGTGCGTATCAGAATTAAGCTATCAAAGGAAACCAGAGCTAAGTTTGCATTTAGAGAGAGAGGTAGAGGGAGCACTTATGACATCATTTAACTCTTTAGATCTAGGTATGAGTAAAAGCCAGATTAACCCATTGAAATTCCCAGTAACTAAGACCAAAATAGCACCTCTTTGCTTAAACGACCAAAGAAAGAATCTTGAGTAACACAACCCACCTAGTATTTCTATGCCTTTGTCTCTTAATTTGTAAAATCAAACATAAAAATTACTGTTTTATAGTTATTGTAATTTAATAGAGTTGTGCTTTGCCAATTTTTTAATATTTGTGATGACTCTATGAAATAGGTGTTAATTTTATCTCTGTTTTACAGATGATGAAACTGAAGCTTAGAGATATTAAGGAATTTTTCCAAGGTAATATATTGGTCAGGATAAACAGCATTAATTAATGTAAAAACGATTGCAGAGCTTCAGTGGCTTCGTGCAAAAGCCCTGTGTGCTATGTGTCTCCTCTGCATTTATGCTTGAAATTAGCTCCCTTTGAAGTTTTCTGAAGCTATTTAATAGAGGTTTTAAAATACTGTCTCTCAGCTTCCAGTCAAGATGGTGGCATAGACAGACATCACTCACCTCTTTGCACAACCATGTCAAAATTATAACTAAAATATAGAACAACCATTACTCAGAACCAAAAGAAATCAAGTTGAATGGACGTCTGACAACTATGGAATTAAAGAAACCACATCCATCAAGACTGGCAGGATGGGCACAGATATAGAACAGACGGGCCTCTCACCCGAGTGAGATTAGTAAAAGTTTGGTAGGGATAACAAAGAAGTGAGCAGGCCTAGCCTCAAACCAGGCTTCCCTACCCAGGCTTCCATTGCCAGGGTGATAAATACCCACAACTTCTGGATGCAAAATCCATGGGGGTTGAGTCTATGGAAGAAAATGATACAGCACCAAGCAGTTCCTCTTAAAGAAAACACACATGGAGGCACCTACTCAGACTGACTTCCTCTGAACTCCAGCACCAGGGTGGCAGCTTGAAGAATAATAGAGGCATACTGGGAGAGGCTGGAGTGTCTGGCATTAGGGCAAGCAGAGGCCATTGTCCATTTTCTAAACACTCCCCCTGGAGGTCCATGGAGCCAGCAGTCTGATGCCATATTTGAGTCTGTCTCAAACTGGCTAACACCGTTTGACCCTTGGAGATCCCCTGAGACTCTACCCCACCCAACTTATAGGCTCACCCAAGCTGCTCTTTCATATGAATGGTTGGTCTTGATTTATGCTTCACAACTTCCTAAATCCTCTCAAACAAGCAACATCTGGCCTCTGCGAGCCCCAGGCCCAGCACTAGCCGTAGCTAGATTAGCTTCACTTCCTGGTTTCACGGGGGAATCTCCAAACCCAGCACAAGTAGCAGCTTTCTAAGATTGCTTTATAGTTTGGGAAGGGCAGCCTTGGCCTTGACCTGTACCACCCAGGAACCAGGGCCACTGCCCCCAGTGGACAGCTACAGACCACTTATGAACACCACCACCCTGCCCTATACAGCTGATCCTCCATGGAAGGCAGAGGTTAGTGGTAAGTGGTCACATCTAATCCTTGAAGCTGACTAGCCTGAAAAAATCCCTCCCATTGATCTGCCAACAGCAACAAGGCTCAACAACAAGAGAAGGGTGTACTCGGGCCACATGAAGGTCATACCTCAAATACCCAGCTTGGGTGATAGGGGAGGCTATGCCACTGAGCCCTACAGGACACCTACTGCATTAGGCCACACTACCAAGATATGAAGTCAAAGCAGCTCTAACTAATATACAGAAACAAATACAGGGAGGCTGCCGAAATAAGGAGATAAACATGTATAGCCCAAGTGAAAAAAGGAGTCAAAATTAGAAAAAGAACTAAAGAAAATGGAGATAAGCTATTCATCAGATGCTGAGATCAAAACACTGGTTATAAGGATGCTAAAGGGACTTAGGACTTCGACAGCATAAAAAAGACCCAGTCAGAAATACAGGATACACTAACTGAAATAAGGAACAATTTATAAGGAAACAAGAGTAGAATGGATGAAGCCAAGAATCAGATCAATTATTTGGATCAATATAAAAGAGCAAAAAAACCTAGCAATCAGAACAAGAAGAAAAAAGAATCCAAAAAAGTGAGAATAGTATAAGCAGCCTCTGGAACAACCTCAAAAGGTCCAACAGTAGCATCATAGGGGTGCCAGAAGAAGAAAGGAATGAGCAAAAACTTGGAAAGCTATTTGAAAGAATAATGAAAGAAAATGTCCCTAATTTGGTGAAGGAAATAGACATGCAAGTCCAGTAGGTACATAGAGTCTCAATCAAGTTGGACTCAAAGAGGACCACACCAAGATACATCAAAATTGAAATGCCAAGGGTTGAAGATAAAGAATTTTACAAGCAGCAAGAGAAAAGCAGAGAGTTACCTACGAAGGAGTTCCCATAAGACTGTCAGCTGATTTCTCAAAAGAAACTTTGTGGGGAAGAAGAGGCTAGCAAAAAGTATTCAAAGTTACAAAAAGCCAAGTATCTACAACCAAGATTATTCTATCCAGCAAAGCTATTACTTACAATTGAAGGGCAGATAAAGTACTTCCCAGACAAGGTAAAGCTAAAAGAATCATCGCCAAGCCATTATTACATAAAATGTTAAAGGGACTTATTTAAGAAAAAGATGAAGATCAAACTATGAATGGTAAAATGAGAACACACAATTATCAACAACTAAATCTAAAAAACAAAAACAAACAAAGCAAACAACCAGAACAAGAACAGAATCATAGGTATGGGGATCATGTGAAGGGTTATCATTTGGGAGGAGGAAGTGGGATAAAGGGGGAAATGGTGTAGGGATCAAGAAGCATAATTGGTAGGTACAAAATATACAGGGTATGTTAAAAATAGTATAGGAAAGGGAGAAGCCAAAGAACTTACAGGCACAACCCATGGACATAAGCTAAGGGTGGGGAGATTGCTGGAGGGAAGGAGGTTACTGGGTAGAGAGAGGCAAAGGGAAAAAAATTGGGACAACTATAACAGCATAATCAATAAAATATACTTAAAATAAATACATTTTAGCTAAAAAATAAAACACTGTCTCTCATAAATCCATCTGATTTTTTCATGCACCGTCCTTAATTTGCCAGTGTTTTGCTTCATGTGACCCTCATGAGCTCTCTGCTAGGCTCTATCAGACTTAGTGGGCATTACCGGTGGACAATATTGAACATAAATGAGAGAAGAAACACTACTATCTTATTATCTATTTTTCCAAATATGTACCAGTCCCTTTCTAAAATCCCTTCAGCATAGGAGAGACTAAGCTATAACTTTCAACAACACCCTGTGGAAGGTTCAAGGATAGTCAATGAGCTTAAAACTCCTGTCAGACTCAGATCCATTCTAGGGATTCTTACTGATCAGCTCTTCATTTGCCTCACGTGTTGACATCCTCAATCCCCCCACCACATCCTCTATCACCAGCAATGTTCCAGGCATCTCAAGACTTTGGACCTGAACCAATCTACCTCCAAATATCCAAATAATTTTTCTCCCTTCAGTGCAAGACCAGCATTGATGTTCTTTCTCACAACTCCTTTTCAATATCATACTGGAATTTTAGTTTATGAAATAAAACAAGAAAATTAAATAAAAAGTGTACAGGTTATAAAAGAAGAAATAAAACTGTCTTTGTTCACAGATGACATGGTCTTCTAAGTAGAAAGTGCAAAAGAATCAATAACAAAAAAAATGCCACTGGAACTAACAAGCAATTATAGCAAGGTTATAGGCTACAGGTTAACAACATATGAGGTCTGTCTGGAAAATATTCAGTCATTGTTAAAATAATGAGAAAGTTTGTGAAAAATTGATATAACCAGCAGCCAAGAAGAGTGGACTGAAATACACATGCATGAACAATGACAGCTTCACTGTACTAGTCAGTGGAGTGGTAGACATGCTTGAGTGAGCATGTGTACTGTGCAGTGATTGCATTCAAAGTGACTGAGTGAGTACAGCAATGAATCTGAATCAAAATTTTTGTTAAGCTTGAACATTCCTCCATAGAAACTATTTGGATGATTCAGAAGGCTTTCAGGGATGACGCAATGAGTGTCATGCAAATACAAGTGTGGTACAAATGCTTCCAAGATGGTCAAGAATCTGTTGAAAGTGATCCATATTCTGGAAGTCCTGCAACAAGCAGAACACCTGACAATGTTGATCATATCTGGCCTATAATCAACTGAGATCAGTGACTGATGGTGCAAGAACTGCAAGCTGATCTGGGGATTCCAAAAACTATTGTGTCCAAAATTTTGACACAGGATATTGGCATGAAATGTGTTGTGGCAAAATTTGTTTCATGGTTTCTGCTACAAGAATAGAAGAAACATCATGCTGCAGTTGCTAACGATGCTGGGAGAACTATATGAGGTCCCAAGGTGCTCACTTTGAATGGGACTGAGGTATCATTTTTCCCATGTACAATGTTTCTTGTATCTTGTGTCTCCTTAAATAAATGTAATATGAAGTAAATTTGTATTACATGGCTAGATACTTTCTAAACAGACCTCTTAGCAAAGTCAATTGTTTTTCTTTATATAAGCAATAAATTAGTTGAATTAAAAAATTAAAATACAGCGAACCAGAGTATCGCGGTTAGATTCCCAGTCAGGATACATGCCTGGGTTGCAGGCCAGTTCCCAGCAGGGGACGCATGAGAGGCAACCACACACTGATGTTTCTCTCCTACTCTTTCTCCTTCCCTTCCCCTCTCTCTAAAAATAAATAAAGAAAATATTTTAAAAAATTAAAATGCAATAGCATTTGCATTACCACCCCCAAAAGTGAAATACTGAGGTATAAATCTAAAAAATATGTACAAGATCTATATGAAAACATCTCTAAAACTCTGATGAACAAAAACCAAAGAACTAAGTAAATAAATATTCACTGTTCGTGGAATAAGGAGACTCAATATTGTTAAGATGTCAGTTCTTCCAAACTTGATCTATAGATTCAATACAGTTTCACTCAAATCCCAGCAAATTATTCTGTAAATATAGACAAATAGATTCTAGAGTTTATATGAAGAGGCAAAGAAATAGAATAGCTCACATGATATAAAACAAATTTGGAGGACTCACATTAGCTGACCTTAAGACTTACTATAAAGCTACAGAAACCAAGACAGTCTGATATCAGTGAAATAATACATAAATAGATTAATGGAACAAAACAGAAATTCCAGAAATAGACCCATATAAATAGAATTAACTGAACTTTGACAAAGGATCAAAGACAATAAAATGAAGCAGTGATAGTCTTCAAAAAATGGTGCTGGAACAATTTAACATGCACATGCCACAAAATAAATCAGACACAGACTTTCTACCCCTTACAGAAATTAACTCAAAATGGATCACAGACCTAAATGTAAAACACAAAACTGTAAAACTAGAAGATAACATAGGAGAAAATCCAGATGACCTTGGGTTTTGTCATGACTTTTTAGGTACAACACCAAAGGGAAAATCCATGAACAAAAGAATTTATAAACTGAAGTTCATTAAAATTAAAATTTTCTTCTCTGTGAAAGACACTGTCAAGAGAATGAAATGACAAACCCCAGACTGGGAAAAAAATATTTGCAAAAGACATATTTGATTTTTAAAAATCTGATAAAACCCTGGCAAGGATATGGACTAACAGAACTCTAATTCATTGCTGATGGAAATGCAACATGATACAGTCACTTTAGAAGACAATTTGGCAGCTTCTTAAAAACTAAACATACTCTTAGCATACAACCCAGCAATTGTGACTTTCAGTATTTACCCAAAGGAGTTGAAAACTTAAGTTCACACAAAACATGCACATGGATATTTATGGTATCATATCTATATTCATAATTGCTAAAACTGGGAAGCAACCAAGACATCCTTTAGTAGGTAAATAGGTAAATAAACTGTAATGCATTCAGACGATGGAATGTTTTGGGAAGTAAAATGATCGACCAAGCCATGAAAGAAAATGTAGAGAAATCCTACATACATATTACTTAGTAAAAGATACCAATGTAAAAAGACTACATACTGTGTGACTTCAACTATATGACATACTGAAAAAGGTAAAACTATGGAGACAGTATATAGATCAGCCTTTGCCAGGGGTTAGAGAGGAGGGAGAAATAAATAGAGCACAGAGGATTTTTACAGCAGTGAAAATATTCTAAATAATACTATAGCCGTGCATAGATGTCATTATACAACACCAAGAGTGAACTCCAGTGTAAACTATGGACTTTGGGCGGTAACGACATGTCCATGTAGGTTCAGCAGCTCTAACACATGTGCCACTCTGGTGGAGGATGTCAGTGATGGGGGAGGCTGTCAGTGTTTGGAGGCAGGGGAGTATATGAGAACTATTTTCTGCTCAGTTTTGCTGTAAACTTAAAATTGCTCTAACACACAAGGCATTTTTTTTCAAAGAGGCACAGGCTCAGACTGTACTAAATTAGAATTTTCTGAAATCCTTAAAAGTATCCCGTGCCTCCAACAGACCCTGCTTTTTGGACTTTGGGTATTACTGTATTAGCAATAAAGGAGCCAACAAAAAATGAACATTTACGTGAAAATATTTCAAGATTGCCATGCAATCTCAAGGTATAAACACAGACCAAAAAGAGAGAGAAAGGACTTTCAATGTCACCATTTTAGGGGACCACTACCATACTTCTGACATCCAATGAATTACAAATAAAGCACTCACAGTCCTAATCTATGACACTCCTGCCAATACAAACACATGCACACAAAAACGATTCAACTTTCCAGTGCTTACTTAATTTCTGACATAATTTTCCACAATAAAAGCAGTCCTTGAGGAGACAATCCATTGATCTAGAAGAGAAGACATTTTACTGAGCTGAATTCACCAATATGGGAGGCCTTTCTTCAATTACAAGTAACGCTGACTTTCAAATAAGTACTACCTCCTATGAATAAAAGTTACTTTGTAAATGATAATGTTTCCCATCTGGAAACCCAATCTATTTTGGACTGTAATTTCATTTTCTTGTTATGTGTTTGTCATCAAGGTTATGGTATCGAGTTTAAGGTGATTTTATGAAACAAGTCAGAAAGTATTCCCTCATCCTATAATTCATGAAAGGATTTGGGTAAGATTTGAATTATTTCTTCCTTAAATGTTTAATAAACTTTTCTAGTGAAGCCATTTGGGACTGGAGGGTTTTTTGCAGGAAAGTTTTTAATTATACATCCAATTTCTTTAAGAAATATAGGGCTATCAATATTTCCTAAGCTTTTTTTGTTTGGGTCAATTTAGGTAAGCTGTGATTTTCGAGGAATTTAACCATTGCCTAAGTTGTTAAAATTTTTCCGTGAAGCTTCTCGACCTTATAAGATATTTCAGTCCTGACACTGTCCACTGCAGCAGTCCTCCCTGTTCCACCAGGATACGTCCCACCCTCCCCACCCCATGGATGCCTACAACTGTGGGTAGTATCAGACCCTACATGTACTATGTTTTTTCCTATATACACATACTTTTTCACTTAAAGGAAGCACTTTCTTGCTTCTCTTTGGCAAATCCAAATTGCCAGCATCACTACTCTTGTACTTTGGGGCAATTATTAAGTAAAATAAGGTTTACCTGAGCACAGGTGTACTGTCCTCTGGTAGTGCTGCCAGAGTGGCTCTGATAACCAACACAGTTCCTAAATGACTAATGATCCAGGAGTGTATACAGGGTAGACAAAAGCATCATGCTTTGGATGGGGGTGGGTGAGATGGTAAGAAATTTCATCATGCTACTCAGAATGAAGCACAATGTAAAACTTATTAATTGCCCTGGCTGCTGTAGCTCAGTGGATTGAGTGCAGGCCTACAAACCAAAGGATTGCAGTTCGATTCCCAGTCAAGGCACATACCTGGGTTGCAGGCCAGTTCCCAGCAGGGGATGCACAAGAGGCAACCATACACTGATATTTCTCTCCCTCTCTCCTTCCCTTTCCCTCTAAAGATAAATAAATAAAATCTTTTAAAAACTTATGAATTATTTATTTCTGAATTTTTCCAATAATATTTTTGGACTATGGTTGACCATGGGACTGAAAACACAAAAAGCAGAACTACAGATAAAGAGGGACTAATGTAATTTGTATCTTCCCTCCCCTCCCCTCCCTCCCCTCCCCTCCCCTCCCTCCCCTCCCCCCCCCCCCTCCCCCCCCCCCCTCCCCCCCCCCCCCCCTCCCCTCCCCTCCCTTCCCTTCCCTTCTCCTATCTGGGAGATGACTAATGATCCAGGAGTTTATACAGGGATCACTCCTGGATCCCTGGATCCCTGTTGCTAAAACTCCATCACCCTGAGTTCAGGCAGAAAATGCTTACTGCCTGAGCATTTGCTGTAGCAGTAAATGCTCAGCAAATTTACTGAGCATTTTAAAAAGAGAGAGGGGAAATACTAACCACGCTCTTCTACTATTCAAAAGTCACCCAATGGAATGATCCAGAAAGTGTAAAGACCATACATTCTGAAAGAAAGTCTTCTCCTAAAAATTGACCTGCCTTCCTTTATTCTGACACAGCATAAATGTGTCAACATAATGTAGAGCTACACTGGCTGTTGAAGAGTCACTGAGGTCAGAGTGGTGAGAAGTGGTCCTTAGCCGCTGAGGACTCGGAAGTAAACACTGCTGCCACGTCACGGTGGTTTCTTAGAAAACGTTCCCTCAGAGAAACGGTGCATCTCTTTCATGAGGGATCCAAAATCTGGTTCTTAGAGACAAAGGTGACACCCTCTAGGACCTGTGTATTTTGCACAGGTGTCTCAGTATTGTGTTTCAACATCTGCCTCCAGGGATTGTATTGAACAATCTTCTGGTTTTAGCTAAATTGCTTTAGAAGAAGATTCATACTGAAAACCCAGGGGCACAGGCATTTTTCAAACCATTTTTTAAAAGCATGTTTCTTCTAGCATCTCACTGTAGCGCATAGACAGTGGCCTGAAACACAGTCGTGCTCTTCAGAGCCTCGCTTCAGACCTCTGTTCACTTAACACTGTTCTCAACCTGCCCAGGACAGCCTGGAGATTATGGACGGGGGTCAAGGACAAAGACTTTGGAGTCCAGCAGTCATAGGTATAGATGCCAATGTTATTATTTAATAGCTGAGAAAATAACAACATCTATGAGTCTCAATTTTATTTCCATAAGAAAAAGAGTAATTTCCTTGCAGAGCCAAGATGAGGATTACCAGAGTAATTCTAAATTTTATCACTGTCCTTACTCAATACATAGTGCTTATTTTTATTTATATTTATTATGAAGTCTAATTTGTTTTATCTTTCCAAGTCATTTCAAATTTTACCAAAAAATTCTTCAATCATATTACTAAAATTTTTTTCTTGAGGTTACAATTTATTCAGAACTGTGTTGCTTTTTTTTTTCAATAGTTCTTTACTCATCATCAAGGAATTAACACTAAAGTCACCAGTCTGAGTTAAGGAAACTCTCTATAATGAAGCCTTCGTAGCTTAAAGTGAACCTCAAAAAGTATTTTAAAATCAATCCTTTAACTGTTAATGGGGAAGGTTTAACATTTTTCAATAGGGTTTCATTGGTTTAGACAATAGGAACCACATTATAGTAATAACTTTTCTATATTTAAGTTGCTATAACCACTTTATGACAAATTTGGCTTAATAGTAATCACTGTTATAATGATAACAGTAGTGTTCATTTTCAAGGCTTTACAATGTCCAGCAAATGTGCTTTTTAAACATGAAAACCATACTTACAAAGGTATACTTTGTAAGAGTCTGAACTAGGCCATTCAGTATTTTGTAAATTCAAAGCAAGACTATTATTTATTCTAAATGCCTTAGAGGTGGGCAGCCTCCACACAAGTAATCTGCTGATTAGTTTGAGTATGCATATCAGAAGCCAGCAAACTCCAATTTGCATTGAATGCCAGCTGCATAACAACTTATCAGAGAAGCCCAGATAGGAGAGTAAAGAAATATCCCTTCCTTAATTATGATCATGTGCATGCCAGTGCAAGCCTACATTAGTATGACTGAGCATTCGGAGATAAGTTAATGCTATTAAGATTCATTACATATTCTTAATATGCATACCAATACCTCTTGGTGGCCATGTGTTATATCCCAAGCTCCAAGTCTGTGATGATGAAGTCCAGTGAGAATGGAAAGAGGTCTCACCAGAAATGCCGGAAGATATCCTAAATAAGGCTTTGAAACATTTTAGAAAAGATGCTTTTGGTGACTGCACAGATTAATTCAGTGTTAACATCAGGTGCTCTTGATTCATTATCATGTTAAAAAAACAAAGCTCTTCTGTTTTGTATGTAGGCATCTAGGGTTTTGTACTGATATGAAAAGAAAAAAATGCAAAGTAAAGAATAAATTGTTGAGTGACTGCTTTGATTCCAGACCTTGGAAAAGATTTAAATTTGAACAGCATTAGGTGGCAGTTGCACTGTCTGCGGCCTATTGCTTTTGTACTTGGTTTATTCATTTATATTATCTGACTGGCCCCCCAAGGCATTTAAGCTTGAGACTCCAGTTCTAAATGAAGATCTATATCAGAGGCTAAATGTTTCCTTAAGAAAGATGGACCAGGCAAGTGAATGTGACTCAGAATCTTTTGTTTATCTGCTATGTCAAATTCTGACAAAGTACAAATGTAGAATTCATTTGGCCTGAGAGACTGTAACATAGTGAGAGGTAGCTTGGTTTGGGAGACAGGAAACAGAGTTTTATTCATCCATTCATTTAATCATTTAGCCATTCAGATTACCAACAGGTATTGACTGCCCAGAGGGTACCATTGTTGGGATACTGCAATGAGCGAGAACAGTACTATCTCCTAAAACTGTTGTAATGCTTGTCAATTTGGTACAAATCTTCTTTTCAGGTTCCCTTTCCCATGACTGTCTCCTTTTGTCTTTCTCTTGGTCAGCATCTCATCCATGCCAAATAGCCAATAAAAACTAGTAGAAATGCTATTCCTTAGGAATCTTGCTCACTAAATGAAAAACAAAGTATTAGATAATAACACCTGGAAATGAGAGAGTGTGAGCTTCTGCCTGTGCAATAAATTTCACCACTGGGACATGAGAGATAAAATGGACCCACACGTAAGTTTCTTTGTCTCTCCATGAATTACTCAGAGCTGCAGCTCTTCTTTGCAAATCTTACAGGAAGCTCTGATACACCAAACAAGTATACCTGCTGCATGACTTGCTGATGTAGTGACTATTATATTAAAATGGTTGGATTTTGCATTTATTGCTTTCTACCTTTTTTATGTTACTTCACTCTCTCCTTTCTGCCTTTACTGCTCTGAGTCTCTGTCTCCCAAATAAAGTACCAGTGTGATTTTGGACAAGTCATCCAGTCTCTCTAAGACTAAGAATGAAAACGAATAATTTAAAGTCCTCTTTCAGTTTTAAATGTTAGAATTACATGATTATTTGAAAGAATACCAAAATCATTGACTTTGAAAAATTGTTCTGTCCAGAACTTTTAAAGCATCATATAAGAACTGTTTTTTCAATTTGAACTTACAAAATCAAACAGCTTTCTCTTTTTTTACTTTTTCTTTAATTTAACCTTTATTGGATTTTTTTCCATTATCATTTAGTCCCCTTATATGCCCCTTCCCCCAGCAGTCACCACACTGCCATTCATGTCCATGAGTCCTTTTTCCTTTTCACTCAATCCCTCCACCTGCTAACATCTCTCCCTGACAACTGGCTGCCATCTGCTCTCCAACTATGAGTCTGTTTCTGTTTTGCTAGTTAGTCCAGTTTGTTCATAGGATTCCACATATAAGTGAAATGATATGGTGTTTGTCTTTCTCTGACTGGCTTATTTCACTTAGCATAATGTTCTCCAGAACTATCCATATTATTACAAAAGGGTAAAATTTTCTTCTTTTTTTGCGTTCGAGTAGAATTCCATTGTGTAAATGTCCCATACTTGTTCTATCCACTCATCTATTGATGGACATGTGGGTTGCCTATAAATAATGACTGCAATAAATTGGTGTTTTTCATTCTATTGGATATATTCCCAGAAGTGGGATCACAGAGTCAAAAGGCAGATCCATTTTTAATTATTTGAGGTAACTTCACTGTGTTTTCCACAGTGGCTACACCAGTCCTCATTCACAGCAATAGTTCCCCTTTCTCACAACCTCATCAGAACCTGTTGTTTGTTGATTTATTGATGATAGCCATTCTGACGGGTGTGAGATGATATCTCATTGTGGTTTTAATTTGCATTTCCTTGATGATTAGTGACTTTGAGCATCTTTTCATATGTGTATTGGCCATCTGTATGTCCTCTTTGGAGAAATATCTATTCAAGTCTTTTGTCCATTTTTTAATTGGATTGTTTGTTTTGTTTTGTTTTGTTTTTGGTGTTGAGTTTTGTAAGTACTTTGTAAATTTTGGATATCAACCCCTTATCAGATGTACTGCAAATACATTCTCCCATTCTGAGGGTTGTCTCTTACTGTGTTGACAATTTCCTTTGCTATGGGAAAACTTTTTAGGTTGATGCGGTCCCATTTGTGTATTTTCTTCTTTTGTTTCC
The DNA here is from genome assembly GCF_021234435.1 of Artibeus jamaicensis. Lineage (NCBI taxonomy): Eukaryota > Metazoa > Chordata > Mammalia > Chiroptera > Phyllostomidae > Artibeus > Artibeus jamaicensis. Next base: position 7,438,558 of record NW_026521904.1, read on the forward strand.
CTCACCTAGGGAGTTATATCTGATGAAAAATCGCTACAAGCAATGTCAGAGATTTTGCTGCCTGTGTTTTTCTTCTATGATTTTTATGGTTTCAGGTATAACATTTAAGTCTTTGACCCATTTTGAATTTATTCTTGTGTGTGGTGTAAGAAGGTTGTCTGGTTTCATTTTTCTGCACATATAGGCCCTATTTTCCCAACACCATTTATTGAACAAACTATCTTTAGCCCATTGTATGTGCTTGCTTCCTCTGTCAAATGTTCATTGACTATAAAGGTGTGGGTTTATTTCTGGGCTCTCTGTTCTGTCATATTGATCTATGTATTTGTATTTATGCCAGTACCAGTTTGTTTTGATTACTATGGCCTGTAGTACAGCTTAATATTAGGTTGTGTGATTCATCCAACTTAGAACTTTTTTCTCAGGATTGCTGTTACTATGTGGGATCTTTTAGGGTTCCATATAAATTTTTTAGATATTTGTTCTAGTTTGGTGAAATATGTTATTAGAATCTTGAGATGAACTGCATTGAATCTATAGATTGTTTTGGTTAGTAATAACATTTTTATGATGTTAATTCTTCCTATCCATGAACATGGTATGTGCTTCCACTTATTTGTATCTTCTTCAGTTTCTTTCTTCAGTGTCTCATAATTTTCCAAGTACAGGTCTTTTACATTTTTGATCAGGTTTATTCCTAGGTATTTATTCTTTTTGAAGCAATTGTGAATGGGATTATTTCCTTAATTTCCCTTTTATTAATTTGCTATTGGCATATAAAAATGCCACTGATTCTGAATATTAATTTTGTATCCTGTCACTCTACTGAATTCATTTATCAGTTCTACTGGTTTCTTAGTGGAATCTTTGGGGTTCTCTATCACAGAATCATGTCATCTACAAATAAAGACAGTTTTACTTCTTCCTTTTTAATTTAGATACATTTTATTACTTCTTCTTGTGTGATTGCTATGGCCAGGACTTCTAGTGCTATGTTGAATAAAAGAAGTGGAAGATTGTTCCCAATCTTAAAGAGAATGCTTGTAGTTTTTGCGAATTGATTATGATGCTGGCAGTGGGTTTGTATATGTGGCCTTATTATGTTAGATATGTTCCCTCTAATCCCACTTTGCTGAGAGTTTGCAAATTATAAATGGGTGTTTGATTTAATCAAATGTTTTTTTTTTCTGAATCTATTGATATGATGATGTGGCTTTTAACCATCATTTTGTTTATGTCGTGAATTGCATTTATTGATTTGTGAATGTTGTACCCACCTTGCATTCCTGGATCAAATTCCACTCAATAATGGTGTGTGGTCTTTTTTATTCATTGCTGTATTCAGTTTGATAATATTATGTTGAGGATTTTAGCATCTATATTCATCAGAGGTATTGGCCTATAATTTCTTTCTTTGTAGTGTCTTTATCTGTTTCTGGAATTAGGATAATGCAGGCCTCATAAAATGAATTTGGGAGTCTTCTCTCCTTTTGAATTTTATGAAAGAGTTTGAGAAGGAGAGGTGTTTGTTCTAGGAATGTTTGGTAAAATTCACCTATAAGGCCATGTAGTTCAGAATATTTGTCTTTTAAAATCTTTTGATCACTGTTTCAGTTTCACTAGGTGTGTAATCTGACTGTTCAGATTCTCTGATTCTTCCTGATTCAGTTTTAGATTTTATGTTCCTAGGAATTTATCCATCTTGTCCAGGTTGTCCAGTTCGTTGGCATATAATTGTTCATAATATTTTCTTATAAGTCTTTGTATTTCTTTGGTGTCAGTGTTATTTCTCCTCTTTCATTTCGGACTCTATTTATTTGGACCATCCCTCTTTTGCTCTTGATGAGTCTGGTTAAAGCTTTGTCAATCCTGTTTATCTTTTCAAAGAGCCAGCTCCTGAATTCATTGACACTTTGTTTCTTTTGTTAGATTCCATTTCATTTATTTCTGCTCAGATCTTTATTATTTCCTTCCTTCTATTCCCTTTGGGCTTTGTTTGTTGATCTTTTTCAAGTTCTTTTAAGTGTGAAGTTAGATTGTTTATTTGAGCTTTTCCTTGGTTTTTGAGATAGAGCTGTAATGCTATGAGTTTCTTCTTAGGATTGCTTTCCCAGGGCCCCACAGATTTTGGATCGTTGTGTCCTCATTTTCATTTGATTCAAGGTATATTTTGATTTCTTCCTTGATTTTGTTGTTGACCTGTACACTGTTTAATAACATGATTTTTAGCTTCCACACCTTTGCATGTTTTTTCAGTGTTCTTTAGATTGATTTCTAGTTTCATGGCATTGGGGCCAGAGAAGATGCTTGTTATGATTTCAGGCTTCTTAAATTTATTGAGACTTATTTTTGGTTCCAACATGTGGTCTATCCTAGAAAACGTTCCATGTGCACTTGAAAAGTATGTATGTTCTGCTCTTTTGGGGGTGAAGTGTTCTGAGATTTTAATTAAATCCATTTGATCTAGTGTATTGTTTAAGGACACACTAGATTTTCACATCTGTTGATTTTCTACCTGGAAGAGCTATCCAATGCAATCTATGGGGTGTTAAAATCCCTAACTATAACTGTATTTCTGTTGATCTCTTCTTTCATGTCCATCAAGATTTTCTTTACATATTTAGGGGTTTCTGTGTTGGGTATATAAATGTTTGTTAGTTTTATAAGCTCTTGCCAGATTGTTCCCTTTATCATTATGTAGTGTCCCTTTTTGCATCTTACTATAGCCTTGGTTTTTTTAAAGTCTATTTTGTTGGATATAAGTATTGCAACTACAGAATATTTCTTCTTTTCCATTTGCATGAAATCTTTTTCTAACACCTTACTTTTAGTCTGTGTGTATCACTTGATCTCTGATGGGTCTCTTGGAGACCCATCTCCAAGATATTATATATATATATATATATATATATATATATAGTTTTTTTATCCACTCAGCTATCCTGTCTTTCAGCTGGAGCATTTAAGCCATTTACATTTAAGGTGATTATTGATAGACACATTTAGTTCCGTTTTATTGTTAGACTGTTTTCCTTGTTTTTTCTCTTTTTCCTCTCTTTTTCTCAATGCAACTCCTTTAACATATATTGCAGTACTGCTTTGATGTTAACAAGCTCCTTTAGCTTTTTCTTGTCTATGAAGCTCCTTATTTCCCCTTCGATTTTTAATGATAGCCTACTGAGTAAAGAAGCCTTGGTTTTAGGCACTTGCTTTTCATCACCTTGAATATGTCACACCACTCCCTTCTGGACTGAAATGTTTCTGTTGAGTAAATGATGCTAGTCTAATTGGTACTTTCTTATAGGTAATTACCTGCTTTTCTCTTGAGGCTTGTAGGATTCTCTCTTTGTCTTTAAGCCTTGTCATTTTAATTATGATGTGTCTCAGTGTAGGCCTCATTGGATTCAACTTGTTTGGAACTTTCTGAGCTTTCTTAGATGTGTATGACTTTTTCCTTTACCAGATTAAGGAAGTTTTGGGTCATTATCTATTAAAATAGGTTCTCTAACCCTTGCTCATCTCTTCTCCTTCTGGTATTCCCATGATGCAGATGTTCTGTTTCATGTGGTCCAAATGTTTCATCTGCCCTCATTTTTAAAAATTCTTTTTTCTTTTTACTGCTCTGACTGGATGTTTTTTTTCTACCTTGTCTTCCAAAACACTGATTCTATCCTTTCTTTCATTTAACCTACTGTTTACCCCTTCCAGTGTATTATTGATCTCAGACACTCCATTCTTTATTTCTGACTGTTTTTGTGGCTTCTATGTCTTTTTTTCATGCTGTGGAGTATCCTTATAATCATTACTTTAAACTCTCTCTCTGATACATTGCCTGCCTCCATTTCATATAGTTCTTCTGGATTCTCTTGTTCTTTCATTTGGGCTCTGTTCCTTTGTCTTCCCATTTTGGCTGCTTCTTTGTATTTTCTCAGTTGTTAAACTAATCAGCTGTTAAGCTGATCAGTTTTAATATTGTGAAGCTATAATCAGTAGCTGAACTTAAGCACCACAGGGTGGAGCAAAGTGATTCCTGTGGGCAGGCTTATTGCTTCTCCTCAATATGATGCCACTTGGAGAGGAGTGCTCAGCCTGAGGCGGCCTCTGCAGTATGCAGAATACCTCAGCATAGGGATCCTGGCAGCTGTTCCTTCAGTTCTCTCCACAGAGCCATCATCCCCAGACACTCCTAAAGCATCTTTATTCTACTCTGCTCTCCTTCTGCTGGAGCCCAGGATATGTGGCTGCAAATGAAATTTTGTGCATTGGTCCTTTAAGAGATTCTCCGAGTCTCTAGCCATCTCTCCCTGGCAGACAGAAACCCTGCTGTTTTCACAGCTGGATGTTATTTGTGTTCCTTTCTGGCTCTGGTCCTGTAGGTTGTGGAGCCCAGCCTGGGCTTTAGACCTTACACTTCTCAGGGGGAACCCCCCATGATGCTGAAATATCACTAAATATCCCTCTGGAACTTCAATGGCCTCCTGTGGGAGCCCAGCCAGCCCTCTTGTGCCTCCTCTGCACTGACTTCCAGTCTCGTTGTGATGAAGTGGTTTCTTCTCTTTGTCTATGGTTATAAGGCTTCTCCCCAACCACTGCTCAGTTGGTTTTTCTGGATAATTTCTCTACAAATCATTGGCACTGGTCCTGAGAGGAGGTTAGTGTAGTTCCCACTTACTCCTCTGTCATCTCAGATCCTCACTTTCTCTTTTTAAAGAGCATTCCTGTTCCCCAATGCCTACTTTACATAACAAAATCAAAAGGAATTGCATTAGGCAATTTCTAAGTGAGCCACATGTCACTAAACATTGTATCGTTTTATGATTCTATTTGGACGGTCTCATGTTTAAACAGTGTCTTCAGAGGGAGGAAAGAAATGACCATTTATTGAGCCAAAAGCATAGTGTCACACACTAAGCAACTTCCTTTACATACATTATTTTATTTAGACCTCATAAATGCCCCGGAAGTTAGAAATTATTTTCTATATTTGAAAGTTTAGAAAATTAAAGCATGAGAGAACCATTGCCAAGTACACACAGCTAACAAGGGACAAGGGACATACAGAGGAGAAAAGCCATCTGCCCACGCTTCCCCAATGAGCACATTGTCTTTCTTATTTTAATCTTTGTAACCTCACTCTTCTTTCCACCACCAAAATGTATTACACTCATTGTAATACATACATTCAATGTAAAATCATTCCTTGACCACAGTTACACTAATTTAATACTCTTTACATATTTAAATTTTGCCTCTAGGGTGAAACATTTAGAAATTTAGTCAAGATATCTCACTTAAGCAGAACGTAGCTGTCAACAGTAATCAACAAGTTTAAAAATTCTTTAGCTTAGTACATCACAATATGTATTACAATTCACTCCCTGGATACAACTAGTTCAATATTCTGTTCACTGTAGTAATAGCACCCAGTAATGTCTAATAACTAATATATTGTGCCTTCCAAATACCACTATAAAAATGTCACAAAATAATTCTGACATCTAAAAAAATCAAGGGACTTAACCATTTTCAAAGAAAGCTTTTGTTATATTCAACCTTACTTGAAGCATGGTTTATTTTATTGTATTCGAACAATTTAAAATTGGTAATGCTAGCCAAAATATGAAATTACAACCATGTGTAATTCACTAACTTTAAAAGGTATGGCATGGACTAGAACAAAAACTTTATGTTTCTATCATATAAACAGAGAAAACATTTAACTCAGTTTTTCATCACTAAGTTATCAATATAATAAGATATTAAAAACTTCCCCATGAAACAACTAAATATATTTGTAAAAATGCTTACATTAAGTATTAAATATAAGGAAACATTATATTAATATTCAATATAATGAAGCATAGTTTAAAGAAATAATAATATCTCAAAAGTAGAATAATCTTGTATATCTATGCCTGGCTTCTATACATTGGTTTAATCTTTTGACTTTAACTTAAAAACTTGGTCTAAGCATTGACTAATTACATTACTCTGAATGACCTAGTTAAAAGGTTGTTAGAAACTTTCACGGTATTATATTTTCGATTTATTCCAATCATCTGAAATCCCACTGAGGTGGAAGGATAGAATAAATGTAAAACAAAAAATGGCTAAGACATCTATGACACTTCACTTTTGACAGAAAGCAAGGAGCCTCATGCACTAAACCAAATACAGCGTTCCAAATGACCTTAGGTGGTCCCTAAGGCTCAGCCAAGAGTTATTTCCACAATGGGTGATGATACACAAAGTTTCTGTTGATTCAATTCCCATATGACTGGGTGGCCAGATACCCATATCGGGACAGAGTCCATATTGGTCTTTTCTTTGGTGGAGAAAATAACACAACTATTCTTAAAGTTCTCTGTTTTACCAAAGGCCTTCCCTTTACTGCACCACTCATGGTGCAATAAGTGTTTTCGCTACTTTGCACATTTGTAACAGCTAGAAGCAAAAACAAGAAGTCCAAAATAGACAAGGCTATCTCCACAGGCTCATACCTCTTTCCCATATTCTCCCCAACCTTCAGTACTCAGTTTTTTGGCTTTCCTCTATCTTTACAAGAACATCTTATTTCAGCCTTCCCTCCTTAGTCCTTCTAAAAGAGTTGGTAGGTTATTTATTCATAATATGCAAATGGATATAATGATTCATTTATTAATTCAGCTATTCAACAAACAAGTGCAGAGTATCTGTATTGTGCGAGGCACCACGCTAAACACTAGAAAAATATTGCCATAGTAAATTTAGCAAACACAGTGGCAGAAAACATGGACCCTTGCTCAGTTATCCAAAATCCCACTTTGTTGCATTTTAAGAGTAATATATACATCATTAACACCCCAAAACAGAACCTGAATTAAAAGGTTTAAGCAGAAATATACATATTTTAAATAACAGTGACTCTCCTAGAATGCTCAAACCATAGAACACACACTTTTTTTCTCTACTCAGTTCAGTTTTGGATACAGCAAATTGTTCAACATGTTAAGTGGAACTTTCCCTGTTTCCTTGCAACTTGAGATTAAGCCCTAAGCAGGAAAAAGAGTCATAAATAGCCTTACATTGTAAAAAGCATCTGCTAAACACATCCTTGTGAATTATTAAGGGTTGACACAAATCAATGCTCACCTCCAAATACCCTGAAGAGCCCATATAAAGAACAGAGCAGCAACTCCAGGGGGAACCATCCAGTTGTAGTAATTACCAGGTCTTAGCACATTTTTACTTTTCTTTTATTTATGGAGCGGTATTAATGCAAACTTTTAATACCCCCATCTAAAGAAAGTTTAGAAGGTTCTGGACACTACTCATACTATTTGGAAGAGCAAGAAAAGGATATGCACATTTCTCTTTGTTGTGAGTACTTGCAAGATGTAGGTCTAATGTCACTGTGAAGAAGTACTTGAGAGAGTTCACCAAGCCACCCTAGAGTTTTGGAGGCAACCAGGCATCTAGAAACCAGTACCTGCCTCTGTCCTCAGTATTCAGAGGCTGGGAGATTGGCTGGACCGTTGTGCAAAAGGTGAGGAGGGAGGGTAGCTGTGGGAGCAGCCTGTACTCTGATCATTTGGCACCACCAGCCCTAAAGGATGTTGTACAAAATTCAAGTCATCTGGAAGGTACCTGTATTTGTTTTCTATTGCTACTGTTTAAATTCCACGAATTTCTGGGTTCAAAACAGTGCAATTTTTTTTCCTTAGAGCTCTGGAAATCAGAAGTCTAAAACAGATCTGCAGGGCTGCTTTCTTTCTTGAAGATCCAGAGGAGAATTATTTCCTTGTGTTTTCCAGCTTCTAGAAGCTGCCTATGTTCCAGAAACTGCCTATATGCCTTGGGCATATAGGGCTCCTGGTCCCTTCCTGCATGTTCGCAGTCGGCAGTGCAGCACCTTCTCTCCTCTTTGACCTTTGCTTCTGTCCTTACATCTTCTCTCTAGGACTCTGACTCTCCTGCGTCCCTCTTACAAGGATTCTTGTGATTACATTGGATCTGCCTGAATAATCCAGGTTACTTTCCTCATATCAAGATCCTTAACTTATTTACATCCACAAAGTCCCTTTTACTATGTAAGATCATTTTCACAGGTTCCAGGAATTAGGAAGTGAATGGCATCCTACTCAAGAAGGAGGCTTGTGGAGTTACAGGGATCCCAGCAAAAGAAGCCCTGCCCCTGAGGCAGGTTAGGCCTAGGTCAACAAGAAGGGAGAAGCTGCGAGTTAAATGTGAGATTGAAGTTTTGATTCCGACAACACTGAAACTTTCATTGCCCCAATAGGAGTCTTCAATAACAAAATGTAACTGCTATAATGTTGGAAAAGTATAAATTTTGCCTGCAAGGCAACCAAGGAGTAGGGAAAAGAGATCCAACAGAGCACGTCTGAAGGGTAAGGTTGGAAAATAATTAAGCCCTTTCTTATTTGTACAACACAAATTTCAGCCTATTCAACAAAGTGTTTAAAATAATATTTTTGTATATTCATTGCACACGTAGCCAAGTCACTAGCTTTTGTAAAATATTTTTCTGATTTCTGTGTGATCCTGACTAGAAACACTCTTCACATTGGCTGCTGGGCAGCTTGCTCCCAGATCATGCGTGTAACAGCAACCTGCCTCTTCCAGATTCACACTCACTCCTAATTATTCAGAGCACACCTAATTCTCCAAATGTAGGAACTGTCACTGGATTGGCACCTTCTATGTTGTTCGGTAGTTGTTACACTGGCTTCTAAATTATTTTAGCTTGGCATTACAGAGATAATCTGTCACTAATGCAAACTCGTGTATTTGCAATATTAGAATCGCTGTCCTTATTTTTCCATTATTACTGTATTTTCTGTCTCCCTCATTACCATATGTATTGTTTCATTCTTTACATTTTGAATACTGTTATCACTAAGACTGTCAGTGAAGCATTCTGAGATAATGACACTGTGAGAACAGAATTATCTAAATATGAATCTTCCTGCTCATGCTCAAATATATTATTGTCTAATGCTTCAGATGCTTCTCTGTGTCCTCATTAAGTACTCAGCCTAGGGGAATGACGGAGCATTGGCTGCCTTTGTCTAAGTGTTAGGTAACCGCTAGCAATGAGCAGCTGGAGGGGAAATAAAGCAGGGCCCTGCCCAGTGCAATCTAATAAAGAACTTAAAACACGAGGATAGAAACAAAAGAGAGACATGTCTCAGCCATTGATCCAGCAGTCCTGAGGCCAGTCAGATAAGATTGTCAGGCATTCCAAACATTACAAGCAAAACTATGATAACGTAGGAGGAGGGGAGCCCTTGAAATTCTGTGTGTATTGTCTCCACTAGCTGAGAATGTAATCCTTTGTGACTGTCCCAAGGTCTGGAAGGGAGAGGAGAAGGGAGGAACCTAGAAACTGACTAAAGTATAGAATTCCTGAACCCCAATAGTTAGTGCATTCAGATTAGCTGAGCACTCACTTGTAGCCAGGTGCTCAAGTGCATAGAACAAACTCAGCGACAACTTTAATTCCTCCAAACGTGCGGCAGTCAGATTAGATGAATGCCTGCTTGCAGCTCTATGCCCATGTGTGTTTCAAAAATAAACTCGCTATCTCATTTCCACTATACCTTCTGTCTATCACCTGAATTCTTCTCTTGCAAGCATGGAAAGAGCCAAGAAAGGGTTGTCCCCTGACTTGGGTGCCCCTGATAACATAAGAGCTTCAAGTAGAGAAACAAAATGAAAAATGGAGAAAATGAATCAGGCCTGAGATGAAGGATTTGCTGTGAGAGGAGCAGGGAATGTAAAAATAGCCAATGAGATGTGTATTCAATAGCAATAGCCGTGAAAAAGAATAATATTTGAGAATCTGAAGGTAAAACAATGACTGAGATAAATGTAAAATATTTTAAGTGTCTTGTTTTGATTTTGAGATTTCCTGTTCAAAATCAGATACTTGCCAGAAGGCTTTAACCAGAGCCCAGGCTTTAAATACCAACTATGTTTATATTATTTCTATCTCTGTCCACTTCATTGAGCTGCAAGTTCAAACATCCTGTTTTAAAAAATGTATATCATCCCTGGCTGGTGTGGTTCAGGGGATTGAGTGCCTGCCTGGGAATCAAAGGGTCACTGGTTCCATTCTTGCTCAGGGCACATGCCTGGGTTGTGGGCCAGGTCCCCAGTTGGTTGTGTGTGAACCGTTGATGTATCTCCCACATTGATGTTTCTCTCCCTCTTTTTCTCCCTCCCCACCTCTCTAAAAATGAATAAATAAAAATATTTTTAAAAATTGGATGTCTATACCAATTGTCTATTGGCATCTCAGACTTAACGTGGCTAACATTGAACTCTTTTATCCCCCCAAATCTTTTTGTCCCCTCTCTCCCTTGCCATGCAGTCTCAATACTTGCCATCACCACATACTGTACAAGAACCAGGGATTCCCCTGACTCATCTCTTACTGTTACTTCCACATCTGTAGTTTTTTGCCATGTGTAATGCACACCCATGTTTTGTGTGCATTATACCTGGGATTATTATACTCATGGTATGTAATCATTATACCCACATATAATAAGCATCCTTACATTTCCCTCAAAATTTTGGGCAAAAAAGCATGCATTTTATATGGCAAAATATGGTAATTGATCAAGTTTTGTGGGTTCATCTCCAAAATCCATCCTGAATCCATCTACTTGTCTTCACCTCTGCTGAGACCATGCTTATCCAGGAAAGCATCATCTCTTCCTGGGCACCACCTCCTAACAGAAAGACTAGCTCCTGCTCTGGCTGCTCTGCCACAGCAGCCAGGATAAACTTTATAAGATGTGCATCACTATCCAGCTTAAATCCCTAGTGTCTTCTCTTCACACTTAGAATGAAATCTATGCCCCCAACCATGGCCTGCAAAGCCCTGAATGACCTGCTTTTGCCCACCTCTCGGATCAGTTCTCTTCTCAGTTCTCCAGCCAGACTGGAATTCTTCCAAGTCATTTCTGCCTATGCTTCCTGCACATGCTGAATTCTCTTTCCAGAATATTCTGCTCCCAGATTTATGCATGGATAAATAATTGCTTTTCCTCACTCAGGTCTGTCAGCTTCCTCAGAGAAGACTTTCAAGTCTTCAGCCACTCTCCCTTGTATCTAGAGCTCATCCTTCAAGGTATTTTTCACCCACTGAAAGTGTACAGTCTATTAATTTGTTTGGCTATTTATTATCTGTCTTACCTCACTAGACTACAAGGTCCATGAGGGCAGGAATCTTGCCTTTCTTGTTCTCCATTGCATATCTAGGGTGAAGAATGGTGTCTGGCTCAGAGGAGGCCCTCCATAAATATTCATGAATGAATGAATTTCCTTCATAAATACTCATAAATGCATGAAATGAATGAATGAACAAATTACTCATGACTGATTGCTAGAGGCCCACATTGCCAATTTTCTTAGATTGATAAATAGTCTTGTTCCTGGCTCTTTCCTGTGTATCTGGGAGGATCCAAATTGGAGACTCAATGCCCATGTAGTGATAGGCGCTCAGTGCTTCTTACAGAGCCAGTATCTCAAGCTCTGCTCAGCTACTTCATGCCTCACCTGTTATCTTCATAGTGAGACATCTGTGTCCCAGCTTCTGTTCCAGTGTAGGGAACACCATCCCATTCACATTGCTATTGGAGCCCAGAGCCTCCCCACTTAGAATGCTTCTCTTTGGCAAAATCTCCTGACTTTTTCTACATATTTTTCAGCCATGGACAAATTAGACTTATTCTACTCAGGTACTGCCAAGAATATTATGTTTACTGGAAAGATAGAAATTTCTCACTTCTAATACTATTTCTTCAATATGTGTGGATTCAGTAGAGTTTAAAATAAAACATATTTTTGTTTATTTTTGAAAGGGGTAAGATAAAGGAGGAAAAGTAAGTGGTAGAATTTGCCTCAAAAAATGTTTCTCAAAACCCTACTTAACATTCTTAACAGGAACCAAAATCTCATTTTAATGCCAAAAACAAAACATAAAAAGTGTGTCCTTATAAAGCTTGTGTTGCCTGCTTACTACCCATCTGTCTGCCCATGGATGAAACAAAATGTAAAAACAGTAAATAATCAATTCTGGCTTCTACAACACTATCAAGACTCCAGAGGAAGGGAGATAATGAAGAGTTATTGAACTGTTTTCTTGGGGAAAAATGTAATTCAAATCATGCTTCTGAAGTTCAAAGAATGGATCAGAAGATGGTTTAGTAATGTTTGCAGAACAGTCTACATTTTAAGATTAGTAATACAGAATAATAATATATGCTCTATGACTATGCTATAGATACAAATTTGTTCAACAACAACTTACAAATCTGTAAACTTGCTAACAAGGTTAATTTAAGCAAAAAGTATAATTTTTTTCTTTATTAAATTTTATTTAGTTACTTTTCAAGTACATTTTTTTTTATCTATTTCTCCCATCCCCCCCCCCCCCCCCCCCCACCCGGTCTCCCCCCTCCCTCCCATTCCCCCCGCCCCAGTCCTCATCTCTGTGTCTTTCATACTTGTTCCTCAAAATCCCTCCCCATTTTTCCCCTTAAATTCCCTTCTGTGCTTTTCAGGCAGATATAAATTGTTTTGCAATAGAATTACTGTTACTAGATTTCATATTTAGTTTAATAATTACTAAATTATTGGGCCAAAAACTATTGTATGTGTTTGCTTCTGTACCCTTTAAGTCCCCTATGAGATAGATAATAATACATATCTATCTTCAACAGATAAAGAAATGGAAGCATAGAGTTTAATCCATTGTCCACTGGTGCACAGCCCTCAGTAATGAGCTCAGTTTAGAACCCAGGCTGTACTTTCTCTAGCCACCAAAACTATGCAACCTGTATGTTACTCTCAGTGGTAGTAAATGGTGACATTTATTGAGCCCTTCTATTGTTCTATGCACTAGGAAATGTACATTGCAGGTATCTTTAAATGGCTCCAACAATCCTGAAGTGAAGAAACTATAACTATTGGTTCACATTAGTGATGGCATGATTTTTATGGCAAGTTCCTCCCATAATGCTCACTGCTAGAAACAACTCTTATGTTAACTTAAATTTTGCAAGGCATCATTGGCACTTTACAGCTCAATTCACACCTCTCTTTTTTTCAGTAGCCCAACACGAGAGTCCAGAATTTCCAGCTATATGCCATTTCCACTTTTTTTAAAGAATTTATTTATTTATTTTTCAGAGAGAGGGGAAGGGAAGGAGAAAGAGAGGGAGAGAAACATCAATGTGTGGTTGCCCCCGCATGTCCCCAATTGGGGACCTGACCTACAACCCAGGCATGTGCCCTGGCTGGGAATAGAGCCAGCAACACTTCAGTTCACTGGCTCGTGCTCAATCCACTGAGCTACACCAGCCAGGGCTACACTCTTTTTTGATGTGACCTCTATTTTTTGCATCTAGAAAAACTTTAACTCTTTTGTCCTTAACTGAGTCAGGCATAATTTTAAGATCATGCTTGTTAATCTTCAAGTTGTGCAGGCCTGCCTGTGAGGTTATGTTTCTCATTTCAGCCCAGCATTAGGACTGAATGCCACAACAAAAAGCCTATCCCCACCAAGACGTTCGATAATAGCTCAGTCTATGAGGCCTGCAAATCAGAAAATATTAGTCCCCTCTTTGGTTCAATTAATTGGACCACACCACAGAAAGACCAACAAAGTCCTTTTATAGACTGTAGTCAGTGGATCCTTTTCAAAATGAAACCTATGATTCTCCATTAACCCACAAGTAACCAATGAAAGGTAGACATCAATTTTACTGGAATAGTGGAGAAATCTCTGGAGCCAACTGTGGAGAATTGGGAGCTCCATCAAGCAGCAGTAACAGGGTAATTTGGCAACACTTACCATTAATAAAACATGTGCACATAATTATGGAAGTGAACTATTAAATACTAAAATTGGGACTTGTTAATCACAATCAAATGAGTTAACACCAATTACTTATGATACACTAGGCACTATTCTAAACATTTTAAGGGCATGATTTCATAATAACACACAAGGGGAGATACTATTATTATCCTCACTTTACAGATTAGTAAACTGAGGCTTAGATAGGCACAGTAAGTCATCCAGGATTATGCATCCAGTAAGCTGCAGAGCCAAGTTTTGAGCCTAAACACACTGAACCCCATGTATTTTCAGTCTTCTATGTTTTGTCAGTCCTCAGTGGCATAGAATTGTAACACAATGCAAGCCGGCCACACTGAACTCTATGCAGTTCCTGCAGCACAGCAGGCACCTCCTTACCTGGGCACCTTCCCCCATGCTGCTCCCTCTACCTGGGACACCTACATTTGCCAATGCCTTTTTTACTAAGATCCAGCTGAGTGTGGCTTTGGTAAGGTTGCCATTCTGTCAGCCCCAGGATTCTGCCTGTGTCATGGTCAGATGCCCTTCCTCTGGCTTGAATACATGATCCTCTGTGAATAAAAGAGGAAAATGGAATCAAATAGGCAACCTGGGACTGCAAACAGTGAGAAGGAGAACACAGACAATTAAGAGCTACCATGATCTTACACAGAAAAAACAAATCTGCATTCACCTGACTGTGGCTAGTGCCTTTGATTTATTGAGATACTGAACTACCAGATAATGTTTATATTGTTTGACTGTTGTACAAGTGCTTAGGGCTGAAGCTCTAGTGAAATAGGCCTCATTATTTATTTATTAGATCCTTTTGACAATTTATGGCTCTTCCTTTTTCAGTCCAATTTAATTGCAGCAAACCAAAAAAATTGTATTATAAAGATAAGCTAGAAGATATTTTCCTTTCCTGGTGTAGGAGGAAAGCAACTGTATGGAGTTCTCGGGATAATAAATAACTTCTCCACCTCCTGCATTTCTTGGCAGGCTTGTGATATATTTATTGCATTTCTTTCCAAAGGCTTAGAAGTATCTTTCCCCTCCAGAGAATATTACTCTGTGACCCAACACATGTCCCACTGTTGCCGACCTCAGCTGTGCTTCCATCTCCTGCCCCCTCGCATGACCCCTGTCTTTCAATGCTGCCTTTAGGTTAACTTCTTCTGACAATTTCTGTTGCCTTTTGCTTAGGCTGTTATATTCCATATGTCTCCTCTTTCTTTGATGTGGTCCAGAACATACTATAGAGCACAGAACACAAACTGCCGTGTAGTAGTTCACCAAGGAATCTCTGCACTATTCTACCTGATTGAGTTCTTAACACAACTCTAAAGAAATGAAAAACATCTAGACAAAGAGTGGGAGAAATCCCAAATGTATATCCCTTCTATGTGTAAAGAAATTGTGCTGCAGACGCAAATGGCTACTTTTAACTGGAAATGTTAGAGCAAACAACCATTGTGGATAAACCCAGTGACTAAAACCAGGCAAGCTGACCATTGATAATCAGATAGTGGGCCTGATTTGGGGTTTAAATTTGGAATTCAATGGCAAGTTGGTCCAAAGAAGATTCTTTAAAGAATTAAAAGTGAACAGAGTTAGGAAATGTTTTCAAAAAATTTTTATCCATCATCACCCATTTACAAGGACAATTGAGCAACATCAAGAAAAGTGTCCATTTTGAGTCAAATAAAACAAAAATTGTTCAAATGTCTTTGCAATGGATTTTAGTTAATGTTGAAAATGAAATGGATCACTCAAATGAAGACTAAATATTATCACAGCGTTTGCAGTTTTGGTTTTGCATAGAGTGAAAAAGAAAGAAAAAGGAGAAAATACAGAGACACAGAGAAGGAGGGAGAAAGGGAAAAAACAGACTACATGGGGTCAAGAGACTTGTTCCATTCAGACCGTGCAGCTGAGCTACAGAACGTCTGCAAGTAAGAGTCCCAACCTCTATGACCAAGCTTGCGCATCAGCGAGGCAGGGCTAATTAGGACCATCTACCTTTCCTATCTACAAAGCATAGTTCATCCTAATTAACTTGAACATTTTGAACAGCCTGTGCTCCAAACACCAAAAGGTGGAAAGGGTATTTTTAGTTGTTAGAGACCAACTGTGAAGTTATTTTTGTTGTCAGAAGGACCAATACCGATCTGCCCCTGGGAGAGGACCTCCCAGCCATTGCACTGACCATTATGTTTCATGTTTCTAAAGAGAAGTGTACCTCACCCCACCCCTATTTCTTCCTTTGTCTCTTTCATTCTTTGTCTTCTTTCACTTAAATATTCTTGTTCTTGTTTATAAGATTGTCACTATCTTCTATGATTTTATTCCTTTTAATTTTTTATTTATTGATTTTAGAGAAAGAGAGGAAGGAGGATGAGGGAAGAGAGAAACAAAAGGTGGGAGAGAGGGAGAGAGAGAGAACCATCAATTTGTTGTTCCAATTACTTATGTATTCATTGGTTGATTTTTGTATGTGCCCTGACTGGGGATCAAACCTACAACCTTGACATATTGGGACAATGCTCTAACCAGCTGAGCTACCTGGCCAGGGCTATAATTTTATTCTTAACCCTCTAATAGGCAAAAGCCAATTATAGTAAAATTTGATGTGCCTTTCTCCACATTCTCCCTGTCCCGCCCTATACTCCAACAGAAAACCTCATGTTTCATCCTCCTCTGAACACACTAAACCATATATTCCAGTCATGATACCTTAGCAAATAAAAGAGTTTGTGACTGCATTCTCTGATCATCTCTTTGAATCCTATGAAACAGAATAATATAGATGCATTTTTATATAGCATGGCGTCTAATTGTGGACAATTGAAAAGAGCACTTGAAAATCAATTTTAAAATAACATCCTCTTTTGTGTTTGACTGCTCACAAAAAAAGAGGATACTAAAGAGTTAATTTAAAGTAAATAAGTCATGAAGCTATTTCATCAGATTAAGTCCTTGTGTTATCTCTGACACTCCTGTTTTCCTCCCCCTCAAGTGTTTGTGAAGAGCAGTTCCACTCTGACTGCAAGTATGTTACCTTCTCCAACTTCTGGGTAGTCCTATGGTCTTGCTTTTTTTAAAGGTGGCTTATATATCAAAAGTGTACTGCCAAGTTACTAGTTCAGTCTTTGAACCAGGACAAGTTATCTGAACAAATTATTGAAAGGGACAGGGGGACAAAGGACAGGTCCTTTTGAAAAGGACCTAACCAAAGGTGTATCAGGATAGACCAAACTAAAAATCACACCTGTCCCTATGGTATGTAGCTTTGGAAAGTAAGTTGCATGGAACCTGAAAATTATTTAAGCTCTTCCATCTAGAGATGAAATACTTTTAAAATGTCATCATTATCCATTTATCAGTTTTATTTGGTTACAAAAATTAAAATTTACCTGTTAGTCAACCTTTAATTATGGATTTAACTATTCTATGCCACATGCTGTGGTAGTCGCTGGGACTAAAACAATGGAAAGTTACTCTTTTCCCACAAGTGCTTATAGTTTAGCCCACATGAAAAGGCAAGTGCCTGAACTATTTCAATACCGTACATAGGAAGCATGCTTATAACTGTGCCTTAATGACCTACCTCTGAGTCACAGGGGTAGGAGGTGTTCAGGGAGAGGGATGGAAGGTTAAAAAAAGACATAATGCCACATGTCAGTGAAACTGCAAGTGCTTTTGGTACAATCAAATCGTGAGTGTGGCAGCTCATAAGCACAGAGCTACAGAAGAAGGCAAAGAACAGAGCGTGAAGGGCCCTAAATGACATGGGAACAAAAAGACTGCAGACAATGGCAGGCCATGCTAATGTCTAAGCAGTGGAGTGATAGCATTTTGTCCAAGTTCCTTTCACTTTAGAAAGATTGCTCTGGCTGTAATGTAGCCAAACAAAGAGATTTATACTGAATCCTCTATAAAATTTATAAAAAAGAAAAATGTAATAAAAATGGTATGAAGCCAAAAGAACAAAAAAAAAGTAAAAAAAGCAGAACAAGAAAAAAAATTGACCTTTGAATGATGGTAAGTCAAAAGAAGATATTTAAGCAGTGCAGAGAAAACCTCAGTCTAATTACCTACTCAGTGGGATGGGTGTCTGACTGAACCTCATAGGGAGCACTAGACTCAGAAAGTAGAGACTCCAGGTATCTGAGATGGTGCAGGAGAATGGTGTGACTTTAAACAGGAGGGCTGAGTGAAAACTTTGATGAAGAGTAATTAGATCTCAGGTTTCCTCACCAATCTGTTCCCAATCTGGAAGAAGACCAGATGTTTATTCTGTAAAGAAATGGAAGTAGAAATGGAATTTCTCTAAAACCAGCACCACATGATTTAGGAAAGAGTATGCATAAGATGTCATTCAGAAAACAAAATAAGTTAGTGAAATTCTATATCCTGAATAATGAGAGCACTCTAGTTTGATTCACAGAACACTGTAAAACAGACCTCTCTCCAGAAAAATTAGCCAGCCTAGAGTAAGCAATGCAGACATTGACAGTTGTGATCTTGGAATGAACTGGTCAAGTTTCTCTCAGTCATCCTACCATAAACCCAACTAAATGACAAACATCTCCTTCCACAACACCCACATGTATACACACAAACACACACATGACACAGCTTTTATGTGGCTTATATCGCCTCAATCTTAAGTATAAATAGAGAGGCAGAAAAATTAGATATCCAGACATGTAAGAGAAGCCTCCTACATGAAAGGCAGAAAGATAGAGACAAAAGAAAAAAAAAACAGAAAGGCAGAGACAAAAAAAATGACAAGAAGAAAGAAAGAAAAAAGGTGCTAAAGAAAACAGAATTAATAAAGAAAGAATAAGAGCATAAAATATCTTGATAAGAATCGGGGACTTCCACCAAGATGGAGGCATAGGTGGAAGCACTATACCTTCTTGCACAACCAAGTTTAAAAACAACAAAGTTTTAGCAACAAAAACAAAGCCAAACCACAGGAAATTGAACTACACAGAAGTCTGACAACAACAAACCATTCAGCCAAACTGGTAAGAGGGGCAGAGCCAGCAGCAAAGCAGGGTCGGGCAGGAAAGATCCACCAGACTGACCTGGGTGCACGACCCACGTGTGCCAGCAGCCATGGGCGGATCCCAGATGTGGAAAAGCAGGCGGACCCACTGAGGGTAAAAGGCGTTGGACCCACTGAGAGTTGATGGTGGTCACACATTCACCTGCAGATAAACCAATGAAGGAGCTAGCAGTGAGATGGACTGCACGGGCCCCTGCGGCAGGAAGCAGCAGAGGGAACAACCATTGTCCCTCTCGGACCCCGCCCCCACATACAGCATCACAAACCAGCAACCTGGGTGGCCCAGCTCTGGTGAACAACTAAGGCTCTGCTCCTCACACCTAATAGGCATGAACAGATCAAAACATGGCTCAAGAACAACTCAGAGCCCCAGAGCCGATAAATCTAACTGATAAAGAAATAGCCAAACTTTCAGATGCACAGTTCAAAACACTGGTGATCAGGATGCTCATAGAACTGGTTGACTTTAGTCACAAATTAGAGAAACATATGAAGGCTAAACCAATTTAAATGAAGGGAAATGCACAGGAAACCAATAGTAATGGAAAGGAAACTGGGATGCAAATCAAGGGAGCAGATCAGAAGGAAGAAAAAAATTACCAAACAAAAGGATGAAGAAACAAGAATTCAAAAAAATGAAGAGAGGCTTAGGAACCTTCAAGACATCTTTAAATTTTCCAACATCCAAATTATAGGGGTACCAGAAAGGGAAGAGGAACAGCCACAAGTGGAACACTTATTTGAACAAATAATAAAGGAGAATTTCCCCAATCTGGCAAAGGAAATAAACTTCCAGAAGTACAGGAAGCTCACAGAGTCCCAAAGAAGTTGGACCCAAGAAAAAACACACCAAGGCACATCATCATTACATTAGCCAAGATTAAAATGAAGGAGAGAATCCTAGAAGCAGCAAGAAATAAGGGGACAGTCACCTACAAAGGAGTTCCCATCAGACTGTCAGCTGATTTCTCAAAAGAGACCTTACAGGCAAGAAGGGGCTGGAAAGAAGTATTCCAAGTCATGAAATCCAAAGACCTACAACCAAGATTGCTCTATCCAGCAAAGCTTTCATTTAGAATGGAAGGGCAGATGAAGTGCTTCTCAGATAAGATCAAATTCAAGAAGTTCATTATCACCAAGCCCTTATTATATGAAATGTTAAAGGGACTTACCTAAGAAAAAGAAGATAAAAAAGTTGAACAGTGAAAGGACAGCAAAATCACAGTTATTAACAACCATACCTAAAACAAAAGCAGCCTAAGAGGACAGCTAGATCAGGAGCAGAACCATAGAAATGAAGATCACATGGAGGGTTAGCAACAGGGGAGTGGGAGAAGGAGAAGAGGGGAGAAGGTACAGAAAATAAGTAGCATAGATAGTAGGTAGAAAATAGATAGGGGGGAGGGCAAGATTAGTATGGGAAATATAGAATCTAAAGAACTTGAGACACGTGTTCATGAATTGAAGGGGGGAATGGTGGGGGAGGGGTGTGCAGGGTGGAAGGGAATGAAGGGGGGGAGGTAGAGCAACTGTAATGGCATAATCAATAAAATATATTTTAAAAAGTATACATATTATAAAAAATAAAGTTGCAGCTATACAATACAAAAAATAAAAATAAACTAATTAGTTTATTTTTTTAAAGCATAAAATATCTCAAAGAAAGATTCTATAATGTACATTTTCAGGAAGATAAGAAATGGTGCATCCATGAAATAAGAAACAAATTTATAAAAGTGAAATAGGGGCAATAAGAAAAAAACACCTGAAAAATAAGGAGAATAAAAGAGTTGAAAGATAAAGCTGGAGCACTTTCCCAAGTGAGAAACATACATGTGTGCACTGTGCGAGGGGAGAGGAAAAAAAAATTCAGTAGGTCCTATATTTGAATTACATGAGTATCATGAAATACAGAAGGAGTTAAATTAGAGATATAATATAATGACACTTTTCAGAAGTGAAGAACATGCATTTCTAGACTGAAAGTACTATGCAATGCTCTGAAAAATAGCTGGAAAAGACCCAACCAAGTTAGATTATTGTATAATTTCAGAACAACAGAGATATAAAAAAAAATCTTTACCTCTTCCTGAGAAGGAAAAGTAAGTCACAAGGAACTTGTAAGAGCAATGCTATAATCTCATTTATATGTGGAATCTAAAAAAAGTAGAATTCATAGAGGCAGAGAGTAGAATAGTGGTTTGCATGGGTTGGGTGTGGGTGTGGAGGAAATGGGGAGATGATGGTCAAAGGGTAGAAAGTTCCACTTATGCAAGACGAATGAGTTCTGGAGATCTAATGAACAGAATGGCGACTATGGATAGTACTGTATTGTATCACTGAAATTTGCTAAGAGAGTAGATCTTCAGTGTTCTCATAAATAAAGTAGCTCTGTGAGGTGATGGATATGTTAATTAGTTTGATCATTTAGTAATGTAATGTACACCGAAACATCACTATTTTGTACATGTTCTATATATACAATTTTTATTTGACATTTATATCTCAATAAAGCTGGGTAAAAAAAAAAGAAGAGCAATGCTAGAAGCAGAAGAAAAATGATAAAAATGAGAGCCAAAATCAATAAGGCTAAAAACAGAAAAATAACAGAAATAATCAATGAATTTAAAGTATAATTCTTTGAGATCAATGTAATTGATAAGCCTCTATCCAAGAAAAGTAGAAAGAAGACACAAATTTCCAATATCAAGAGTGACATCATTACAGACAATACACCTATTAAAGGATAATAAAATATTATAAACAACTTTACACTAATAAATTCAATGGCCTGGTTGAAATAAGCATATGAAAAGATGTTCAGCACCATTAGTCATTTAAGAAAGTACAATCTAAAACCACAATGTGATACCAGTTTTCATATCAAACATTGGTGAGAATATGAAGCTGTTGGAATTCTAATTGATGGCTGAGAAACAATTTGGCAGTTTCAAAAAAAATTAAACATACATCTACCTTACAACTCAATGATTCTATTCTTTAGCATTTACCCAACAGAGATCAAAGCAACTATCTATACAAAGACTTATACATAAAAATGTTCATTAAGTAGCTTTTTTTTGTAACAGCATAAAATTGAAAATGACCCAAATGTTCATCAACAGGTAATAGATACACAAACTGTAGTATATCCATGCAATAGAATATTATTCAGAGACAAACAAATGAGCTACTGTTATATGCAATAATATAGATGAATCTCAGAATAAATAGGAATGAAAAAGAACCCAGACCAAAAGATATATAGACAATTCCATTTATATAAACTTCTAGAAAACACAAACTAATCTATAGTAACATAAGGCAGGTTAGTGGTTTTCTGGGGATTGACAAGGTGGATGGGGAAGAAAGAAGGAATTATATGGGGACTCAAGGAAATTTCTGGATAATAAATATGTTTAATTTCTTTTTTAAAAATTATTTATTTATTTATCTTTAGAAGGGAAGGGAAGGACAGAAGAAGAGAAATATCAATGTATGGTTGCTTCTGGTGCATCCCTTGCTGGGAACTGGCCCCTGCTGGGAACTGGCCTGCAACCCAGGCATGTGCCCTGACAGGGAACTGAACCGCGATCCTTTGGTTCGCAGGCCCGTGCTCAATCCACTGAGCTACATCAGCCAGGGCTAATAAATATGTTTAATTTCTTGATGGTGGCAATACTCTCACAGGTATATAAATATGTGAAAATGTATCAAATTGTGCATTTTAAACACATGCATTTTGTTGTATGTCAGTTTGTTTTTTAAAGGTTTTTAAAACTTAAACAGAAGAAAAGAAAATTGAGTGGAAAATTTTGATTAGGAAAGGATGAATCTGAAAGTGGAAAGAATAGGAAGCTGTGGCAATAATCAAACTAAATATAATGTTGCCCTATACTAAGCATTTGACAGATGGGGTGGAGAGAACTAGACAGATTTGAAAACATTAACGGAAGTTTAGCAATCAGGACTGGTGTATTTTTGTCTGGTGGGATGGTGTGCAAATATCTGTGAAGTATGATTCCAAGATGGCGACCTGGATTCCCAACTGGCTGGAGCATCAGTGGAGGGGCAAGACGAGGCAGGAAAACATCATGAGTTTAGTTTTCAATGTACCGAACTTCAGATACGCACATATGCAAATGCCCAAAGGAGACCTGTGTAATGAGCCTGAAATTGCAAAAGGTGAGTGAGAGTTGTAAATTTTCAGCAAATAGATGATAATTGAAGCAGAGTATTAATTGCTAACATCACCTACAAATGAGTTAAGATATAATTTAAACACTGAGCCCTAAATCCTGACAAATACTGATAGTGTGTGGATGGGCAAAGAAGAGGATCTCACAATGTAGACAAAAATTTTTTATAATAATCCGACTCTCAAAATATATGCTTGGGAAATATAATTCATCAGAACTTTCATATGACAGAAAAAAATTCAAAGTCACTGTGAGCTGGTAGACATTCTGGTTGTTAGTTGTAAGAAATCTTTGATGGACATTTAGGCGTGCAGACAATCAAAAAAAAAAAAACCCACAGTAACATCTGCACTTTTAAAGTAACTGCGTAAATGGCCCTTGTTTAGACTTTACACTAATTATGGCAGTTACAACCATGTGCTTAAGGAGAAAATTGGCAGTATTCCACATGGCATTTTTAGCCTCATAAATTTGAAATGAGAGACATTTTCAACCATATTGCTGCTAATTTTTAACCTTGCCCACACCAGCTATAATATTTCATGCTATGTTTATGTAACATTCCTGGAGTTATTAATATCAGCCTTGACTGAAACCATTATAATGACTTGAAATTATTCTTCATGTTTCCTGAAATAGAAAAAAATAAGTGGAAGACATATATGAGTAAATTTGCTATTATGTTTTTGTGAAAGATATTACATGAATCATACTATATAGAGCAGAAAGCTGAGTTTTTGTCTAAATACGAAATCATAAATAAAAATGCAAATGAACGATTAGTAATACACCATGCATTAACTACCAAAAAATATATCCAGTAAAGTTCTTACATTTCACTCCTAGGAAGGTCCTAATCAGATGCCATTAACTCCTATTTTAGAAATTCCCAACAAGCTTGGTTAACTGGTTTACTGCCCAAAAGCAAATTGGAAGTAATAAGCTAGCTGCAGATAAGCCCTTAATTGAGACAAGCACATCAATGGCAGCAAGCTGTGATGACAGATAGAGGAATGGGAAAGAAAAAAAAAGCCTTAGAAAGCAGAAATCAGAACTCCAAGTAGACCAGTTTATAACCATTTAGTGCAGAGTAAGCAGTTTGCTCTATTTCATGAGGCTCTGATATTAGCACTAGGTCATAGCCAACAATCATAATATAGTAGTCCCCCAAAGGTTAAAAATAGTAATATTATGAGAAATTCATTTTTAAAAGTATTCTAATAGAGTTAAAATCAGTTAATAATATGATTCCATTGTTTTCTTTTAATTTTCTCATTTGTTTGTTTTTAATTCTCACCTGAGGATATTTTCTCCATTGCTTTTAGAGAGAGAGGAAGGGACAAAAGGCAGAGAAAGAGCAATGCAGGAAAGAAGCAGTGATTGGCTGCCTCCTGTATACACCCGGACTGGGGGCCAGTGCCCAGTGCCCTGACCAGGGATCATAAGTGTCTGGAACAGGTTTTTCATACAACCAGATCCAGACAGGGGATCAAACCTGCAACCTAGGTATGTGTGCCGACAGGAAATTGAACCCGCAGCCTTTCAGTTACGGGACAATGCTCTGACCAACTGAGCTACACAGGCAAGGACGTGATTCCCTTGTTTATAAATTTTGTTTACGCAAAGTAGTTTGTTTTCTAGTAATAAATGTTATCCCTTAAAATCAAACCCATTCATAAGAAGAGGGAATCTCTTTAAAGACCACTCATGACTTCAAATATAAAGTACTTGTTAATCGACCACCAGAATATCCCCTTGTGTCATTTGGAACTTTTTAACTTCCATCTAGTATCACAAAGTACAATTGCTCTAGCCCTTGTGAAATTATTCATGAGAGTAAATAAAGAGACTTAAATTCATCTTTGTATCACATGCCCTCCAACCACACTCTGCACTGCCTAACATGTAGAAAGTGTGAAATAAAGGAAGAAAAAAAAAGATGTATAATACCCACACCTACATCCTTTATTCTTTTAGTGACAATAACTAACAGTGCCAAAACCTACATTTGTATAACACTGTAAAAAGGCAAATCCACATAGAAAAATCAATAAATATAATTAATCTCAAACTCCAAATGAACTATAAAGAACCTCAGTTACAATGGGTGAATGAATGAAAGTCTGAATTATTAAATATCCTTAAGGAATTATAGTGCAGACAGAAGCTAATGTTGCCTATTAATGAATTTTCAGAATGCATAATTAAAATTATTTGTTGTTGTAATATTAATTACATGACATAGTAATTTTGAAGTATTAAGGTGGTTTGCCATTTGCATTTCATGTTGAGAAAAGGCTCAGAACAAATTTTAATTTAATATATTTCTTTACTAAATATTTTTTAATTTGTAATGAACTATTTGATTTAAAAATCAACAAAAGACCTTAACAGATACCTCACCAGTGAATATATTCAGATATAAGCATATGAAAAAATGTTCAGCATCACATGGCATTGGGGAAATGCAAATTAAAACAATGAACTTCCACTAGATATCTATTAGAATGACTGAAATCCAAAACACTGACAACACCGAGTGCTGGCCAGGATGGGGACCAACAGGAACTCTCATTTATTGCTGGTAGGAATGCAAAATATCACAGACTGCCTGGCAGTTTCTTATAAAACTAATCATAATCTTACTGTAGGATATGTACTTCTTGGTACTTACACAGATTAAGTTGAAAATTTATGTCCACACAAAACCTGTGCATAGATATTTATAGCAGGTTTATTCATAATTGTCAAAACTTAGAGGTGAATAAAATGTCCTTGAGTAGGTAAATGGATATCTAAACTGTGATACATCCAGATAGTAACATATTATTCAACACTAAAAATAAATGAGCTATCATGCCATGAGAAAACATGGAGGAAATTTAAATGCATATTGCTAAATGGAAGATTCAAACTAAAAAAGGCTACATGTTATATGATCCCAGCAGTATGGCATTGTGGAAGAAGCAAACTATGGAGACAGTAAAAAGATTAGTGGTTGCCAGGAGGTGTGGGGAGAGAGAGATGAATAGGCAGAGCACAGATGTTTTTTAAGGCAGTAAAACATTAGGAGAAAAAAATCAAACTAATTCCTAAGGAGATGTTAAATCTAGAAGTTAAATCTAGAAAGCAAATTCACTAAAGGACCAACATTTTTTCAAGTTTAATGAAAGCTATAAACCCAATAAGTTCAGTGAATACCAAAAACAGGAATCATGAGAAAATTCCACCAAGTTATATTATAATCAAATTGGCCAAACCAGCAATAAAGAGAAAATCTTAAAATCAGACAGAGAATAAAGACACATTGTACGTGAAAGAAAGATAAGGCTGAAAGCAGATTTCTCATCAGAAATGATGAAAGCAAGACAATACTTAAACATTTTAAAGTTCTAAAGAATAGCCTGTCAACCAAGAAGTCTATGCTCAGAGAAGAAAAATTTTTTAATGAAGGTGCTGGGAGGATTAATCATCAGCAGACTCTAACTATAAGAAATGTTAAATGAAGTCCTTTAGGCAAAAGGAAAATGATACCACATGGGAATGTGGTTCTATGAAACAGAATAAAGAGCACCAGAACTTTAAAAAACATATATATATATAATTTTAATTATTTAAAAATTTAAAGGTAACTGTTTAGGCAAAAATAATAATGTGTTGGGCTTCTGATATATTTATACATGAACGACAATATGATAGCGAATGAAGTTAATTGTATGACAGCAATAGCATATAGGCCAGGAAAGGGGAAATCAAAATATATTATTGTATGGTGAAATGATAGACTGTTATTTGAAAATAGAGTATGATGAGTTAAATTATATACTCTAAAACCAGAGGCAACAGCTAAAATAACAAAACAGTTATCACTAATGAGCCAACAAAGGAAATAAAATGAAATAATATACTTAAATCCTGAGTTAATGTAAAAGAAGATAATAAAAAAGGGAAAGGGGAGCAATAACCATATGGCATAAACAGAAAACATATAGCAAGATAGTATACTTAAACCCAACTACATTATCAATGGCATCGTGTAAATGATCTAAGCACCTTAATTGAAGGCAGAAATTGTTGTACTGGACAAAAATGTAAGACAACTATATGCTGTCTACAATAAATCATTTTTAAATATAAAGATGCAAATACATTAAAAGTGAATAGGTTTTTTTAAATGCCATGCTAGCATTTATCAAAAGAAATATGGAATGACTATATTGATACTAGACAAGATAGATTTTAGAGCAAAGAACATTTAGTAGAGCTAAAGAAAATCATTTCATAAAGGAGCCAATTAATCAAGAGGATGTAAGAATTTTAAACATTATACACCTTATCTTAGAGCTTCAAAATACATGAAACAAAACTTGGTAGAACTGCAAAAAGAAACAAATAAATTCAACATTTCAGTCATTTTGCTCCCCCCCTTTCAATGATAGAACAAGTAGAAGGGCAATAAGGACATAAAAGATTTGAACAATACTGTCAAACTTGATCAAATTGATATTTATAAAGCACTTCACTCAACATTGAGAAAATATATTCTAAGTTGTTGCGAACTGCATCTTTCTGCATATTCAAGTGAGAGATGACTTGTGTTGTTTAGGATATGAAGTGAGGAAAAGAGAGGAAAATGTGAAGGGAAGTTGGAAGTCAGAGGCTGACTTGGAAAATATGGCCAAGGAAGTTTATAAGGTCAGGAAATGTAATATTAAGTTTCAAGCCATCTGTATTCTGCATGCCCCTTCCCTTCTCTGAGTAACTCCAAATCTCAGTGAATGTGTTGTATTTACAGCTGCCCCTTGTGAGGAGTATGAGGATAGGAAGACCTAGATAAAGGAGAAAGAAATAGTTCCACGTTTGACTTGAAGCCAGGGCAGAGATAAAGAAGACGCATAATGAGAATTCAACAAAAGCAGGAGACTGGAGTCAGGAGTGACTAGCACAAATATATTTGCAGAAATTCTGAGGGCATTGAACTTGCCATAAAACAGAGTTGCAGGATTTGACCTGACCTTATCCCAAAAGCTTAGGAGCAGAGTGACCCGAATGAACATCTGTGTTACAGTTTTCTCCCCAACCCCCGGTCACAGGAGAAAAGAAGCAGTATAAATTTACTTCTCCGTTGTAATGAACGATTCCAAAGCCCTCCTCCTAGGGGCAAAAGTGGTTCCCTGTAGTTCGTGAGCAACACCAAGTTCACCCTAGCAGTGAAACAAAGATGCGAAAAAGCCCAGGATAACTGCGGGGAGGGAGATGAGACAAATAGGCAAGGACTTACTTCCCAGGATGTGCCTAAAGGCTAACCCTTAGCTGCTTGTGAGTTTCTGTCCCCACACATTGTTAACATATTTCAACTGATAGATATCAGGCAGGGGATAACACAGAACAGGAGCTTCAGGATAAGTCATAGCATATTCAACTCTGTTTTAAAACATCTTCATAGAGAAGAGGGCTTGGGGGCTCAGTCACCGAAGGGAGTTCAATAAGGATGTTTGACAGCATTGAATACAGTTGAATTTTTGAGAGGTACTGCTTCTTGGTACTGCTCATCAGTTCCCACTGGTCAGTCTCCTTTTGAAAGTTAAAAAGTTCCCTGGTCTCCTTGCTTGGACCACGGGGCACCTGTGCAAAGAACATCTATAGCATCCCAGGCCTCACAATCAGCAGCTGCAGTGGGACAGAGGTGGCAGTGAACCCAGGACCCTGAGCAGGGAGGACTTTTCTAACGATCTGACATCAGCATGTAACACTGTTTATGTAGCTCCCTTTTTATTTGTATTGCCCATGAAAGTGATGAAATTCTCTAGATTACTCACCTTTGTACCTCCAGTGCCTGGCACGTGGCCTACCTAGCCCAAGAAGGTGCTTAATAGCTATAGAATTATTCTGCAAATTCAAAGAGCATGAACCAATCTGAAGGAGAACAAGAAAAATGTTTATGATCATGGTCACAGCAGGAACGTCAGCCCCCAAGCGGTAATAAATCAGGTGTCTCTCTGAGCGTTGGAGTTGTGACTTTTCTCAGTTTTCAAAGCAGGACAATTCCTTAAGCTCTGGTGACATGTGGCCAACAAGGGTAGTTAAATTTAAGGAAAATAAATGTAAGGAAAGCATTTGTAGGTTTTTCTCAGCTTAGTATATAACAAAGGTCAAAGTGTAGGACAACCTGTGAAGTAAGCAGTTTTACAAATGATCTCTTTCTGGGCATTTTTACCATCTTTTTCCAGTACTAATCTTTTCCCTGCTTTGCTGCATCCCACCTTGTCCCCATTCCTTTGCTGTCACCTAAATAAGCCAGTTCCACAAAAGCAGTGGCCAAATAACACGAAACATTTCCTATTTTAAAAGATAGCAATTAAGTAAATACATTTTAGCAAGGTGTTATGATGGCTAAGAACTTCATTTGTTAACCTCAGACACACCTGCATTTGCACTGGAAAAAAAGTATTTGAACCCAAGAGGATGCATGAAAAATGGGGATGATTGAGGAATCAATGAACCTGGATAATTTTTTAAAGATGAAAGCCATATAGCAGGATTTTAATTCAGCACAAAAGAATAATTTGTTTTCACTTAAAGTGAGTGAGAAGGAAAAAGAGCAGTTTGTTTGATTTGTGGTACTCCTTTACTGGCCTTAAGACATTTAATCTAGAAGAGCATTTCAGTAAAATAGCAAGAAATCTAAATTAAATATCTAGTCAGCTCACTGTAGAGTTTTACTTCTCTAAGAAGCCTGCATATAATCTTGTATATTGTGCTTCTTTATTAGACATTAACAGGAAATATAAATTCTAGTGTGTCTTATCCAAAGACTAAAACACGCATTGTAGAGGATTCTCAATTTCCCCTTCAACCATGGCCTTATCCACCCTCCAACACACACTTCATTTTTTCACTACTCACCTACCCCTAAACACTGATTAACAAGCAAATCCCAAGACTTGCAAAAAAGCTCCTGGAAAGTACAACTTTGACAGTTGGATGGGATGGAACCAATAATCGCAAGCCAGAGGCATGAAAACCAGAGCACTCTCCAACTGGAAGTTTCACAGCAATTAAAGCCAAAATGCTACCTGAGCCAAACCACAAAGGTACAGACTCCCCTCTGCTCCCCGTAAAACTCCAGCCCTGCCTCAGTTGGGAGTTGCCTGTTGACAGATTTTCCCTGCAGTGCATCAGATGAATAAAGCTGTTAAGACCTATTTGAGTTCCTGTATTTTCACTTAAAAGTCTTAATGTGAATGTTAAGATTCAAGTATAAAGCAGGTTGGGTGCATAGCTGTTTGACTATGTCGCTACTCATAGGCAGGTAATAGATGAATTTCTCCCTTATCCAATTTTTCCCTTCATCTGATTCATCTTTTCCTCATTTTCTTATCTTCGCAGCCTAAGATTACATCAAAAAGTAATTTGCCTTAAATTCCTTAATATCATTTATTAACCACTTGCAGACATAACAGATCTATAAAACCTTCTGCTTAAAAGAGAGCAATCAATCTGCTTATTCTTAAGCTACAACCAATTGCTGAATCTGCACGCATGACATAATTTTTTACTTATTAAAATTACCCACTTTATTTTGATAAATTCACAAATTCTTTAGAGTTGAAAAGGAGACTTTGAAAGTCATCATTCATTTTTACAATGAGATTCCCCACATAATACATAAAATAATAGCATATTTACATTGCAAACTGTGTTTTACAATGTACAAAATATGCACATATGCAGGCTTTCTGGTCTGTGTACAAACGTACCCAGACATATGGATACCCAGTCTCTCCTCAAATTCTACTTATAGTAGTGGCCTTATCACATTTAAGGCTGTCTACTCATTCTAATAAAAACCATGCCAGCCCATGAGAGCAAACATAATTCTTTGATACTTATAGCTGAATATCAATGATTCCAATATCTCACCTGCAAAACTGCAGGAAGTCTAGTTCTCACAGTAAATTCCTAGGAATTTTCAGAGGTGCTTATGTGCTGTGGTCCTTGTTCACCACTCTAGCCAGCCTACCTGGGATGTTTCCATAGCAACTCAAGACATTTCCACCGATTCTCTACTGCAGCCTCCAACTCTGTCCCATCATTGCCACAGTTGGAATTGGATGCTTTCTATTAGAATCTCAATCTGGAAACATGTACCTTGTTAGAGAAGGGAACATGTCATTCTGTGTTATTCTCAGTCTCTTAGAGAGCTCACGGCCAGACCACCAGGACCCAGAACTGTTAAGGCAGTATGGCTCTTTGATTCACACACATCCACTTTCTCCTCAGGCAACAAACACGCAGCCAGAATGTTGTGTCAAGACAACATGCGAGATTAGCCCCCGCTGGGTAACAGAACTGTCACTGCTTCCCAGGGCCCAGGCCCTAGCATTAAGCCCGGGCTAGACTCTACTTTATGATGAGCTAGCTCTCTCTCAGGGCCACCTTTGCCTCCCCTTGCTATCTGACTTTGACAGGACGACTTTTGTTAGTAATACTTTTATTTTTATTTCCTAATAATATAAATTTCAATATTATTTTAATAATAAAAATATATAAATTTTATTACAAAAATTTAAAGAATGCAACATTCTAAAAAACTCAAAATTTACTACTGATACTAATTCCTATGGGTTTGCTATGCTACCATACATAAATCAAGAAATTTAAAAAAACATTAAATATTTACAGATATTTAATACCAGAAGCCTTAAAATCTAACTGAATATAGTAGCTCCTCAAAAGTTGCAACCTGCATCTTTAAAAAATTATTTTCTCTACAAAGAATCTTATCAGCTTTATAAAAGTTTGTACAGTTTTTATACTGAAGCTAATATACAGCTACAGTTGCGCTTCAAGTGATACTTTCAAAAATATGCTTGAAACCTAGTTTTGGACAGTGTTGATCTCTCTTACCTAGTAAGCAAAAAGATCCTACACTCCTTTGTAAACTGATGCACATAATTGCATTCAGGAAAAATGTTGTTGGATTTTCTCAAGAAATCCCAGACTCTTATTCAAGTTTTGCCCTCTGGTGAAGACTTTCTGCTGGTGGAGGTCCATTCAGACCTTAGATACCTAAGACTGATTACTCTTTCCTAGCCTGAGTGTACCAATTTCTTTCCATTTCTCACAGGACACAGCTGGTAGATTATTTATCAGGCTGGCCATAACCCAGAATCCACTCCAGTTTGCCAATGTGTCTTTTAAAAGTCAGTGCTCCTGCTAATATCCAACTTTAGTAGGGGAAAGGTGGCTGTGCTCCTGCCTTAATCTGGGTACCATATTTCTATCAAAATGCCCCAAGTTTGTTTTTTAGTTTTTTTGGCCTCTCTCATAATACTAGATAGATACTGAACCAGTACTTTTAAGTTATATTTGAATGCCCTCTTCATACCCATTGTCTAATTCATCAGAAAATTTGGCCACTTCTTCCTTCAAAACATACATCAATTTCTGTAAACATATTTCACAAACAGCACCCCCTTCAGTACTGTCCTAATTCACAGCTTCTCTCACCTGTGCAGTAGCATCCTCTCTTCTCTGCACGGTTATCAACACACCAGCCAAAGTGATCCTGGTAAAACACAAGCTGGCTCATGGCATACTTTTCAACATCCTCTGACAGCTCAGCATCTCTTTTGGAGTAAAAGCCGAAAAGGCAGACCAGGATGAAGGCATAGGTGGAAACACTGTGCCTCCTCACACAACCGAGTTTAAAGACAACAAAGTTTTAATAACAAAAACGCAGCCAAAACACAGAAAATTGAACTGTATGGAAGTCTGACAACAACAAACCATTCAGCCAGACTGATCAGAGGGGCGGAGTCAGTGGCGGAGAAGGTCAGGCAGGAAAGATCAGTGGACCGACCAGGGTGTATAAGCAGCTGTTGGCAAATACCAGGCATGGTGTTGCAATGGGAAGACCCAGTGAGGGCGCAGGGAAGCTGGCTGACTGTGGTCACACATTTGAACACAGATAAACCAAGCAAAAGAGCAAACGATGAGACAAACTTCTCAGGCTAGGGCCCCAGTGGTGGGAATTAGAGCCTGAAAGCACCAATTGGAAAGACTTTTGGGGTCAAGGTATCAGGAAAGTTTGTTGGAGAGACCCACAGGGTCCTGGAGGGTACACAAGCCCACACACTTGGGAACCAGCACCAGAAGGGCCCAGTTTGCTTGTGGGAAGTGGCAGAGGGGACAGAAATCTGAGAGAGAGCAGAACAAACACCATTGCCCCTCTCTGACCCCACCCCTATATACAGTATCCCAACCCAGCAACCTGGGTAGCCCCGCCCTGGTGAACAACTAAGGCTCTTCTCCTCATACGTAACAGGTGTGAACAGACCAAAACATTATGGCTCAAGAACAACTCAAAGCCCCAGAGCCAATAATTCTAAGCAACCAAGAGATAGCCAAACTTTCAGATGCACAGTTCAAAACACTGGTAATCAGGATGCTCACAGAACTGGTTGATTTCAGTCACAAATTAGAGGAACATATGAAGGCTAAACTAGTTGAAATGAAGGGAAATGCATAGGAAACCAATAATGATGGAAAGGAAACTGGAACTCAAATCAAAGGAGTGGACCAGAAGGAATAAAAAAATGACCAGACAGAAAAGAATGAAGAAACAAGAATTCAAAAAAAGGAGAAGAGGCTTAGGAACCTCCAGGACATCTTTAAATGTTCCAACATCCGAATTATAGGGGTACCAGAAAGGGAAGAGGAACAGCCACAAGTGGAACACTTATTTGAGCAAATAATAAAGGAGAACTTTCCCAATCTTGCAAAAGCAATAGACTTCCAGGAAATCCAGGAAGCTCAGAGAGTTCCAAAGAAGTTGGACCCAAGAAGGAACACACCAAGGCACATCATCATTACATTAGCCAAGATTAAAATGAAGGAGAGAATCCTAGAAGCAGCAAGAGATAAGGGGACAGTCACCTACAAAGGAGTTCCCATCAAACTGTCAGCGGATTTCTCAAAAGAGACCTTAACAGGCAAGAAGGGGCTGGAAAGAAGTATTCCAAGTCATGAAATCCAAAGACCTACATCCAAGATTGCTCTATCTAGCAAAGCTTTGATTTAGAATGGAAGGACAGATAAAGTGTTTCTCAGATAAGATCAAATTCAAGGAGTTCATCATCACCAAGCCCTTATTACATGAAATGTTAAAGGAACTTACCTAAGAAAAAGAAGATAAAAAAAATGAACAGTGAAAGGACAGCAAACTCAGTTATTAACAACCACACCTAAAACAAGCAAACTAAGAGGACAGCTAGATCAGGAGTGGAAACATGGAAACAGAGACCACATGGAGGGTTTGCAACAGGGGAGTGGGAGGAGAAGAAGGGGGAGAAGGTACAGAGTATAAGTAGCATAGATGGTAGATAGAAAATAGATAGGGGGACGGCAAGAATAGTAGGGGAAATATAGAATCTAAAGAACTTGTGACACATGGACATAAACAAAAGAGGGGGGAAAGGTGGGGGAGGAGTGTGCAGGGTGGAGGAGAATGAAGGGGGGATAGGACAACTGTAATGGTATAATCAATAAAATATATTTTTTAAAAAGCCAAAAAAGCTTTAGAGTAGCCGACCAAGCTCTGCAAACCCTACCTCCTCTGTCCCTCTCGCCATCCTTCCCACACTCCCTCTGGCTCAGCTACCCTGGCCTCCATGGGTCTTTGAACATTCTGGAATGTGATCTTTCCACAGACACCGACATACCCTGCTTCCTCACCTCCCTCGAGTTTGAGTTCAAATATCTTGCTTAAAAAAGAACTGGAGTTCTAATAGACTACTACTCAAAATTGTTTCTAGAGCTGAATAGGAAGAATAGGAATAGGAACAGGAGAAACTCAATTGCTTTTCTATCATAGTAACTATTGGAATGTTTTAGTACTTCAAGGATGAAAAAAAATCTTTTAGAATTCTAATTTTAAAAAATAACCCAAAGCATGTTTAATCTCTATCTTTTTACTTTTGCGATGACATTGTAGCCTAATATTTAGGTCTTTTCTGAAATGTTCTTAGGTGATTTCATTGGCCAAGATCCCTTATGCGTGGGTTTGTGCCTAGAAATTACACTCCCACCCCAATGAAACTTTACATCTTTATGCACAGCAGCCCCTTCACTGGTATTATTCCTACTCCCACATTCATACTGTTGAAATTCTCCATGTCTCCGTGACCCAGATCAGATGCTATTTTCTCCATTAAGCTTTCTCTGATCTCTCTTGCAAAAAGGTACCTCTTCTTCCAGGGAACATAGAGCACTGATTTGTACTTAGTGTGTCCATTCTTGTATGTCACCTTTTTATGTGACCTATGTCCTCTAAATATCTGTTATGTGTTTCTTTACATAATAAGCTATATTTTATTTGCTACTTTGCAGTGCTTAGAAGTACCTCACATAAAATTAGAATTCAATAAAATATTCATTGAGTAGTTAAAATAGAATTAGTAATAAGTAAATTAAGACACGTTTTTAAACTGCCTTATTTTTAATTATCATTATTTTTGTTAGACATTCATTGTTCCACTTCTGAAACACTAATTCAAAAGAACATAAACACGTTTATATTCATTGCAGGGTTATTTACAGTTGCCAAGATATGGAAGCAGCCCGAGTATCCATCAGTAGATGAGTGGATAAAACAACTATGGGACATCTATGCAATGGAATATTATTGCCTGTAGAAAAAGGAGAAAATTTTACCCTTTGCAACAGCATGCATAGACCTGGAGAACATTATGCTAAGTAAAATAAGCCAGTCAGAGAAAGATAAATACCATATGATTTCACTCACATGTGGAATCTAATGAACAAACTGAACTAATAAGAAAAATACAGACAGACTCATAGATAGAGAGCAAGATGATAGCTCTAGGGGTGGGGAGGGTGGTGGTGGTTAGCAGTGTAAGGATCAGCAAAAAGGAAAAAGGACTTATGGGCATGGACAGCATTGTGGTGATTGCAGGGTTGTAGGGAGAAGGATATAAGAGGGATAAAAGGTAATGAAAAAATATAATAAGCCCTAGCTGGTGTGGCTCAGTGGATTGAGTGCCAGCCTGCAACTAAAGGATCATTAGTTCAGCTCTCAGTCAAGGCACATGACTGGGTTGCAGGCCAGGTGCCCAGTAGGGGGCACCCGAGAGGCAACCACACATTGATATTTCTCTCGCTCTCTTTCTCACTCTCTTCTAACTCACTCACTCACTATCTCTAAAAATAAAGAAAATCTTTTGAAAAATAAAATTTAAAACATCTTAAGACTATAAAAAAGAAGGTGGTTGTTATCTTAAATGAATAATATTCATGACAATAGTACTTGAATTGCCTCCAATCATTTTCAGGTCATCATTAAAAATGTTTTTATTACTAAAAAATACCTACTACTAATTTTTTCCTTGGCTTTTTATTTTCAGGCACGGTTGCATTTATATAAAACTCATAGGGTGTATACTGCATATTTGTCTGTATATACCGGGCATGGATCATATGCATAAATATTTAGCAATCATTATCCTCTTGGACTAGAACATGTACACATGCACAAGTTATATTTCCCGTGCAGGGTTGTACGTGTTTGTGTAAGCACCACATAACTTTCAAGCAGGATCATTAATCAAAGATGGGAGTAACTAATATAAAAACCCTCAGGCATTTCCAAGGACTAGAATACTTTGAAGTATTTCAGCAAGAACATATTGACCTCTTTGGGGAAAAGGACTGTGTGCAGCAATCAGACATGACTATCTAATGTTGAAGATCAAAGGGTATTGACTGAAATCTACAGTTGCCATAGCTACTGAGCCCTGCAAATTTACTATAGTTCTCTTATTACAAGCACAAGATTTACAGTTAAGACCTGCTTTATTGACTAGAGGGGTTATCTCTTCACTAAACCTGGGAGTTTACTGGAATGATTTTTCAGCCCACATTGTTTTGTTAAATTGAATCTAATTCAGTGAAATTACCATTAAAATATAATGTTCTCAAGGTACACATTCATAATCTACTCTAACTCTATCAATCTTTTTCAAATATGCAAAATACCCAACTCCAGTCTTACAGGATAAGATGCTTCTGAACTATTTTTACATGGGGCAGGTTTTCAATTGACTCATGATGTGTAAAACAGACGTTCAGTGGCAAGGTTGACAACTAGTACCAAGCCAACATGGCTCAAATTTTTTGCTTCCCACAAAATAGCTAATGGCTTTTCCCTGGTGACACCAAGTGGATTTCTGAAACTAGGTTTTGAATCCTAAAATCTCAATCATCAAAGTATGTCTGGTTATCTAAAGCTACTTTCTGAAACCTCCTTTCAAATGGGGATTTAAAAACATAATCCTACCTTTGACTGCCTTCTCTACAATTGAACTGGTTTTCAATTTCTTATGTGCCAGTTATTCTAAAAACCATTCCATTTCTTCATCTAATTTCAGGATAGTATTTGCCTTTTGGGCCACCACTTCCAATGAAGTATTTTCATAACTGAACAGGGAATGTCGGTAGGGATGAAAAGTGGAGGAGAAGCCAGCAAGTCTCCAGCTACTTGTGGGAATAACTGGGTTTTCCCCACATCCCTTTAGGCTCATAAATGTGCCCTTATGTTGACTTCTTAGGCCCTTAGAGGAAAGAAATTTCAAAATTTGTCTTCCTGTTTATTGTTCTGGAAATCAAAAAATATGCAATAAAAAAATTGCTCCTAGATAAAGTCCAAAAGCATGATCCCAGCAGTCAGGCCAGGAGTAAATTCTTGGTCAGATCACCAAGCATCATTTTTCTCAACTGGAAAATAGAGAAGAATAATAGTTTCTACCTCCTGGTAAAAATTGTATGTGTTACTATGTATGAGGTGCTTAGCTGAGTATCTGACATGTCATAAGTACTCACAAAGTTAGGTTATTATTTTCGGGATTCTCTATTCTACTAAGAAGTTTTTGTAAGTGAGAAGGAAGAAAAGGAAAAGAAGGAGAAAAAGTTCTTATGATTCCAAATATAATTTTCAGAAAGCAAGAAAAGGTCATTTCTAAATTTATTGTATAATCTCCTATTCCCCTCTTATCAGATAATGCATTTTAAGTTTTGTTCTTAGGAAACATTAATCTTTTGGAAAATGCCACAGTTATACTGTAGAACTTAACAGAACTACTTCATAGTAATTAGAAAGAGCAACTGCTCATCCAAGTTTAGATTCTTTAGGACAAAATGAAATATTGGAATATAGCTTTTGGCAAGTAATAACAACTAAAGTTTACTCTAGTTCCCCAACTGGAAAAAAACAGCAGAATTTTTGTTCTATTTGTAAGCTCTTTTCTGGAGTGCATGTGCAAGCAAAAAAAAAAATCCAAGGCTGGGGGCCATGGCCATGGTTTCCTTAGGAACAGTGGCCTAAGTCCATATGGCCTTAACTAGATACACATATGTGTGGGAAGTATGCTGGTAAAAAATGAAATTTGTGTGTAATGTACAACAATATCACACTTTCATTGTCTGTTGGCATTCTTTCTGTTCATTGGTAAAAAAAAAAGAGCATAAGATCATGATGTGCAGCCATATGGTAAAAATCACAATCTGTTTAATATACTGCAGTGTATGATCATCAAATAGAAATTAAGCTGGAAAAGTAGTGCTTGGGAAATTTCTGTTTCCTCAGGTGAAGTGAACTCACCCAAATGCTCACTCATCCTTAAGTCGATAACTCTTTCCTTCTGCTCAGGTGATTTACAGCCCATGGGAGATGCATCTAGAACACTGTGGACAAATCTCTTGGTCCATTCCCAATATTTTCTACTTAGATTTTTATCTATACCTCTGCATCAAACTCAAGCAAAAGCCAAAATGGACTCTTTAAAGCCACTGTATACATATTGGAATCAAGAAAATACATGAAAAAAATACAGTTGCCATTGTGATAAATAGGAGTGGGAGAAAGTACTCTGACTTCTGAGAATTAGTATGTTTCTCAACTGTTCTTATTCTGAGACAGTTTTGTTGCAGGTTGGCAAGATTTAGGAATGTGGGAGTTTTTTCCGGTTGGCTCATAGAAATTTTTACGTGGAATAGAACAATAATTGCTGGCCAGAAGATCATTAAATAACATGAAAGGAACAAAGTGGACTTTGCAAGCTGGGTCACTTCTTCCCAGTCTCTTTGCTGCAGAGAACTCAGATCATACTCATTAGTTTTATTATACCATTTTGCTGTGAACAACATATAAACTACCATTTAAACTAGGTTTTCATCTAAAACTTGAAAATTTTAAGAGAAGTAAATTATGATGTAGATTTCAAATTTTCCAGATTAGCTATACTAGGATAAATATATCTTCTCTAAGTGCTGCTACCTGGATCTGTGGGTGCAAGTCATGAAGAGCGCAGTTTTTGTGTATTCCCTACACATAAAATGGAATGTGTTTGGGCCCCAGAGGTTGTATGTGCAGATGGAAGCTTATTAGCAGATGCTTCCTAAGTAAGCTTAGATATTTTCTGAGTAAACTTTTAGGGTTATTAGTGATTTTTAAATTATGACTGCCCCAAGTTTGGTTCCTTTTTAATTCTAATTTTATAGATTTTATTTATGTTTGAATCAGAGTTGTTTCATTTTTTTTCCCTGAAAAGAGATTTGAAATTATGGCATTGAGACTCTGATGATCAATAAATACTCCTGAAGCAACCAAAACAAAAAAATTGAAAGTGAATACTTCTAGCAAAATCTTCTTTGAAATCCCTAATTTAAAAATATTGCCAGAAGTATTTTTCAGATTATTCAGATAATCAAACAATGCCTATGAAGAAGAATGAAAATAAGATGTATAACACTCCCATTAATGATTCAAATGGACCCAAAATAAGAAAGACTGAAAATAGCTCATTAATATTTCATTAATATTTTCTGTTTTAGAATAATTACTATTCTATTGAAACTGAGTTCAAGGATATAAATGATAACAAAAGACCATTAATATAGATGATATATAGATATATATATAGATATAGATATAGATATAGATATTAATTTTTGTCAACCTGAGATCAGTTACTACTTTCATCCAAATAAGCAATTGCCAAGTCTGGGCACGGGTAAGCAGAGTACCTTGCTTGCCATAGGCCAGGGGGAGGGGAGGATTGGCGTGCTGTGGGAAGGAGAACTGGGTGGGTAAAGCTATTAAAAATCACATAACCTGCTTGAAGGACTAGAATCTAGAGCAGTGTGACACACAAAAATAGTTTCTTTCAGCTGCCACTGGTTCTCTTCCACAAGTCTATGGTGCTTCAGGATACTCAGTTCTGGGCTGGAAAGAAAGGAGACTTAGTCTTAGCGGTGTTTAGATTCCAAAATACTGCTCAAGAGAAATGCCTAAATACACATAGAATAATTCTTGCCCTAAAAACACTTGACACGAGAGAAACTGAATTAATAAAGCAGTAGCCTAGCCTCAGAGCTAGCTCAGCTTTTGATTGTTCAAAGCATCCTTCTCTTTCTCTAAGTATCTGACAGCAGAAAGAGCAGTCCCTCTCCAAGAAAAAAGCTTTTGTTTCAGTTTCTGTGGGTCTTTTAAATACAGTATCTTCCATACAATTTAAATATTATGCTATATGAAAAGAAACAGGAGAATATGACCCAAATTAAGATTTTTCTAAGTCAGTGGAAGCAAAAAACCACAGATTTTCCAGAACTGAGAATTAACATAGGACTATAAATAAAATAAAAAGCTCTAAAGCACTTAGAACAGGGATTTCCAACCCACATCCCAAGGGCCGCATGCAGCCCAGGATGGCTATGAATGTAGCCCAATGCAAAATCATAAATTTACTTAAAATATTAAGAGATGTTTTTGTGATTATGTGGAGCAATGTCATATAAAATAAACATATATACACTCACTACTCATATGCATGTGTGGCTTAAGTTTTACAGTAGAGTGTGGCTTCCAGTGTGTTATCTCCAAGTGCAGACAGTAGGATTGTCACCTTCAGACATTACCTGTGCTTGCAGAAACTTAGCAAGGCAGTCACTATCAATAACATCTTACCTACCCTTGCAGCATTAGGTGTACAATGTTATTTAAAAGGTAGGTAAGCATCCTTATTTGACTATTAAAGGTACTTCCACACCTTGGAGGTGCCTCACACATCGCCCGCCATGCTTTATAATCAGCCCTCCACCTCCCCTGCATGGGCAGCCGAGAGGTCTGTGCAAGGGCCCAAACCTTGCTATTCTATTTTCCTGTCAATTAATTTTCATAATAAAAGTAAATAAAATCCCTTACCTATTATTATTGTTTTAATCCCAGCATGGCTTCTATAATGTCTTGAAAGAAAAAAGAACCCAAAGAAGAAAAAATTACAGATGAAGGAAGATTATTGAATGAAAAGTGGACAGATGACTACATTTTTGTAAAGGCTAATAGTAAAGCACTTTGCTCAATATGTAGGGAAGTTTTGCAGATTTTCAAAGACTATAATTAAAAAAGGCATTATATGCAAAAACACGCTGCCAAATTCAATGCGCCTGAAGGATTGTGTAGTAAGGATGAACTAGTGAAACTGAAAAAAGTTTGTCTTCTCAACAAAATTTTTTCCAGAAAGTTACAACTTGGGCAGATTCCATTGTAAATGCTAGTTATGTGGTAGCATAT
The DNA here is from genome assembly GCF_021234435.1 of Artibeus jamaicensis. NCBI lineage: Eukaryota > Metazoa > Chordata > Mammalia > Chiroptera > Phyllostomidae > Artibeus > Artibeus jamaicensis. The sequence continues at coordinate 7,480,353 of NW_026521904.1, forward strand.
TTAATAGCAAAAAAATCAAAAGAATTTACTAATGGTAAGTTTATTAAGCAATGTATAGAAGGCATGGCTGATATAATTTGCCCTGGAAAAAAGGGGGATATTTCTAAAATCAATTTGTCTCACCAGAATATAGCCAGGAGAATTGAAAAAATTAGAAAATCTATTGAAAGAAATTTGTGGAGTAAAGCTGCTAATTTTGTTTTATGCTTTGGCGATGGGTGATCGCACTGATGCTACAGATACGGCTCACTTGACATTTTATTAGCAATATAGATAACAAATATAATGTTACTGAGGAAAGGGCTTTTTTAGGGGCATTAAAAGACATAACTAAATCAAGAGATTTATATGAAGCAGTAAAAATATAGTAAAGTACTGACGTGTGCACCAGCCCACAATGCCTGCAGCATCATGAATGAGACATGAGACAAATTCACAGGGACTACTGAGTCCTGTGGAGGAAAAGGGATGGCAGGGCTACTCCCTCAAGGGGAGAGTGCCCTGACCCTTGCCTAGACAGGCTTTTATTGGGTTTAATTTGTGCAGGAATACAGGTACAGCTTATTAATCATTGTCAGGCAGCAAGGATCAAACCGTAGATAGCACACAAAGAACTATTAGAGCTTCTTCTGAGTCAGGGCCTATCAGCTAAAAGGCTACAAAACTTTGGGAAACAAACTCTTTTCCTGCTCGAGCCTTTATCATGTAACTAAGAGCATTCTTAGCAAAGTAGCTTCACAGGATTTTACATACCCTTTCTCAGGCCTGATCACACGGGGAGCCCGCCCTTTCCAGCACAGGGCTACACTGCCCTCTGTCATTGTTTCAGGCTTAAATCAGGCAGAGGAAGCAAGATAGCCAAGGAATTAAGGAATTAAGAGAAATGAGGACTCGGGCTTCGTCAAAGCCGAGGGGCGAGGGTCCATCATCCCCTTTTTCCACAGCCCCCCAAGTTCTTCCCTGAGGCCTCCAAGTTATCATGCCTATCTTAGGTTGTTCCCCTTGGGGAATCTTACCCATCATTGGCTAACTGATTAAGCATTGGGGGCCAGTTATGAAAAAGGAGCAGAAGCAGCGCTCCTGACAGGGAGATAAGCTTTGTCTCCTTAGTGGCTTATGGTCTGAAAGTCACTCACTCAGCCTTAGCCATGGAGGAGGGGGTTACAGCTCCTGAAACCAGGCAGGGAGGTTCCCAACAAACTAGTTTTTTGTCACATATCTTGTAGAGTTACTGAGGGTGCCCCGGTGATTGCAGGTAAAAGAGGGTCTTGAAAAATTAATAGAAGACGATGCAATTGCTGCCCCAAAACTTAAGTTTGATGAAGTATCATTGCATAGTACATCAAGAAAACTTTTGAACAAAACCTTTACAAATGGATAAAGTTATTACAAATCATCATCAACTCTGTGAATTTCATAAGAGCCAAAAGGTTGAATCATCACCAATTCCAGGAATTCCTTAAAAGCACAGATGCTGACTATGGCAACATCATTTACTTTTCAGAAGTAAGATGGCTAAGTTGAAGCCAAATGTTGAAAAGATTTTATGCTTTAGGACAGGTTATCAAGTCATTTATGGTATCAGAAAAACAAATTAGTGCTGGAACTTGACAATGAAAACTGGCTTACAGATTTACCATGTTTAGTGGATTTAACCACTCATTTAAATGAGTTAAACATGCATCTTCAAGGTGAAAACAAATTTATCAATACCATTTTTCAAACTATAACAGTGCTCCAAATGAAACTGAAATTATGGCAAGCTCAAATTAAGGCAAACAATTTCATGCATTTTCACACAGCTAAACACAGTTGTGGAACACTGAAAAATATGCAGCCTTGTTTTTTGATTTCATACAAGAATTTGAAAGCAGGTTTCAAGATTCCTGGAAAAATAATCAACATTTTTTCTATATTTGAGACTCTATTTTTGGTCAACATCAATATGTTACCTGCCAATTTTTAAATGGAGTGCATAGAGCTGCAATCTGACATTCAACTTAAAGAAAAATTTGATTGTGTCTCTTGATTGGACTTTCATAGGTCTTACCTTACCAGAGACAAATCTCTTGTTTCACAATCACGCTTATTTATGCCATTGCTATTTGGCAGCACCTACATTTATGAGCAAATATTTTGAGGAATAAAGTATATTGAGTAAAATTAGAACAAAAATATCTGATGAGCTCCTTGAAAACTCACTGAGAACTGCAACTATTTCTATCACACTAGATATTCATCCACTAGTTTCTCAAATACAGTGTCAAACATTCCACTATCTTTATGTTGCCCTCTTTTACTTTTATAATACAAAAAACATCAATATCAAAGAACCTATGCACCACAATGTTCATAGCAGCACAATTTACAATAGCCAAGAGTTGGAAGCAACCTAGGTGCCCATCAGTAAATGAATGGATCCAAAAATTGTGGTACATATACACAATGGAATTCTATGCTGCAGAGAGAAGGAAGGAGCTACTACCTTTTGCAACAACATGGATGGAACTGGAAAGCATTATGCTGAGTGAAATAGGCCAGGTGCTGAAAGACAAATACCATATGATCTCACCTTTAACAGGAAGCTAAACAACAAAACAAACAAGCAAGCAGAAAAAAAAACCCACAAAGACACTGAAATAGAGAACAAGGGGACAGTGACCAGAGGGGAGAAGGAAGGGAAGTTAAGGGGAAAAAGGGGGAGGGATTTGGAGGAACAAATAGGAAGGACACAGGGACGAGAACTAAGGGGGGTGGAAAAGGGAGGGAGGTGGGGAGCAAGGGGTGGGGGAGGCTCGGATGGGAAAAATAGACAAAAAAACTGTACTTGAAAAATAACTAAATAAAATTTAAAAAAAACAAACAAAAAAAGAATTAATCAATGGCATTTCATTACCTGGGTATGTACATATTCTGTATTATCGATCACAAACTTGGGACCTGCTCAACACTCTTAAAACACTATCAAAAGGGCCACTGCATAATTAAGGTTATTATGTGAGTACTTTTTTGCTTATCTATGGTGGCAGATATCATGAAAATTATGCATGGTCGGTTTTTTTTTTTTTTTTTGCTCATCAGTTTTTGTTAGTATTTGTGTATTTAATGTGTGGCCCAAGACAACTCTTCTTCTTCCAGCGTGGCCCAGAGATGCCAAAAGGTTGGATTCCCCTGACTTAGAAAAAAAAGATTAGGAATTTTCAACAGAGAAATAAGGACTCTTAGAAAGTAAAAATTATAGAAGTAAAAATACAATATCTGATTTAAGGATTTGTTGGACGGGCTTAATAGTAGTCTAGATTCATTAAAATAAAGAGTTAGATGACTGATAGCCCAGGAAATAGAAATAATACCGACTGAACTGAAGAGATGAAACAGGAACTTTAGAGACACGTGGAATGATATCAGATGATATGACATGTGTATAGCTGGAGTCCCAGATGTAGACAAAGAAAATATCAGGCAGAAAAACTACTCCAAAAGACAATGGCTGTGTGTTTGTGTGTTCTTGATCTTTCTAAAATTTTCAAAAGTAGTAGGTTTAGATATAAACCTACCTACTACTACTTTAGTAGTAAGTTTAGGTATATTTTCAGATAGTTACTTACTTTTTTATTATTATTTCCACTGTGCTCTTATTAGCTATCTTCTGTTATACCTTTTAGGTCTTCGTAAGCACTATATTTTCAGTAAGTCATTATATTCAAAATTCTAACATTTACCACCTCCTATGTGAAAAGACAATAGCCAGTAAATACATTTAGTAATCTGGTTTTGCAATGATATTTAAAATTTTTTTAATTGTTTTCTAAACTTTTAAATATATCTAGAATTATTTTATAATTCAGTAGTATTTTATTCTAAAATAACTTTATATTTTCCTTATACTTAAGGATAGATCATTGCTTTAAAAGGAAGTGATTAAAAGATAAACTTTCTCAAGCCACAGCTGCACTCTCTAGAGTCAGAGATGCTGAAAATTCTGAAAGTGACATGAGAGAGTTCCTCGGCTCATGAAATGGGAGGAATACACTCCAGAGATTTTGGGTGAAGCTATAATTAGGACACAAACATATGACAAAAACTATCTTTAGCTCAGGTTTTTAAATGTTGATAATTTACCTTTTTTGTATGCTTTATAAAATATTATATTGTAACATAGCATTATGGTGCCCATTAAGTCACAGGGTCATTTTCAAACCAAACATTTAAGAGTTCAACAAAAAGTAACTATGTATTTTAAATGCTAAATCCAAGGATCAATATATTTATCAACTACCACAGAAATGAATCACTAGAGAGATAAAATGGTCTTGAGCAATGGTTCTCAAACTTCAATGGACAAATACTTGGAAGGCTCTATGAAACGCTGACTGGAAACTCAAGAGTTTCTGATTAAGTAGGTCTGAGGTGGGACTTAATTTGCTCTATTAAGTCAGAATGGCCAACATTAACAAATCCATAAACAAGTGTTGTAAGAGGATGCAGAGAAAAGAGAATCCTAGTGCACTGTTGGTGGGCATGCAGACTGGTGCAGCCACTATGGAAAACAGTATGGAATATCTTCAAAAAACTAAAAGTGGAACTGCCCTTTGACCCTGCAATTCCACTTGCTGGGATTATACCCTAAGAGCCCTGAAACACACATTCAAAAGAACCTATGCACCCCAGTGTTCACAGCAGCAAAATTTACAATAGCCAAGTGCTGGAAGCAACCTAGGTGCCCATCAGTAAATGAATGGATCAAAAAATTATGGTAATTTACACAATGGAATTCTATGCAGCAGAAAGAAAGAAGGAGCTCCTACCCTTTTCTACAGCATGGATGGAACTGGAGAGCATTATGTGAAGTGAAATAAGCCAGGCAGTGAGGGACAAATACCATATGATCTCACCTTTAACTGGAACATAATCAACAGAAGAAAAAAGCAAACAAAATATAGCTAGAGACATTGAAATTATGAACAATCTAACAATAGCCAAAGGGGAGTGAGGATGGGGACAGTGGGGAGAAGGGTTTTCAGGAACTACTATAAAGGACACATGGACAAAACCAAGGAGGAGGGTGGAAGCAAGGGAGGGAGGTGGGTTTGGATGGGGTGGAGAGAAAATGCAAACAACCCTAACTGAACAACAATAAAATAACTTTAAAAATAAAATAAAATAGACAAACAAAAAAAGAAGTTCTAAGTGGAGCTGAAGCTGCTGGCATGAGAATTGCCCCTTGGGAATCACAGCCTAAAGCAATAATTCTTGAATTTCAATGTGCAAATGAACCCTTGAGGAGATTGTTTTATCTGCCAAATCATGGACCCTCTACTACTTAGAGAGTTTGACTGAGGTCTGAGTAGATCTAGGAAGGATACAAATTTTTCAAAAGCTCCCCTGATTATAATGATGACAACAGACTCAGGACTTTGATTTTGGATTTCAAAGTCCCCCAGATGATTTAAACACTCAGTCAGAGCTAAGAACCAGTGCTTGGGTACTCACTTTTTCAAATGATTTGCCAGCACTTACACTATCCTTTAGCTGTCTGCATCCTGAGCAGCTGGTCTGAGAGCCTATACAGACTAGAGTACCATGGTGTTACCTGCCGAACATTCTCTTCCTTCCACTTCCTCCCGCTCCTTCCCCAGTGACCACATCCATTTCCCTTCATCATCAATGCTTTGTAGGCATCTGATCCATGCTCGGCCATTACAGAAAGCTTAGGAGTTATTAGCAGGTCTTACCAACCTTGTGAACAAGACAAGGAACTGAAAACAAAGGTAAGAAATAAGAGAATAAAGGTATCTCCAAGAGAGTAGAAATGAGTGCATTATAATCCCTGGATACAGTTATTACTCACGTATGAATATAATCTAGTCTTTATTTCTGAGAAGCCTCATATCCTTTTCAAAAAATCCACGTTGTTATTGCTATGCTCACTGACTTAGAGATCTATAACTGGCAGTCAAGAGATTAACGATGTTACAGAATACATGTGCCCCTCATTGGCAAGACCTGATCCCCAGGATACCCCTTGAAAGAGGGCAGATCTTTTATGGATAAGAAAACAAGACTCTAAAGGGTTGAGAAACTTGCCAAAGGTCACACAGAAAACAGGGCCAAACACATAACTGAAAACCATTCACTGGAATCCTTCTTTTATACTGAACAGCTTCTCCAAGCAGGAATTTGACTTACCCAAAACACTCAGTGGCAAAATAGTGGCTTCTTATATAGTGATGTACATAAAACTCCTAAGCCAAACCTTGTAAGAACAAATTACAATTTCCAGTGACTATTTAGCTACTGCTAATCTGTTGAATTAGACAGTATGTTTGAACTTGGCAGGTAGACATCTCCAGATCTGCCCTTTACAGTTTACACCTCTCCTTGGGTGTGAAGCTCATTAACAGCTTTCTTTCACTCTTTGTAGCCAAGGATGACAATATTAGCAGAGGAAGAATTCTTGACCTACTGAGTAGTGTACCCAGTTGTATTATTAATGCCTTCAGAATCCACAAGTTAGCCACAGTCCTTGCTGAACCATAGCCCAGTCACACACCTTGACTTTTACAGCACTTGAATAATGATGTAGCACTTTAAAAAGTAGGGTAGTGGGAAAATTCTGGTCTTACAACAAGTTCTCCCATTTCATGTAAAAGGAATTTTTTCCACCTATCTACATGAAAGGTGCAGGAAGTATGAGAAGTGACAAGGAAAGTTCCTTCTGTCTGTACTTTATTTCTATCTTGAAACATGAAATGTTGGATGTATTTGAATGACACATCAGAATTCTCAACTGCTGGAGCTTTTTGTCTCCTAAAAGCTGGACTTTTGCTACAAAAGAGATGTCTATAAAAATGAATGAATTCTGTAGTTACAAGTAATTTTCACTCACCTAAATCTCCAGACAAAATTTTGAAAACACTTAGATAATGCATTCTACCAAAATCTCACACATCGAGATTTTAAAATGAATATGAAGCATGTATTTTCACAATAATGTACCCGATACACCAAAGAATGATAGCAATTTTTTTCCTCTAGGATGATAATCTTTAACTCAAAATATTGGGCAATAAGTGTGGAATGAAGGTTGTAGGTTGCATAGAAAACTAGATGTTTTCTTGGAAAAAAATAAGTGTTCTGTATAACTTGAGCATGCCCAGGATGTTTTGAGATTACCTAAGGAAGGAGTGTTTCTCCCTTATAAAAAGAAACATGTAAGGCAACTTTAGCAGTAAAGGACAAGGCTTGTAAACAGACTTCATTAACACAAAAAGAACAGATACAGATGAAAGATAATAACCCTAATTCCACAGGTTCTACTTAATTAGCTGTCTTTAGTTTTAAGACATTAAAACTAAGAAGTTTTCATTTCTGGGCTTCTGTAACAAAATCCTATAAACTGGGTGGCTTGTAAACAACAGAAATGCATTTCTCATAGTTCTGGAGGCTGGAAGTGAGATGGGGGTGCCAGCATGGCCCAGCGAGGGCCATCTTCTAGGTCTCAGACCTCTCATTGTAACCTCACATGACCAAAAGGCTAGGGAACTCTGTCAACCCCTTTTTTATAAAGGAACTAACCCTAATCACCTCCCAAAAGTCTTACCCCCTAGTACCATTACAAGGTTAGGTTTCCAACAAGTGCATTTTGGTGGCACACAAACAGTCAGACAATACCCTTTCAATCCCAGGAGTAAGAACAGCCATTTACCGCAATTGTGCTGTGTCTCAGGCTCTGTTCATATATTATCACACAACCACCACAACCATCCTCTAAGGTGATTGTCACTGTTATCCTAGTTTGTATCAGTTACCTATTGCTATATAACAAATGAAGCCCCAACTTGACACTTACAGCAATAACTATTATCATCTCATAGTAGCAGTGACTTAGAAAATCAGGCACAGCCTAACTGGGTGTGGCGGGCTCATGTTCCCAGTTATTGGAAGGCCTCAGAAAATCTGGTTCTACACTTAGGTTTGGGGCTCTTGGCAGGCCTCAGGTTTTCTCTGGCTAGTTCCCGAAGGCATCTATTCCTTGCCCCAGGAGCTTCTTGAGAAGGCAACTTGCTTCCCTCAGAGCAAAAGACTTGAGAAAGAATAAAAATAGACCCTTCCACCCAAAAAAGGAAATCAAAACTTTGTGTAACCGAGCCTTGGGAATGATATCCCAGTACGCTGGCCATATCCTATTCATGAGAAGAGAGTCACTCCAGCTGAGTTCACATCCAAGGGGAGAGAATTACAGAAGTACCGAATCCAGGGAAGCAGGAGGCCCTGAGGCTGTCTCACAGGCTGCCTGCAATAGAATTTTTATCATTTTAATAGTTGAGGAAGTTGAGGGTTAGGGGGGATGAAGAACTTGCCTCTGTCCCATGATGAGACAGAAATTCATTTCCGTGCTATTGGAGTTCAGAAACCAAGTTTTTAAAATCAATATACAATAGAAAAAATATATATATTTAAGAAATTAACCTTTTTTGATGACCACTTCCCCTTCTATAGAAAAAAGCTTAAGACCAAATAATGGCAGGAATTTAGGTTTATTAAAAGCATTGGACTATTAGATATATAACATATAGTGTTAGATTTCCAGTGTTTTTAAATATATTTCAATATGTAGTAATTTTCTCAAAGTCATTACTCTTTCAAGTTTGTATATGAGTCATAAAATAAGAAATGACTGAAACACATTTTGCTTTTGTTTTATGAACTGTGATTCTCAGAAGTGTTTATTTGACTTAGGGTTAATGTAAAAGAAGAAAATATAATTTTGTACAGAGTCAGCTTTATTAGAAAATGATTATAAACACCTGACCTCAACCTAGTTCTAGCACTGCAGAGTTCGTTCTTGTATCTCACTAAGAAAGTAGATGCAGAGCTCTTGAGGCCATGGAGCCATGGTCATTTATTCCCTGTGGAATACTGTCGTCCTGTTGTTTCTTACTAAGATTGAAATGCTTGTACAGGGTTAAATGACAAGTAAGCCTAGAGAGCAAGTAAGGAAAGGACTATGACCAGATTTTCCTAAGTGACAGTTTTACAATAATGCAAGAATTAGCAACAGGAAAACCAGGGGCTTTCTGACAACTGCTATCAGTCCACTTCTGTGTAAACCAAATGGCCTGTGTCCCAGTCAGCACAGAGGAATTGTCCCACTGTCACCGCTCTCCTAACCCAATGTTGGGCCATGGCTACACTACACTATATTAGGGATTTCATTTTTATGTATTGTTCCTGTGAAGGAAACTTTGGCACAATCTACACTCAAAAGCTACTCACCTCCATTCATTTAACACCTAACACATCGCTAGTTCTTAATAAATGTTTAAGAACTGCCCTGCACTTTTATGAACAAATTGATGGTTTGGCATTGGATTTTCATCTTTATATTGATTGGGATCATCTGGTAACATAGGTGACAAAACCCTGAGAGACAGAGATGTGTTCACAATATAATTCACATAGCCAAGAAGTAAAGGTGCAAATTTTTCAAGACAATTATTTTTTATGGTATTTTCAGATCACTAGCATCTAAACTTTGAGGATTATTATTGAAATCACACTTTCCTTTTTCACGTGTCCATGAGGCTTCCTGGAAATCCAATCCGGGCATTCTCATCATGGAAGTTAAATATAAATATTTTATAATTGTGCATCTGGGCATGTGTTTAATGGTACCTCACGAACCATTAAAATGTGAAGGAGAAAAAATGTGATTTTTCAGCAAATGATATTAATATTAGTAAATAGTTTGGTGTGATTATAGTACACATTTCTATATTTCCAATAAATCATGATATCTAATAAATTAAGCATCATTATCTGAAAGTGTGTCATGTATACTCAGTAAACGTCATAGTATATATTTCTCATTATTCTATATGAAAATGAAACTTGACATACAATCGTCTGTGAATTGTATAACAAATCATTACTGTGTTGAGATAAATGTAAAAAACTGAATAGTTTAACTGGCTATAAATATTTTTAATATAAATAGTCACAGGACATGTCTTTACATAATTAATTTTAAACTTAATTAATTTTAGAGACTGATATTGAACTTGTACAATAAATTAATTAGATGTGACATCACCAAGACTTGCAGCCAAAGTTTGTCTCTTCTTCTCAGTCCATGTTTATTCTACTTTTGTTTTGTTTGTTTCAATCTATTAGAGAAAAGCAAATTGGGACCACCGAGATTTGAACGGGCAAGAAAGACAGAAAGGGAGTATGTGTAACGAAAGAAACTATCAGAAGTCAGTTTTGTTCACCTTGAACCTTGACCGTTCCTCTACTTATTGGTTTGCTCCCTATCAAGTAGTATGAAGACACAACCAAAATTTTCCATTCATCACTGTATGCTCCTTATTTTGTTCTTAATCATCCAGGCATATCATGTTCACCATGAAGAAGCATAACTAATATTTATTGAGTGCCAACTGAATGCGTGACACATTATCTAATTTCATATTCACCACTATAGTCCCAGCAGGTAGGTTGTAGCATAATCCCCATTTACAGAGGAGAAATGTGAGGCTACAAGGCCAAGTAACTTTTTTAATTTGATGGAAGTAGTAAGTCATTTCATTGGAATCAGCACTTGGGTCTTCCTAACACTGTCTGTAATCTAAACTGTTGCTTACCTATTTCTAAGATGGTCACTGGGGAGAAGGGATGCCCTCCATGGATTATAGTGAATGTTATCCACTCAGAGGGAACACAAAGCTGGGATTTAATGTTTATTGATGTTATACATTACCCAAACCCAAGTTCTAAAACACCTAGTCATACAGTGGAAAAAATGTGAGTAATAGTCAGCTGAATTACTCAGTCAAGATGACATCCTTCCTACAGGATTGTCTAAGCACTCTTTAAGAGTTAAACAAGCAGGAAAAAAAGTTTTGAGTTTACCCATGAAGCTCTCCAATGAGATTCTTTGTGGTTTCAATATATAGCTACTGTGTATTTTTATCGCATCATTATGTTTTCTCAAACAAAACCCTAAATAAAATGGCTCGTCTCTCATGAGTAAAAGCTAATGTCAATGTCACCCCCCCACGCAACTGGATGTTAAAAAGATAAACAATACCTGAAATTATTGGAATCAGTTTTAATGTTTTCTTACATTGTGGGTTAACTAGAACAGGTAACATTTCCATAAATATGGGGGGGCGTTGTTTTACTTGGTTTTGTTTTGAGCATTTGGTCCACTGGTCTGATCATTAGGCATGAATGAAGCCAGAAACCTTGCCTAATGACTTTAGTTACTTTTGAAAATGCAATTATATTTTCTATTATACAAAATCTATCACATGGTTGACCACATGCAGCCAAACCACTATGACTTAGTACTGCAACCTGGCATGTTCCCCATTCATTAAACTTTTATTTCCTGTTGTATTAAGGAAGGAGCCTAGACAGTAAAGACAAATGTTATATTTCTACATGAAGACTTTTTTTAACCCTCTGTTGTTTATGGCCAAGACTCAGGTTTTTGACTGTGGGTTCCAGCATCCTCTCACATGAACTTGTTTCGGGACATGTGCTTTACATTTGTTTCCTGGGATGCAGATGGCTTGGGCCTGTGCTGATGAAAACTCGTAACACCAAGGGGATTCAGAGGATTTATAAAGTTTGACAAATATTTTGATACAAAATTTGGGTAAAGATCATAAAATAATGCTTTTTTTAACCTCTTACCATTGGACAGCTTTTCAAATTGTTTCCAGACAATTTTATTCAGATATTGAATCAGCCTTCCCATTAGAATAAACGTATATACAACTGAGTTCATATAATACCTTTGGATTAGTCTGAGAATAATTTTTCCATTCATTTAAATATATTAATTGATGAAGACGAGCCTTCTGCCTGTAAGAGGAATTCTGATATAAGAGCACATCGCCACAGTCAACGTAGGTGACTGGGAGCCATTCTTTAAGGTGTAGTAAATCTGGGGAAATTTGGAAGGAAAAAACAATGCTATTGCTTTATACTAACATCCCAGTTACTACTTTTCAAAGAGCTTATCCTCAATATTGGCAGGCCTGTGTTGGAAATCCAAAGAGAAATGAAAAATGCCAATAACATTATTTCCCTTAAAGATTAACAGCAAAAAAAAAAATTATTTCAGGTTCCTCAGTGGGCTAGGAGAGTGAGATTATGTTTCCAGGGCCCAAATGTCAGACGTTAGGGATTATCAGCCAGAACCACATTAAAATGAAAGTTGTTTGTAAAGCAAATTACAATTCTAAATAGAAGGCCATACTTCAACTTTTTCTAATTTTAAATGAAGTTCCAAGAATGGAATAAAGATTGTGTTTTTCTCACATTTTTCAGTGAGATATTTTAATTGTGTATGTTTTCATTAGAATTTGTGTCATCTTTGCTTTGAATTTTTGACATTTTAAAAACATTTATACTTACTTAAATTTGCTTTGAGTTCTTATTTGTTTATGTATATATTTTTAATACACACAAATAAATATAAATATATCCACAAGAACCCCACTTCCACTTCCCACTAGTGAATAAAAATACTGTTCCAATAATTGCCTTTGTAAAATGTGAGCACTTTCAGATAATACTTCATTCATTCATTCATAAATTCATTCAACAAGTGATTTTATTTAGCAATGTGTCAATATTGCTGAAAACTAGAAAAAATTCACTGATATTTACCCTAAAAACTCAGATTTAATGGTGAGTTTCTTGAAGATGACAAGAGGAATATTTATTGAATTTAATGCTAGATACATAAAAGTCAGCAGGACTACAGAACACAGTTCCATTAAAAATAAATGTTTGTAAAGGAATGTGTAAAAGGTAAAGAATTCTCTTGTGATAGATCTCATCATATATCTAAATAAAATAATAACTGAATCAGACTCACCTCAGATATCTTCACTTCTCTTTTTTCAATCTTTACAAAATGTTTATCTCCAGTAATTCTTCAACCATTGAGAACAGAACATAACATTGTTTTTCCTCTTTCATTTTTGCACACTCATTTTGAGCACTGAATTTGTTTACTAAAACACACATCACAAAATATATTTTTTCCAGTGTTATTGTTACCAGACAGGGCCTGGCCCACAGCAGGTCTGCCTCAGACCAGCCTGTAGTGTGTGGGTTCTTCACTTCCTATAGGAAAGATTTCACAACACACACCCAGGTGATTTTGAGAATTTGTGTATTAAGGCTGAGAACGGTGAAACAAAAGAAGTACTTAGGGTAGAAGAAGTAACAGCAGAGAACCTAGGCAGTGCTCTGCTTTGGCTCTGTGGAAAAGAGTAAGCCAAGGCCGGGCTGCTGTCAGCTCACTGGAAATGAGGGTCACAGATACAGAAGTGAGCCAAAGCGGGGCTGCTTTTAACTCACTGGGAAGCCAGAGAAAAGGTAGCCTTGCAGACGGGATCAGTGGGTAAGCCTGGGTAGAGCTTCTACTGCCCACTTTTCTCCTGGCAGCAAATCTCATGAGGTCCCTTAAAGTTTAGGAGTAAAGTAAAGGTTCATGCCCAGGAAGGGACATGGGGTGGTTTAGAGCAAGTCTGCTCTGCGTCTTTGTCTTGAGGTCTTTTTATCTTTTTCTTTTCTGCAGGTGAGACACCTAGGGGAGGGTTTCAGCAAAATATTCATCAGCTTTCCAGGTGCATCTTGAATATGCTGATATGTCAACATAAATGCATAAGCAAATTTGGCAATATTCTTTAGTCTGCTATATTGTTTTAACTTTTATCTTGGGTTTCTCTGGCTTTTAATGAGGTTTTTGTTGCTTGTTCCCCTGACTTCATCTGCCCTTGTGTTTAGTTGGCACAAATGACATTAACTGGGTCTCTGTTCTCTATTTCCCAGACCAGGCTGATTTAAGCTATGTATTCTCTGGTTATAGAGAATTATAAACCACTTGCTCTCAAGTATTCTTGGTTATGGGAGATAAAGGTTGTGATTCACCAGCTGCCTGTAAGTTGCTCAAATTGTTTGGCCTCATTTAATTTTCTTGTCTCATTTACCCCATTCCACTTGCCCAGGGATTTTCCTAGCTTTTTACTATCTTGTCACATTCCTTCCCTAAGAGACTCCCATCCCTAAAATTTCTTAGGGTTGATGGAGGGGATGGTCAGTTTTCATTAACTGCAGTTTGCTGATAGTGGTCATGGTCCCTGCCTGCATAGGATATGAGTCTCTCCCTGTCTGGTAACATTATTACGGAGTAATTAACCTTTCAATCTGTGAACAAGGGATACCTTTCCATTTAATTGTTTCTTCATCAATTTCTTTTAGTGTTCAGTGTATAGATCTTTCATCTCCTTGGTTAACTTTATTCTGAAGTATTTTGTTGTTCTCAATACTATTGTGAATGGAACTGTGTTCTTTATTTCCCTTTCAGATAAATCACTGTTAGTATGTTCCTACACTTCACTGAATTTGTTCATTAATTCTAACAGTTTTCTTGGTGGAGTCTTTAGAATATTTTATATATCAAATCATGTCTTCTGATTCCAATGCCTTTAATTACTTTTTTCCTAATTGGTGTGACTAAGACTTCCAGTACTATGTTGAATAGGAGTGGTGAGCATGTACAACCTTGTTTTATTCCTGATCATAGAAAAAAAACTTACAGACTTTCTCTATTCAGTGTGCAGTTATTTGTGGGCTTGTCATATGTGGTCTTTATTATGTTGAGGTATGTTCCCTCTGCACCCATTTTGTTGAGAGTTTTTATACCAAAGTGGATGTTGCATTTTGTCAAAAGCATTTCCTATGTCTATTAATAAAATCTTATAATTTTTATCTTTCTTTATATTGATGTGATATATCACATTTATTCACTTGCCTATGTTGAACCATCTTTGCATCCCATGGAATCCTATTCAATACTGGTGTATGATTATTTTAATATGCTGTTGAATTTGGTTTGCTATTTTTTGTTGAGTGTTTTTGTGTCTGTATTCATTATGCACATTGCTGTAAAGTTGTCGTTTTTTAATTTTTGTAGTGTACTTTTTTGGCTTTGGTAAAAGGTTGGGTAAGGCTGGCTTAACAAATTATTTGGGAGTATTCTTTTCTCTTCAATTTTTCAGAACAGTATGAGAAGTAATGACATTAATTGTTTTTTAAATGTTTGGCAAAATTCACCACTGACACCATCTGGTCCTGGGCTTACCTATTTGGGGAAGTTTTTGACTATGAACACAATCTCCTCACTCTATTGGTCTGTTCAGATTTTCTATTTCTTTATGATTCAGTCTTAATAGAGTATATGTTTATAAGAATTTATTCATTTCTTCTAAGTCATTGCATTTGTTGGCATATAGATATTCATAGATGTCTCATGATTCTTTATATTTTTGTGGTATCAATTGTAATATCTTCTTTATAATTTATAGTTTTATTTTAGTCCTTCCTTTCTTTTTTGTTAGCTTAGCTATGGTTTGTCATATTTATCCCTTCAAAGAACCAACTCTATTTTGTTCATCTTTTCTATTGTTTTCCTATTCTCAGCTATAATCATTTATATACTAACATTTGTTATTTTCTTTATTCTCCTTGTTTTGTTCTTTTTCTAGTTCCTTGAGGTGTATGTGAGGTTGTTTATTTGAGATCTTTTTATTCTCTTGATATATGCATTTATCATTAATATCTTCTCTCAGAATTTCTTTTGTGTATCCCATTAAGTTTCCGTATGTTCTGCTCCCACTTTCATTAAGTCTCAAGATATTTTTTATTTCCCTTTTGATATTTTCTTTGACCCATTTTTTGTGAATGAGTCTGTTATTCAATTTCCATGTATTTGTGTATTTTCTAATTTTCCTCCTGCTACTGGTTTTTAGTTTCATACCACTGTGCTCAGAAAAAAAAATGATACAACTTTTATATTCTTGAATTTGTTGAAACTGGTTTTGTGGCCAGTTTCAACATAATGAACATATGATTTTTTCTCAAAAATGTTTTGTGTGCACTTGAGAAAAATGTGTATTCTGCTGTTTTTTGAATGAAATGTTCTGCATATGCCTGTTAGATCTATTTGTTCTATAGTGTTTTTCAAATCTGTTTGTTGTTGATTCTCTCTCTGGATGATCAATCCTTTGTTGAAAGCAGGGTGTTAAAGTACCCAACTATGGCTTTGACACTTTTATTTCAATGTGTCTCAATGTAGCCCTTTTGGGGTTTAACCTATAAGGTGTCCTTTGTATGCTTTAAAGAGACTTCTGTGCCTTGTTCTTCTCTTTCTAGAATTCTCATAATAGGCATATAAGCCCCATAAACTTTCCTTACTCTTTTTCTTTTTTTTCTCCTCTGATTGCATAATTTTAAGTGACCTATCTTATAGTTCACTGATTCTTTATTCTGCTTGGTTGACACTTCCACTGAAGCTCTATTGAATTATTTTGTACAGTCATTTTATTCTTCAGCTTTAAGATTTTTATTTGGTTTTGCTGTTGTTGTTTTATAGTTTCTACTTCTTTGTCGAATTCATTTTGTTCATGGACTTTTTTTCTAATTTTCTTTATTTGTCTCTGTGTTCTTGTAGTTCATTAAACTTCCTTAAGAGAATTGTTACAAACTCTCATATGGTTCATAGGTCTCCATTTCTTTATGGCCAGTTACTTAAGTTTTATTAGTTTCCTTTTGTGCTATCATGTTTCTTTGTGATCCTCAATTCCTTGAATTGGTATCTTCACAAATGATCAAGTAGCTCCTCTTCCAGACTTTATAGATTTGTGCTAACAAAGACAGATCCTCACCAGGCAGTTTCACATGGTCTTCTAGTTTTGCCAGTGAGAATTGTCTTTGGGCAAGGTAGGGCTTGCTATTTTGGGTCTCTAGTTAAGCATTAGCACTCCCCATGCTGTGAAGTTAGATAGAGAACCACTGGCTGGGCACTGGGGTAGAGTAGGTCTGTTTTTTTGGGTTCTGTGTTTAAACAAATGGCTGGGTGGCTTCCTGTTCAGGCAGGGCGGCTGGCTGTGCTCTAAGGTCAGAAGGCACCTTGATTCGAAGTTGAAATCAACTGTGGTTGGGCACGGTTGCATGCTGCCTTCCTTGTAAAGTGGTACCATTGGTTGGACTTAGCAGTTTAGCAAGGAAAGCTATGAGCTGGGCTCTTTAATCATTTCCGGTTGAGTAAGATTTCAGGCTGTGCTCCTTTGTTGGGAACCACCCTGCCTGGTTTCAGAAGCTGTAAACCTTCATGGCTAAGGCTGAGTAAAGAGACCTTGGGACCCTAAGCCACTAAGGAGATGAAGCTTATCTTCCTGGCAGGGGCACCACCTCTGCCCTCTTTTACTTCACTCTGCTTGGCGCCAGGCAGATGACTGGTTAGTTAATGACAGGTAAGATTCTTCCAGGGAGGGATGGCCTAAGACAGGCACAGTTGAGAAGGGGCCCTCAGGGGAGGACTTGGGTGATGGATCCTCACCCCTCAGCTTTGACATAACCTAAGTCCTCATTCTGTCTTTGAGAAGTCTCCTAGCCTGACTGAAGCCTGAAACAATGCCAGAGGTGGGTGTGGCCCTGTGCTGCAAAGGGCAGGTTCCCCAAGGCGATCAGGCCTAAGAAATAATGCATAAAATCCTGTGAAACCTGCTTTGCTAATACCCTCAACTTAAATAAGAGTCCAACCATAGAATGAGTGTGTTTCCCCTAAATTTTTATGGACCTTTAGCTATTTTACCCTGACTTAGAATAAGCCCTCATAGTTCTTTTAATGCTTTCTATTGATTGATCATTACTACCTGACAATGATTGATGAGCTTTACCTGTATTGCTACGCAAATTAAACCCAATAAAAGCCCATGGAGGAACAGGCTCCTGGTCCTTCTTTTTTGAGAGATTGGCCATCTTTCCTCCCCAAGTAGATCATATCTTGGTAGACTTATTCTCGTCCACAGCAGGTGGGGGCCTCTGCAGGCAAAGCTTCCCCATACTCCCCAACTAGATGCTGCTGCTGGCTGGATTCTATGTTTGAAGAGGGCTACAGGCAGTGCTTCATAGTGGATAAGACTTCAGCTTGTGCTCTGAGATCAGTCAGGGCTGCAAATTATGCTGTGAAGTTGGTCAAGACTATAGGCTAGGCTTTGGGATTAGGTAAACTACTGGCTGCATACCATGGTTGGGCAAAGTTTTCTGCTGGGTTTACTAATTGGAAGGCCCCTCTGGCTATATCATTTAACTGGGTGGGCTAGAGACTTTGCTCTGCATGCAGAAAGGATTGTTTTCCAGGCTCCCTTGTCAGGTAGGGACAGGGGTTATGTTCCACAATTTCATAGGTTCATTTTCTGGAATTTCCGGATAAGGCCACAGGCTGTGTTCAGCAATCAGGCATAGCCATAGGCTATCTCTGCTGTGGTATGAGACTGAGACTGGACTAAGTGGCTGGGCTGTGCCACAGGCTGGGTCCGAGGCTGTCCAGACGCTACTCACTCAAAACCCAGCAGTACTCAGCAGCTTCATGAGACAGTTTTGTTGTGTCTCCTTAACATCATGGAACAATTTCACTGTCAAGTGGTAGATAGCATGTTTTTACTAAGACTTTAAACATATAAATAATCACTTTGTTTTTTTACCCTATCAGATTTCTGATGTGATGCCAGTGAAAATTTTATGACTAACACATATTTCTAAGCCAGCATCTAATTAGTATTATGTAAGCTATAATACAGTTGAACTCAAACTAGAATATTTTTAAAACCCAAACACATATCTTCCCAAAGTGGTGTCTGTTAGTAAAGCCAATATGTATACTTAGCTAAAACTATTCTTTATACCAGATGTACATTTATTTCAAAGTCAATATATTTTATGTCAACCTCCAAAATTCTCCTCTTAACCACTTTGTTACATTCTTATCACAGTATACTATTTAAATGATACTCGATCTCTGCAGGAATACAGAAGAAAATTAAATCCTTCAAAATTAAAAGTATTCTAAATGAACCAGGATCAGCACTTTATAAAAATAGAGCTACATACATGCACACAGACCCAAACACACACACAAACAATCATGCATACATCCCATTTTGCCTCACAATAAAGTAAATAAATAAAACATTGCATCTGTTTACCACCAGACAAATATGAAGGGCACATAAGAGTCCTTCTAACTAGCTTAGAAAGGATGTAACAGGTCCTTTCTAACCTGGCTCCTGTCATTTGCATAGTTCTCAAAACGGCTTGAAAAGAGGAAAAGATGAGACAAATTTATAATTTTAAAAAATTCCTTTAAAAAGTGGATATGTGTGTTTTCTTGTGAAGCAGTTAAAGAAAAATAATAATGCCTATGATTTATTGAACATCTATTATATACCAGACACTGTCTTAGGCTCTTTACATCTACTTCATTTGAATCTTACCACAACTTTACAAGGTAAGTGATATTTCTATAAATGATCAAACTGAGTATCTAAAGTTAATAAATCTTGGAGGCAGATTTCTAATGAATTTGGGCCACCTGTCTGATTTCAAAGACCACATTCTCTCTCCCTGTTCTGACCATGATTTATGTACTTCTACTCAGAGTATATGAGACATTAGGATTGGCTTTGTAGATTACCACAATTTTGGGTCCTGAATTTTTTTCATATTCCTATAACATATTCAAACAACATGGGCCAAAATAATTTTAATTTCCTGCACTTGTTTTCCCACTATTCCAAACTTCTATTCTTCACAATGTCGAAACATCTACAGGACTTGCGTTATTACATTTTCTAGAGCTTAGGGCTCCTATTTTCTAATTTCATACCTGTCACTTACTCCTGAGAATACTTTCATTGACCCCTCAATCCTGTGGTAGAAATCTATGCATTTTTTTTGCTACAATTGTTATGCTGCTTTTGTAGTCAAGGGACCCCTCGCTTGAATTGCAGCACATTTCTCAAGCTTGTGGGTCTTCCCCAACAAGTTTAGGGAGATAATTCATCCCCTTGGAAGCTGGTTTGAGTAATTATTTTCTCAATTCCCCCAAGGAAAGTGTACAGCTAATACCACTCTAGGTACATGACACCTGATCGATAATTTATCACAGTTGATGGATTTCTTAGGACATTAGAACTTAATTCCTTCTCAGAACCTATAGGGTAAATGGAAGCAGTCTGGCTTTCTCACACAGGTGTATAGGTAACTAAGAGAAGCAGTTTTCCCATAGCCTTGAATGGGCCTGATAAGTAGTGTCCTCACAGCCTTGAGACTGGTTCCAATAAGCTGTTCCCATAACATGAAGTGGAGTCGCATGCATAATATGAAGCTCCATTGCATAAGATCTGTTGGCACCCTTATGGCTCTGTGTTCTAGTACTTAAGCACGTAGGGACTCCCTGCAGGGTGTCACAACATGTGCTATGCAAGGGGCCAGTGCCATGCAGAGTGCCATGCAGGGACATGCAGGGAGAAAATCAGCTTGCAGCATGCATGGCACGCCCACTGTGGATAAAGGCACACCAGACATCCCAACAGCTCTGTGAATATTCTTCCATCTGCACAAAAACCATGTACCTGTCAGGCCTTAAACAGTTGCAACACAGAACCCTATTGAAGAGACTCCTAGATTGACTTCTGTTTAGTCTATGTCCACTCTGCATATTCTGCCAGGATCATAGCAATTTTATAACTGTCAGGTAAATATCTTTAAATGCCTTCAGGTTTCATTTCTCTCCCTTTATATTTGTTTCCTTTTATTTCACTCAGTCAGATATAGCCCCTGTACTCATAGCCTTAGGAGAATCTAATGACAGATGTGAAAAAGAAGAAAATTGTGATTGCCAGAGCTAGAGAGGATTCCATGGTATAGATAACATGCCCAGGCCATGGGGTGAAGGGTGAGAACCAGGGATAAAAAAAACTTGTTCTGCCTCTTTCCCAGAGAAGGAAGTAACTCTGCTGGGTTCAGAGCTGAAGGGAAGACCCGGTTGATTCTGAAAGCAGAGCAGTTTCCCAGCCCAGATTCTAGATACTTGCATCAGTGAGTGAGCAAGAACTGAGAGAGAAACTGTAGCTTGAATAGTCAGGCAGGAAGACTGTCAGATTCCCAAAATATCCTGGCACCCCAATGTGATCTGGAGACAGCAGAGAGCCTCAGGCTCTGGAGGGGCCATGCTGACCAGTAGACTGGATGTCTCATCAACTACAGCTAGGAACTCCCAACCAGTGATGCCCTCACCTGGTCCCAGCAGACCTCAAATCTTACCACTGCAGAGATGCCAACACTCAAGTGTAAATTTGGGGAACAAGAATGTGGAATTCCAGGAAGAGCCAGGGTTAAGTTTCCTACCAATGGAATAGAATGCAGGCTGAAAGCAAAAATTAAAACAAGTGAAAGTAAAGTCTGACTTTTGCACCGAGATCATACCTACGTTGGTCTTCAAAGAAACCCCAGAATGTTAAAAGGACAAATGTGTGTGTTTTCTTTGTTCATGTCAATGTAGAAAATGTCCAAGCCTATAATAATTTTTTATGAGTTTGTTTGAACCAAACTGACAACAACTGCCAGGAAGCAAAACCTCAACAAATTGAGAAAATTCTCTGGAAACAGTAGCTTTGCACATTATTTTATATGTTACAATCAAAAGAGAAGATGTAAGTCAATTACATAAAATCCACTGGTGACAGATTAAGGAGGCAGGAGAAAGCAAAGCAGGGAACCTTAGGGACTGGATAAAAAATAAAATGATAGACACATTTACATAGGTGGGTACAGGATAGTTTACTGTCAACAATTAACATGATAATAATAAAAATGGCTATACTTCAGGGGTCTGGAAAAAGGAAATTCCTTTGACATTCTATAGGTATGTTATCATAGGTACAAAAAGAAAATAGGCAGGCTTAATCAAGGTAAAGATTGACTTTTGTCAGGGAAGATCTTAGCCTAGGACATCACTATCTGCCATAAACAGCTTTTAGTTAATAAGTTTTAATTTCAGACTATTCTTTTCATTACTTTAGGTCTCTGAGTTTGTAAGGCTGTTGCACAGGCCTCCCCTGAACTTGGCAGGTTAGTATGTGGCCCTTTTTGTCCACACTCACACATGAATCTACTACAACTTAGCCAATTAGTTTGCCACAGCTGATTAGACGCAGGTCTAGGACCTGAGGCTTCCTAGTTCAATTTACGTTTTATCTACATTCTGAAAAATAGCTCTAATCTTCTAAAGTTAACTCAAGCTTACCATGGAGGATTCAGATATAAAAAATATGGAGATGTGAATGAAAATCATCAAATCCCATTTGATCGACTATCCTTGAGAACCTATTTTTATGCATTCTTAGCATGGGGATACTTGGATACATATTTATATAGGTACATGATTCTCTACATAGTTTGAAACCTGATTTTCACCCTCAACAAAGCAACAGTGAACATTTTTTCTTATAAATAAAAACAGATATAAACTATTTTAAACAAATAAATGTAAAGATGCAGAAAGGGTTCAAGATTCCTGGCCTGGTAGCTATACATCTTTAATTCACTTCATTAAACACCAAGGGTATATTTGATGCCAAGTTTCATGCTAAATATCAAGAAAAGAGATCAATAAAACACAGACACTGTCCTGGAGAAGTTCTCAGTTTTGTAGGGGAAGAATGCAGGTGATATAATATAGCAGTATAACCCCTGAACCTAATACTTGTACAAAATATAGCCTATTGGATAATCTGCACCTTTATTTGCACAACACATCACTCAATGTTTCTTTCTATTTCTTTAGTTATTTTTTTAATTAATGGTTTTTTAAAAATATTTTATTTATTTATTTTTAGATAGAGGGGAAAGGAAGGAGAAGGAGAGGGAGAGAAACATCAGCGTGTGGTTGCCTCTCACGTGCCCCCTACTGGAGACCTGGCCCGAAACTTAGGCACGTGCTCTGACTGGGAATTGAACCGGCAACCCTTTGGTTTGAAGGCCGTGCTCAATCCACTGAGCTACACCAGCCAGGACCTTTAGTTCTTGTTAGTACAATTTCTGTGCAGATTTTTTACCCTTCTTCTGACAGTCCTGCCTCTACCTTGAATACTTTTGATACAGCTTTTAATTTCTAATAAACTCTCAATCAAGTACTTTGTTTACTAGGCATTTATAAAAATGATATAAATGCACCAAATGAATGAAACTCAATGATCTAAATGAAAAACAATACCATTCAAAACTAAATAACTAGAACACTTCTACTAGATACTCCTTTTTGCCAATAGCCAAAACCAGAACACGAACAATGTATTGCATGATGCATTATCTTAGGAGTCTTTCAACATTTTCAAGGTTGCTAATTCGTAAAATCCTGTCTTATGTTATCCAAAACAATCAAACTGCGGAAAATGTCTACCTAGTCAATAACAGAGTTAGCAGATCTATGATACTGATCTATGATATTTTCATATTCAGATACATTTTAAAGTTTATATATACCTGTTAACATTTGGTAAGCATGAATAATGTCTTGTTCTATCTTAAGACAAAAAAATTTATGAACATATTGTGACCCAAGGATACTTACAGAACAGAATTTTATTAAGCAGTTTAAATTTATAAAAATAAATAAATAATTTACACAGAATATGCAAACATAGTTTTGTTGTTTAGATTGAATTAGTTGGGAAAAGATTTCTGGAGAAAATGAATTGCCAGCTGCATTTTGAAGTAATTGATAGATATAAACAAGTAGGAAAACCTACACAGAGAGGGATGCAATGGACATGCAATTTACGGCAGGTTGGGGGTGGGGGTACACTATTCTGATGAGAAGTATCCATCCATTCTGTCATTGAACAGACATGCACTGATCACAGTATATACCAGGAGCATCGTAGGCACTGAGGGTGCAAAATCGTGAAATACAGCACTCCTATATTCAAGCTTAAACATTTTCATGGAAAAGATAAGCAAGTGCAAATACATTAGAACACTGTAGGATTTTTAAAAATTAAACTTATTTTCCAGAGCTGGAGGGTACAGATAGGAAACAGAGAAATGAAATGAGGAAAATGAACTCTGAAGTGCCTCATAAGGGTCAGCTAATAATAACTGATACTGTCCCTCCCCTTCCTTCTTCATCAAGCTTCTCTAAAATGGGGTCTGTGTTTATGGCTTTAATAGCTAGCACTCGAGCTATAACTCCCTGCAATCAGGCTTTCACACCTGCAGCCCTATTGCTATATACTATCAGAAGTACTCAGTGACCCCTTGGCTGCCCTGGGTCTTTGCTCGGCTGTCATTCTCTGGAGATTCCCCTTTTTAACCTGCACTTTCCCTTTCAGAAAACTTTCTCTCCATGATTTCCTGAGACCACCACAGTCTTAACTCTGCTCCTTTTACTATCTCCTCAATATAGGCATTTCTCATGTTCTGCACTTGAATTCCACCCCTTCTCTGTTTACATAAGTGATCTCCCTTCTGACAATGCCATTTAGTTCTATGAGCTGCGTTCTATATGGCTGATTCCAAATGTTGTCTTTAGAATCATAACCTTCCTCAGATACTCCAGTATGCATGTAGCTTTTATTGAGGAACTTCTACCCTGATCTATTGCTTAGGCACCATATGAATCATGGTTTCTGTTGCTGTCGTTTGTTTATTTTATGATGCTATGACATCTAGGCGTTGATGACAGGAGAGACACTGCCCCTCTCAGGGTAAACTGAGTCCTAGTGATAGCAAGCAACTTGCTTCCAGCACACCTTTGATATGAAAAACAATTTAAGTCCATATTCCAATTCCTTATTAGACTCCTGTGGCCTGGGTCCCTATCTCCCTGTCTGTATCCCCGGAGGGCCAGGTACCAGACAACTAGAGACTCGAACTATATTCAAACTAGCCAATACCAAGTCTACTCAGCTGCTTACACTGCCTCACCCATTTCTTCCCTTAAAAACCACAGAACAGAGTTTTTCCTCACTGCTTCTGGCTGCTGACCAAGCCTGGTGATTACCCATGCTTCCTGCATGGCATTCCATGACTCCTCTTTCTAGGGATCTATGAATATAAAAACTTCTTCATTCCTGACAATCATCGCATGTCTGTGTACCTTACTGTGCTGATTAAAATAAATCCAAGATATATTTTTAAACATAACTGAACTTGTATCTTTAAAAATAAATGTCTCTTCCTCCTATACTCCTCATGTTTGTATAAGATACCTTTTATCTTAAAAGCCTAGAGACAATTCTGTATCCGAACTGGAATACCACAGACCCAGTCCAAAAGTTTTAGTACAATCTCAAAACAGAGGAGCATCTGTTCACGTGCAAAATGAATAATGGCCATAATACAGTCTTACAATGGAGTGCAGATTGACAACAGATTCTAGTCTAACAATTTGTATGTGTTGGCTTGACAATAAAACTATAGATAGTAATATGGAAATGCTTAAGTCCATTAGTGCAGGAAACATGCACAGGTTTATATAGTGTATGTTAGAAAAAGATCACGAGAACTAAGCAATACATTTGTTTTTATTTTTCCTTGGTATTCACTTTTTCCCCCTAGCCAGCATTGGGTATTATTTCTTATAAAAAATTGTGATGAAGCTTTGCCTTTTATAACAGAATGAGAAATACACAATAAACTATGTATTGAATAGATACTGTGCTGTGCACAGAGCACATTCCAGATTCAAAATAAAACACATCCCATTCCAAACTCAAAGACTTATGCTCTGCTGTAACAAGCTGCTATTATGCTATGTTGTGGCATTACACTACCAAGCAAAAAGAGAGTCACACCGGGAGATAGTAAGGTAGACTTTTATGAGGTGTCGTTGTCCTGAAGGCCAGTGATACCTGTAGTCTGTCCTGAGGTGTTTAATTCTCTGTGTATTTTCAAAGGGGTCCATAGCAACAGCACAGGCTTCTGCCCACCACTCTAGGAGTTAGTAATCACTCCTTGGAGTATACTAAGAAATTTCACAGTCAAAATAATTATTTGAACATCTGGTTACTATCTCAAAAAATACAAACTTAAAATTCAGGATCAACTTAAATGAAAAGATTTAAAGCAGCAGACATTTCAGTATAGTTTTTAATGATATTTTTACAATGATTTCATATCATAATAGCAGAACTCATTTAAGTAAAACACATGAGACTTTTCTCATGATTATGGTATGTACTATTGCTGATTTTATTTATTAACATAGGGCATCTCTGTCATCTCAGTTACTTATCATAATCTATCTTAGAAAGACAAACTTATGGTAACTCATATTTTAAAAGAAAAAAAGGATGGAGGAAGGAAGGAAGAAAGGAAAAAAGAAAAAAAGAAAGGAATGGAGGAAGGGGAGGAAGGAGAGGAAGGAAACAAGTAAGGAGAGAAAATATTATCTCAAAAGAATAAAGTCAGGTTTTTCCCTATTTGTAGAATTAACATCAATCCATTTGTTTTATTGAGCAACTTATATTGTGAAAAATTATATTCAGTAAGGGTAGGTGAAATAAAAACTGAAATCATTGTGCCTCCCTTCAGAGTTTAACATTAAACGGGAAACACAGAAAAGTGAAACTTCACGATTTGGTACAAACAGCACTCAGGTAAAGGAGAACATAGAGCACAGAAGAGGGGAATCAAAAGAGTTCTGGGCAACTGGCTCCCTCAGCTTAGTGTTTAAGGACATGAAAGAGTTAACCGCAGTGGGACAGCAAATGCAGACCCTGCAGTTGTGGATGTGGGAGCAGTGCACCTGGAGGCACAGAGGGCAAATCCTGAGTCTTTGGGGAAGGTTTGGGTCTCAGCCCCAAAGTACTGTGTCTCAAAGTGTGGAAGAATTACCTGTGACCCATGTGCCAAAGCAGACCCCATGGACACCAATGCGTGCTTTCAGGATCAGATCTGCAGAAGCTGAACCCTCCATGGTATTCAGGTCACTATAGGAGCTTTTTTAAACAAACAAATGAGCGAAATAAAACCAGAGGCTTGGAAATAAAGAACAGACTGACAGTGACCAGAGGGGAGGGGAGAGGGGGATAATAAGGGAAAGAAGGGGAAGTAACAAACAGAGGAGCATGAATGGAAGACTTATGGGCATGGACAATGGTGGGGATTGACTATGGGAGTGGGGAGTATGGAGTAGGTGAGACCAATGGGGAAAACGGTGGGACAACTGTAACTGAACAACAATTAAAAAAAAAGTAAATTTTAAAATTAAAAAAAAATACCCGTTCTGGCCCCGGCCTCAACAATTTTAACTCAGTGGGTCTGAAGCGGGATCTTGGCATAACATCTCCCCAGATCCTAATGCTCAGCCAAGCTCAGTAATCAACAGTGGGGGAGCTGCATTTTAACAAGCTCCCAGGTAATTTCAATGCCCCTGATGCTTCTAGAAGTACTGCCCTGACACTCAATGGAGCTCAAGTTAAACAACATTCACCACAGCAATTGTCCTCCAAGTGTGTTCCTTGGACCAGGAGCATCAGAATGACTTGGGAACTTGCTAAAATTGCCAGTTCTTGGTCCCCAAGCCTAGATTTACTAGATCTGAAACTGCAGGGGTGAGCTCAGCAACCTGATCTAGAACAAGCCCCCCCCTCCCCAAGTGATTCTAGTATATACTTATGTTTGCAAACCATTCACTGAAGAGAAACTGCTGTCTTGGCTGTGCTTGTTGGTGGAAAAGGAGAAATGTGCTGTACAAGCTTATCTCCCTGAGTTGTTACTTAAGGTAGAACATTTTTGTAAATTTTCTTTCTTGGAATGAAGCACATTTCTTCATGAACTGCAAAGCAAGAAATATGAAACAGATGACAGATGATGCTTTTAGCTTGCCATTGTCTGCTCTCTGACTCCCACTGGCCATCCCGTCTTCCTAAGGCTTATTACTTAGCAAATGCCAGGAAACAATGAGTGAGTTTAAAATGTGAAGTCTTACAAAACCCTAGGCATGTGTTTCCCACATTTTTACTGTTTCAAAATATATTTGACTTGGCACAACATATTTTGTCTCACAAAGTTTTTATTTTAAAGGCAGGGAAGGAGTCTTTTCAGTTTTCTTGAGATAGAGGTTGGCTATAGCCACATGTTTGGTAAATTAAGTACCCTCAGAGTTCTTTGTTTTTGTGTGTGTGTGTGTGTGCCTCAGCTTTTAGACACACACAGTCTTAGCATAGGATAGAAATGGCTAATTAAATTTTAGTGAAAAGCACCTTGAATTCTGATATTATCAATTATTTCCAATCTTAGGTTTTCTTTTTTTCCCCCAAGGGAGGAGTGTATGAGCTTTGGAATATTGGAGGAATGGGTTCAGGTCTGGGCACTGGTAGCTTCTGTCTGCAGGAACCTGGCCAATGTATTTAGTATTTCTGGACCTCCATTTCCTTTAGATGGAAAATAGAGATAATTCTTCCTTTAAATGGTCATTGATAGGAGTAGATAGGATGATGCACATGTCACATCAGAGATGTTCAGTCACATAAATTCCCTTCCCCTTTCTCTTAACAGTCCCACATTAACTAGGATGTCATGGGAAGAGCTATCTAGGTTGGCCTTGGAATATTCTGAATCTTCTCTCTCCTTTCCCAATGGTAAGCCTGCTATAAAATAAAGAATTTCAATGGATGACTTATCCCATGAGGGCATTGGCTAGCAATCTCTATTTTCAATAGAGCAAAACACTTATGTAAGGATGCAGAGTCACATGAGTTAAAATAAACATTAATTCAGCCCAGAAGCCAGTGAACTCTGGACATGATTTAGAACTCATTTCTTATCTTCTTGTTTGGGCAGCTTCAAAAATATTTATAGAGCAGATTCCAAGGCTCAGCCGCAGTGACACCATCCCCTCAGTACCCAAGAAAACTACACGCAAGAAACTGACCTAGGAGGGTGCAGCTACCTCTGCCTAAGTGCATATTTGAACCCAGCCCATGTCATACATACACATTTGGAAACTGTAGTACATAACTTTTTATTCGATAAGGCTTCCCAATAAACCTAATGGCAATACAGAGTCACAATCTGACAATCTGCTCTTGTGTAGAGGATGAACAATTTTTCTAATTTTATGGAAGTAATGCTGCCTAGTAATCATATTAAATAAGTTGGCAAACTAAACTTTATTCTCACTTGACAATTTTTTTCCACCAATAATTAAAAGCCATCATAATAAACTAAAAGCCAATAGGTTGGGGGCAGCACCTATAATCAAACATATTAATATTTCTGCAACACTGTATGTAAGTATTCACTTGAGCAGGAGAAATAAAAAACAAAAGAACCTCACATTCAGTTCATGTTTCACCACCAAATAAGATCAGATCAAGTCAAGTTGCACAAACCAGCAAGAAGGAAAACATACAGTTTTCAGAACCTTTTGACTTTCAGATTTATGGAAAAACTATTGAGGGCTCATGATGTACCTTTTTAAGGGAGTTTTCAATCCTACTTGGTTACTATATCCCCAAATCCACACATTTCATGGGCAAGACCCAAAGCAGGGTGTAAAATCCCAGCCTGAATCACAAAAGGGCATACATCCTTCCAGATTCTGCTCTCAGACCTTATTAGATTTGGGTTGACAATACAAGAAATATGCCTGAGTATTGGCCTTCAGTTTATTGTGACAGTTTTGAGTTACTGGTGGGGAAAATTATCAAGTGACAGTAAAATTTAGTGTGCCAAGTTATTTAATAAATGTTTTCCAGGGTTGATTAGAATGGAAATTCAAGAGAAATTAATTGTTTGTAAACTTTTTTTAAAAAAGAAGACTTTGAAACAAACCACTAAAATTTTAACTCCAAAAAGACTGTTGAGAAGCAGTCACTGACAGTGATTCGTCCAGTGCACTCACTTTTCTATTCTAGATGGCGTTTGAAGCAGTGAGAGCTCTCGAGGACCTGCCAAGGCCCTGATGTCCTAGAATACCTTGCTGAGGAGTAGAACAGTTAAATCGGTTGATGTAAAGGTTTTGTGTGACCAGTGCAGGAAAAAAAAACAACAGTGAGCCAGAATTTCCTGAGGATGATTATAAAAAAACACAATGGCTGATTATATCTTTCTTTTATTTAATTATTTTTCAACTACAGTTTTCTGTCTTTTACTCCCATCCCAGCCCACCCCCCCAGTGTCTTCCACCTCCCTCTCCTTTCCACCCCTCTTAGTTGTGTATATTCTTGACTTTCTCCACCAGCTCAGAATATCTTTGAGTGTGATATTAAGTAGCAACCTCATTGGCATTTATTCATTCAACCAATCTTTATTTATTAAGGTACTTATTATATGGCAGAAAGAGTACTAGGCCCTTGAAAAACAATGGTAAATAAGAAGTCTTTGTTCTGTTTGCAATTCGGCAGGGAG
Organism: Artibeus jamaicensis; assembly: GCF_021234435.1. Lineage (NCBI taxonomy): Eukaryota > Metazoa > Chordata > Mammalia > Chiroptera > Phyllostomidae > Artibeus > Artibeus jamaicensis. The sequence goes on from NW_026521904.1 coordinate 7,510,638, forward strand.
ATATAAACAGTCTTGGAGGGAAACAATTTAGCATAGACAGATAAAAACAATAGAGATTTTTGATTCCACAGTCACCGCATTTTCTTAACACGCTCTTCAAGCCCTGACATAATTTAGGATTCTTACTTAAGGGTAAGTTGAGAACAGAATGCAGCTAATAAAAACAGCTACCATTTACTGAGCATTACCAGGCCCTTTGCTTAAACTCAGCTCCATAATTATCTCATTTTATCCTCACAACACTCTATTAGGCAAGTACAATTATTGTTCCTATTTTACAAATAAAAAAACCAAAGCTTAAAGAGGACAAAGAACATTCTCAAGCTCACAAAACTAAGAACGGTTTTATAATCTCGCAATTATTATTCCCAAATACAAAAGGCCCTGAAAACCAAATATGTTTTTAATAATCACTTAGCATCAGATCCTGCCCTAGACTATATAGTCGTTTTGTTTCCCACTTAGGAAGACAATTCCTGCGTCCGTACATTTCTCTGCAGAAAGTGGTGCACTTGATTAAAGAGCACTGCCTTGGAGCCTGCTGGGAGCATTGTGTAATGCGTAATATATGCACTATATTACCTTTCTAAAATAAGAATAATTCTAATTTATGAAACACATCCAAGAATCTTAGATAAGGAATATGGAATGCTAGCTTATTTATCAGTAGGCTATTCTTACCAAACAGGTCTTTACAAATGTAACTTAGTAAGTCTGTGATACTTAGGTAGAGTGGTCACATTTACATCTAAACTTGTAAGAAAAGGCACTATTAATGCTTACTCAGGGACAATGGGCACAAATTAAGACTATTCCAGGAAAACTCCCATGTATTGTCCTGATGACTATGTGACTTCAGGGACAGTGAATAACCAGTAATTGTAATAAAGCCACTGCATCTCACCTGGACTGATTTACGTTCTCAAGGAATGTGAGGACCCAAGTGCTCAGGAGTTTTTTAGAAAGCTCTTGGCTCTTAGAAAGCTCTCACCACCCAGTGCAAATGCCCCACAACTGCTGCTATAAGAAGATTATCTTAACAATTCACATTAGGCAGAACATGATAAAGTCTCAAAATAATACATTATTAGTGTGGACAAAGGTACAGGCTAGACTCAAGAAAAGAAATCAGTAGAATTTCAGTTAGATATGGATGAAAAAGGAAAAGGCAGAGTCTAGGAAATTTCTTAGTTTTATGCCTTGGAAACTTGAAAAATAATTTGTTTAAACAGGTTACACAAGAAACAGTATTTCTGGGAAAAATAAGCTGAGATTGTGAACGTTAGGCTGCCCATTCGATACTTCAAAGTCTACTATCAGAAAAACTTAGGTACAATTAGGTAATACATTTCTTAATGAAAGAGTCTATCACCCTCAGCTCTCACCTCTAATGGTGTACATAGCACAGTGCTTTAAACATGGTAGGTACTAAATAGCGATTTTGTCTGTCACTTGCAAGCATTCTTGAGGTTTTTGACCTCTAGCCCTAATTAAAGATTTCTCCCCTGTTAACTTTATGGGTTTTTTAATTTTATTTTTTCCATTACCATTTAGTTTTTTTATATCCCCTCCCCCACCATCACCACACTGCTGTCCATGTCCATGAGTCTTTTTTCCTTTTTGCTCAATCCCTCCACCCCCTACCATCCCCCAGCTTACCTGTCACCTGCTCTCCATCTGTGAGTCTGTCTCTATTTTTCTTGTTAGTTCAGTTTGTTCCTTAGATTCCACATATGAGTGAAATCATATGATGTTTGTCTTTTCTGACTGGCTCACTTCACTTAGCACAGTGTTACTCCCCTGTTAACTCTGGTATGTTGATAGTAAACTTGAGCACATAAAGTCACATGTTCTAGTTTTACAGGGAAAGGTCTTAATTTGCTTTTTCTAGATGATCCTCTCTAGCAGACTAGGCTCTTTCTAACAGTCCTGAGCAATAGATTCATTGTCACAATTTTCCATTCCAACACAAGCTTCATATTCATGTCACTTACATGAACCTCTGACACCAGAAACGAAACTTCCCTGTATATCTGACAAAGTAAATCTGTCAAAATAAACTGTAAAAGGCTCTGCAATGGGGGGAACTACATTAAATGTCCTAGCTAGAGCACTCTCCCAGCTTTTCTGTATATTTTATTGGTTTTGAGCTATTTCAAAACACAAGTTGTAGGAAATCAATAGAAATGCAAATGATTCTTTTCTATAGAAATGCAAATGATTTGAGTCTAGCAGAAATACAATTATTTATTGCTCTATCAGTATAGAGCATTAGACCATTTTTATATCTATTTGTAAATTCATTTCAGCATTTCTGATTGCCTAAATATATATGTTTTTGAATTCATCTTTGAACCATGTTAAACATCTTTTTGCTTCCCTAATGAGTTACATAAAATCTTTGAGATATATTCATTTTATATCTGTATGAAAGTAATATTTACCTTTATATAAAAATTATCTTTTAACAAATAACAACAAAATGTTTGATTAAAAAGTTTACTATGTTCCTGATGACACTGAGTTAAGTATTTCACCCACATATTTTTTTAATTTTCACAAATACCCTTTTTGAACATCATGATCCTGTTACAGATAAGGGGACTGAAGCTTTATGAGGACAAGTGGCTTGCCCAAACTCACCCGGCCTGCCTGACCCCACACAGTTCTTATCCACCACCTTGATATAGTATCTCAGAAATTGATCAAAACTGACTGCAAAATTTAACAGAGGTCTCAATAATAAAACTAAAAATTTATATATATATTATTATTTATTTTAATAAATGATACATATAATAGAATGCCTGTGAATATATTCACATTCTTCCAGAAGAAAGTGATTTTACAGTTATAAGAGTTAACCTGCTATGGAACTATAGAAAAATTTCAAACTCCTAGCATACAATGCCCTTCCGGAAAGGACTCTTACTTATTGCAGCAACCACAACCGGGGCTGTTTTCTAAAAACTGTTACTGGTAGACAAGTCTTTCCCGAGCATGTGCGAGTCCCCGCCTGCCCCCCCCCACCGCCATTGAAAAGGGAGATTCTCACACTGAGCACATGGAAAACTAAAATCTAAATGGATGAGACCCAAACCCCACAACCTAGCAAAATAATCAAATAGAGAAATAAAGCCCTGCCCCCTCCCAGATACCAAATTGGGATGGGGCCAGGAAAAGGCAGGCACGTGAACCCTAGAAGTCAAAATGCCATAGGCAGAGGAGCTGGACCAAAGAGGCCTGTCTCTCTAGCCTGGGGAAAGAAGGGATTGGTTGGGAGGTGGACCCACCCAAAGCAGGAGAAAGTTTGAAAGCTGATTGGTTGTTTTGAGAAGTTGATTGGTCATTTTGAGAAAGCACCTGGCCCATCCCATATACAAACTAATATAAGCCCAAGGGAACAAAGAGGGTTTTTCTCTCTCTGGCCTATAACTCGCTCTTGTCTGTGACCTGAACTAGCACAGTATGCTTACCGGTTTTCTCTATGGGCCATGTAGCCTTAGCAGCTGTGTAGCCCGTGACCTCTAGAAGGAAGTATCTCCCCCTCTCTCTCTCTCACCCACCTAGTGATGCACTGGCCAGTGTGTATGTGCACCCACGCAGGAGTATGCAAACTTGGGGCCCTAGCAGCTGCATGGCCCATAGCCATACAGGCTCCATATGCAGGCTCCAGGACAGAGTTAGAAATGAACTGCATCCAGGCACAAGATAAATTACCAGGATGGGAAGTATGACTGCTTAGCAGCCACTGTGAGCTCCAAAGGGACTGTACTTTAAATTGGAGCAGGAACTCTGGATGCTGCCTTTTGTCTTGATCGTGCTGAGGAGATGGGCTTTGGGACAGGAGTCAGTCATTCTCCCAGATCACGCAGCACCCGAATAAAACATCTTTTCTCTTGCACCGGCATCTGACTCATGATTTTGGCTTTTGTGGCTACAGGCAGCTGAACCTCCGTTTTTGTTGTTGTTGTTGTTTGGTTACAAAACCCCTGTGCCCTGGGCATAATTTTAAAACATAAGGCTCCTCGAATTTCCCCTCAGGATATTTTTTGCCTTAGCTTGATACTTTGGAATACCTATTCATAATTCAAGACTAAAATTAACCATTACTTCCTCTTAATGAATTTTCTGACATTCTCATATTCCCAGAAATATCCAGGGTATGATTAGCTATAGAATTTATGATACCGCTTTGGGGCTGTTTATGTATCTATTTTTCCCACTTTGGGGGGATTTTCTTTATTATCCTAAAACATAAAGCAGTGCTTAGTGTATAGTAAGTGCTCAAAAATGTATGTTTAATTAAATCATGAATAATTATATAAAATAATATAAAGATTTCTTTTTTCTTCTTCTAAAGCTGTCTTTATGTTCTTAGGAATAACCACCATTTCACTGATTTCTGTAAAGAGAAGTGGGAGGATTAATAGATGCTAGTTGCTAGTCATAGTATAACACAAAACACTGAAAACAGAAACTTTTTTGATTTTGGTTAAGTTAGGTTCCATCTTACACAATGCACAAATGGCTGCTCTGTTAATGCTACTTTGTAAGTCCACTTGGAGGTAATAATACTATATTCGAACCAATAATGACATCACAACTGTTACCCACAATTAGTAAGTCAGTTTTTAGTGTTATATCATTTTGTATTAATTCAATATAAGAATATAGTAATACTTGAATGCTCCAGTCAGCTTTACCAAGTATACTAGATCTGCATAATCTGTGATAATTAATTGTCTAGTCTACAACATATAATTATGGTTTTTGCAGAGGGCTCCTTCACCTCATTTGCCCTAATATGAAGATATGCAGCTATAAATAAAAAGGAAATAAATATTAAAAATTCCAATTTATAAAAGATGACTTACTTGCTTCATTGACCTACTCTTCTTTGAATAATTTCCTTCCATCAAATGCTTAGTCTTTTATTTTAATAATTTTGATTTATTTATTAATTTTGGTAATAACATTCCAGGAGCACTCAAAACATACTTGAGTTTTACACTCTGGATAGACATTTGACTCTTTAGAAAGATTATGCATGTGTCTCTAAAGAGGGAAAAATATACAGTAAAAACCAATAAAGGATCTGGTTAAAAGGAACACATATCAATTCATTGGACAAATGGGAGCATGTGGTAAAATTGTGCTTTCTCCACACATCTGGTTTGCTAATATATGCAAGTGAGAGTAGTTTGGAGCATTTTCTCTATAATTATTTCACTGGGAGTAAAGAATGTCTTCCATTCATCCATTTGGGGGTGGATGGTTGTCAGTGCGATGTGATTGCTTAAAATGGGAAATCGGACACAAAAGGATGGCTTTAAATTTTTATCTGTTTCATCTTTAACGCCTTATAGGTTTAAATTCCAGGATCTGCATACATTTATGAATGCCTATTGTGGACCACGCACTGGGCAAGGAAGACCCCAACATATAAAAGTATGTGAATAGGTAGCCATCCCCATTGCTCTTCGCGACTAACTGCATAGTCCTTTAAAATATCATAAGCTTCTAAAAATAAGGAAAAACTGATTTAAAGATGTTACTATAAGCTCCAGTTCTTTGAAGTTATTCATACAAGTTTGAGTTTTAATGTATTTTTTTTCTATAAACTCGTCTTGCTTCTAACTGTAGCAATATCCGCAAGAACATGTTGATTTCAGGACACATGGTTTTAAGTTATTATCATACTAAAGGATTTGGCACTGTCCCAAAGGACCAGGATATTTGGTGCTGAAACTTTGTTCATAAATACTTTTTTATGAAGAGAAGGAAGAGGTCCAGTTCTTTGATAGACTCTGTTCTTTCACACAAACCTAGACTGCATATTTATATGCAGAACATAATGGAACACCTCCATCATAAGGCTCAACCACCATCAAAACCAAAAATTTCCACCTCTTGAATTCCAGTCTTTTAATAATAGTGAAACAATTTAGGAGGGGGCACAATGGACCAACCATTGTCCACGGGTATGTGCAAGGAAAGGGTCACAGTAAACTATTGAAACACTTGGGACCCAGAAACTAGCTGAGTGATGACAGAGTATAGTCATTGGTGTTTCTGTTTAATCTTTAAAACTTGATCCCATCATTTACTTATTAATTTTTAAAATTTTTATTTATTGATTTTTAGAGAGGAAGGGAGAGAAAAACATCAATCTGCTGTTCCACTTTTTAATGCATTTATTGGTTGATAGGAATTCAAGTATGTGCCCTGACTGGGGATCAAACCCGCAACCTTCATATATGGGGACATTGTTCTAATCAACTGAACTACTCAGCCATGGCTTTAAAAGTTGTTGATCAAAACTTCAGGCTCCTTGATATTAATGTCCGTTTTGAACATATTCATGACAGTTAATTTTCAATGTCATTTTCATGCCAATAGACAAATTTTCTTTCCATGTTTCTTCAAAGGAGCTTTAAGAAGCCTATAAAACTGAGCAAACCATAAAACTTCTCTAAGTCTCAGTTTTCTGCAGCTGTAGAATGGGTAAAATAATACTCCCATGCATGGCAAGAGTCTGTTGTTATAGTTGAGATTCAGGCATAACTCGGGGCAGATGACTTAAAACAAAAATCAGACACTAGTTGTGTTTATTAACAAGATCTGATTAACTGGAACCTAGAACCTTATTAAGAAACTGATAGTTGCACTATAAGAAGAGTTTTAATGAGCAGAGCAACAAGACTAACTGGGTATAGCAGTGTCTTTACTTTCTTGTCAAATAAATTACAAGAAGAGGCTGCAAAAGAGTCAATAAAAATATTCAAGCTAGATGCTTTGGGCAAGCACTTAACTCTCATTGATAAAACTTGGAAAACAAAGGAACCTATCACATGGTATTGATAGTAGAGAATAATAATTACCTAAGTAATAGCAAAATATTAAGAAGTCATGCTAAAAACTAGTGCTCCTCTAAGATTGGGAATAAGACAGGAATGTTTGCTTTCACCTCTCATTCAACATAGTACTGGAAGTCATAGCCATTGAAATCAGACAAGAAGAAATAAAAGACATCCTAATTGAAAAAGAAGAAGTAAAACTGTCGTTATTTGCAGATGAATTGACACTGTGATAAATAACCCCAAAGATTCCACCAAGAAACTACTAAAACTGATAAATGAATTCAGCAAAGTAGTTGGATGCAAAATTAATGTCCAAAATTAATCAGCTGCATTTTTATATGCCAAAAATGAATTAACAGACAATTCAGTAAACAAGCCCATTCACAATTGTTTCAGAAAGAATAAAATATCTAGGAGCAAACTTAACCAAGGATGTAAAAGACCTGTACTCAGATAATCATAAGACACCAAAGAAAGAAATTGAAGAAGACTATGCTAAGATGGAGGCATAGGTAAACACTCTGTGGCTCCTCGCACAACCAAAAGAAGGACAGCAACTTAAAAACAAAAAACAAGCAGAACTGACAGAAAATCAAATGGTCTGATAACCAAAAAGTTAAAGAAGACACATTTATCAAGACTCGTAGTTGAGGCAGAAACAGGCAGCCAGGTGAGAGGACTTACAACATAGTGGAGGCTGGCAGATCCAGCGAGGCAGTGGATTGTGGAGCAGGGAGGGCAAGGCTGCAGCTGGAGGACCCAGGGAGGTGGTGGCTGGTGGAGTGGGAGGTCCCACATTCACATGTGGATAAACTGGGAGGAACAACTGGGGAATGAAATAGACCTCGCAACCCAAGGTCCCAGCGTGGGGAAATAAAGCCTCAAACCTCTAACTGAAAACACTTGTGGGGGTTGAGGAGGCAGCAGGAGACGCTCCCAGCCTCACAAGAGAGTTTGTTGGAGAGACTCACAGAGTTCTAGAACATATACAAACCTACCCACACTGGAATCAGCACCAGAAGGGCCCACTTTGCTTGTGGGTAGTAGGGGAAGTGACTGAAACCCAGCAGAGAGCAGAGCAAGCACCATTGTTTCCTCTTGGACTTCTTCCCTGCATATAGCATCACAACACAGTGATGTGGTTGCCCTGCCCAGGTGAACACCTAAGGCTCTGCCCCTAACTACCTAACAGGTGGGTCAAGACTAAAAAATAGCCCAAATAAAATAACAAATCAAAGCTTCAGAAAATATACAACTAAGTAAAAAAGAGATAGCTAACCTATCAAATGCACAGTTCAAAACACTGGTAATCACGATGCTCACAAAACTGGTTGAATTTGGTTGCAAATTAGATAAATAAATGAAAGCAATGCTAAATGAAATAAAGGAAAATGTACAGAGAACCAATAGTGATGGGAAGAAAACTGGGACTCAAATTAACAGTATGCACCAGAATGAAGAAAGAAACATTCAACCAGAAAAGAATGAAGAAACAAGAATTCAAAAAAAGGAGGAGAGGCTTAGGAACCTCCAGGACATCTTTAAACATTCCAACAACCAAATTATAGGGGTACCAGAAGGTGAAGAAGAACAGCCACAAGTGGAACAATTATTTGAACAAATAATGAAGGAGAACTTCCCCAATCTGGCAAAGAAAATACACTTCCAGGAAGTCCAGGATGCTCAGAGAGTCCCAAAGAAGTTGGCCCCAAGGAGGAACATACCAAGGCACATCATCATTATATTAGCCAAGATTAAAATGAAGGATAAAATCCTAGAAGCAGCAAGAGATAAGGGGACAGTCACCTACAAAGGAGTTCCTATCAGACTGTCAGCTGATTTCTCAAAAGAGACCTTACAGGCAAGAAGGGGGTGGAAAGAAGTATTCCAAGTCATGAAATCCAAAGACCTACAACCAAGATTGCTCTATCCAGCAAAGCTTTTATTTAGAATGGAAGGGCAGATTAAGTGCTTCCCAGACAAGATCAAATTCAAGGAGTTCATCATCACCAAGCCATTATTAAATGAAATGTTAAAGGGAATTATCTAAGAAAAAGAAGATAAAAAAGATGAATAGTGAAAGGACAGCAAACTCACAGTTATTAACAACCACACCTAAAACAAAAGCAAACTAAGAGGACAGCTAGATCAGGAGTGAACCATAGAAATGAAGATCACATGAAGGGTTAGCAACAGGGGAGTAGGAGAAGAAAAAGGGGGGAGAAGGTACAGAAAAATAAGTAGCATAGACTGTAGATAGAAAATAGATAGGGGGAGGGTAAGAATAGTATGGGAAATATAGAATCTAAAGAACTTGAGACACGTGGTCATAAACTAAAGTGGGGGGAATGGGGGGAGGGGTGTGCAGGGTAGAGGGAAATGAAGGGGGGAAATAGAACAATTGTAATGGCATAATCAATAAAATATATTTTTTAAAAATAAAAAATAACAAATGGGACTACAACAAACTGAGAAGTTTTGCACAGCAAAGGAAATTATCAACAAAATAAAAAGACAACCTACAGAATGGGAGAACATATCTGCCTATACATCTGATAAGGGGTACATCCAAAATTTATAAAAGTACTTACAAAAATAAAACAACACACAAAAAAACCCAAACAGTTCAATTTAAAAATGGGCAAAAGACCTCAACAGACACTTCTCCAAACAGTATATACAGTAGGCCAATAGATGTATGAAAAGATGCTCAATGTCACTAATCATCAGAGAAATGCAAATTAAAACCACAGTGAGATACCATCTCACACCTGTGAGAATGGCCATCATCAATAAATCAACAAACAAGTGCTGACAAAGATGTGGAGAAAGGGGAACCCTTTGCACTGTTGGTAGGAATGCAGGCTGGTGCAGCCACTGTGGAAAGCAGTATGGAGATAACCTCGAAAAGTTAAAATCAACCTGTCTTTCAACCCATTGACCCCACTTCTGGGAATATATCCAAAGGAACCCAAAGCACTAATTTGAAAGAACATAAGCATTACTCCTATGTTCACTGCGGTGTTATTTACAATCATTAATATATGGAAGCATCGCCATTGTCCATAATCAGATGAGTGGATAGAATCACTAAGGGACATTTATACAATGGAATATTGCTCTGCTGTAAAATAGAAGAAAGTTTTACCCTTTGTAACAGTATGGATGGACCTGGAGAATATTATGATATGTGAAATAAGCAGTCAGAGAAAGACAAATACCTTATGGTTTCACTCATATGTGGAATGTAATGCACAAACTGAACTAACAAGCAAAACAGAGACAGACTCTGTTTTGCTCTCCATAGATGGAGAACAGGTGACAGGTAAGGTGGAGAATGGTAGAGGGGTTAAGGATTGAGCAAAAAGGAAAAACGACTCATGGACATAGACAACAGTGTGGTGATTGCTGTGGGGAGCAGGGTATAAAGAAACTAAATGATAATGGAAAATATAATAAAGATTAAATTAAAAAATACAAATAAAAAATAAAAGTACCCTCTATTCAAGTATATAACATCTGGGATATTAACATTACTTCTTTAGTTTCAGGTCTTGTTCTTCTGGGATAAAAATGCAGATGTGAGACTTTGGAAGACAACTTATTTCACTTATTAGTAGCTACCTTCAGGTTGGTGGAGTCTCAGACCTAACAAAAGGAAGGCCAGAGAGTTCAAAGAAAATGTGTTTGGAGTAGGCGTGGAATGTAAGAAGTTCAGAATGAGGATGGAACAAGAGAAAGCGAATCCATCACTGAGCCTTTCCCAAATCATGTAAAGAGAAAAAGAGCCCTCATTTGATAGAGGGCTCACCTGAAAAGGGGGAAATTATCTCACTTAGTGTCCCAGGTTTACACGGCACCAGGCTGGGGCCCAGAATTTGTGATAAATATGGATAGACTTCATAAAAATAAATTGGTGGATATAAATAAAAATATGTCATTTTCTTCCCTCACTCAGTCTCTCTCTTTCTTCTTTTCTTCCTTCCCTTTTTCCTTCTGTCTTGCCTTCCTTCCTTCCTTTCTTCCCTATATATTCCCTGGAGTTCAGAAGAAGCATATAGTTCCTTCAGGAAACTTTCTGAGTCATATCAATTTTACAAGAGGAGATGTTTTGAAGGATGATTAAGAGATATGCACAATGGTATGTTGGTGACTATCTAAAGTTTTATAAGCTAAAATGAAATACATCACTCCGTGAAAGCCACCTAAACATCAAAAATATTAAACTGTCTCAATTTATGCAAAGGAAATTGATACACATATATAGCAGTAGTGTTACCGAACAAGAGGTCTGAGGGAGGGGCAATACAATATTTGGCCCACCTAGGGATGCCCAAAACTGCCAGAGAACAGGGGCCCCTCCCAAGGATATGATACTAAAATCTACTCAGCTCTTCTGTCCGCCGCCAATTGGAAAGACATCTCTCAATGCCAGAGATTTGTGAAAAGGAAACAAAATGTTTATTTAATGCTATTTAGGCTTAATGCCACCACTAAAATATCAAAGTCCTTTAGGGTATACATCTACACCCACACAGCGCTCCCTTCTCCCACTGTCCCAATGATACAGGGTGCAGCCAGGGGGGCCCCCCAAAAAAAAGATTTGGAATGGTGTCCAGAATTCAAAGTGTATAGGAATATTGGAAAGACATGTAAGATGTCCTCAAATACCCCGCCCCAGGGGGAAGGGACGAATGGAGGAGGGCCATTGAGAGCTGTTTTGCATAGCAGTAGTTTTGCAGCTAACCTCTGGAATGATTATTTAACATATCTATAACCTTTACCTGGTTTCATAGCTGTGTTAAATAGCTGTGGCCAGGTTTTGAGCCAGGGAGAAGGGAGTAGCTGGGAATGAGGACGGTAACGAGGGGCTGCGCCCCTGAGTGAGAGGTGCCTGCAAGAGAGCTTGGAAAAGATGGGCTCCGGGACATGAGGGGATAACTGCCCAGGTGAAAGGGAAGACCACGCAGCTTGGACAGAATGGAGGTCCCTGCAGCCAGGTGAAGAAGAAAGCCACATGCTTTTGGTGGAGTGAGAAACCACCCTGCAGCTTTGGTAGAAGAGGCCCACGCGGCTTTGGGGTGCCCCCTTTGGCCGCGTGGCCTGGAAAGCAAGAGAGACTTTGACTGGAACTGGGTACAAAGGACTCTTGCCAGTGGACCATGAGAGGGTACCCCAGTACTTTGGATTAACTCGAGATCTTGCACAGTGACACAGCTGACGGTGCCAGCGGCCTGAAACACAGACGTGTGCTCTTTTCCTGATTTACGGTACCCGGAGTTGGGACAGTGGGAGAAGGGAGCGCTGTGTGGGTGTAGGTGTATACCCTAAAGGACTTTGATATTTTAGTGGAGGCATTAGGCCTGAATAGCATTAAATAAACATTTTATTTCCTTTTCACAAATCTCTGGCTTTAAGAGATGTCTTTCCAATTGGCGGCGGACAGAAGAACCCAGTAGATTTTAGTATTATGTCCTTGGGAGGGGCCCCTGTTATATAGCAGTTTTGGTCATCCCTAGGTGGGCCAAATATTGTACTGCCCCTCCCCCGGACCTCTTGTACGGTAATACCAACTCCAGGTACCGTAAATCAGGAAAAGAGCACACGTCCCTTTTTCAGGCCGGTGGCATCATCAGCTGTGTCAGGCAGGATCTCTAGTTAATTCAAAGTTATGTGGCACCTTCTCGTGGTCCACTGGCAAGAGTTCTTTGTACCAGTTCCAGTCAAAGTCTCTCCTGCTTTCCAGGCCACTCGGCCAAAGGGAGCATCCCAAAGCCGTGTGGGCCTCTTCTACCAAAGCTGCAGGGGTTTGCACTCCACCAAAAGCACGTGGCTTTCTTCTTCACCTGGCTGCAGGGATCTCCATTCTGAAGGCAATGCTGCGTGGTTTTCTCTTTCACCTGGGAAAGAGGGGGTCCACACTCTGCCCCAAACTGCGTGGCTCTCTCTTCATCTGGCCAAGCGGGGACCCTTCATGTCCTGGAGCCAGTCTTTTCCAAGCTCCTACACAGGCACTCTCTCTCAGGAGCGCAGCCCCTAGTTACATCCTGCGTAGAAGCCACTCCCTTCTCTCTGGCTCCAAACTTGGCCACAGCTATTTAACATATCTATGAAACCAGTTAAAGGTTATAGATATGTTAAATAATCATTCCAGAGGTTAGCTGCAAAACTGTTGCTATGCAAAATAGCTCTCAATGGCCCTGCTCCATTTGTCCCTTCCCCCTTGGGGGGGCGGTGAGGACATCTTATATGTCTCTGCAATATTCCTATACACTTTAAATTCTGGACATCATTCCAAATCCTTTTTTGGGGGCCCCCCTGGCTGCACCCTGTATCAGTAGGATGGATGACATGGGCAGACAGCAGGCTATGGATCCAGAGTTCATCTCAAAAATTGCACAGCATTCTCTGCATCAATGCATTTAAGTAAGCTTATATCTTGTTTACAGATGTGGAACATAAAAGAATTTGACAAATTTCTTTCTAAGCTCTATATTAAAAAAAGATATTTTTTTTACTACAGGCAAAGAATAAAAAAATTCAAAGGTATATGTGTATATGTATATATGCATGTATATGTATACATATGCATATATATGTAGTGAATATATCCCCCATACACACACATATATGTTATACATGTTGTGAATATATCCCTGAGTTTGTCTTAGGGGAGAGAGCTGCCCCACTGGCTTAGCCATGCCTTCCAAATGTGGTTCTATTGACATTTGTTGATGAATATTCATTTTTTTAAGTACAGGGTAATTTGCATACACTGCTGACAATAAGGAGCCAACTGCTGAGTGACACTGTACAGGGGGTGACATGAGTCTCCCCAGCAGCTTGTAGAAACACTTTTCAATACTGAACTATAGCTACCTCTATGGCATATGAACTGTAAGTGAGTTAACATTCACTTGTGAACTGAAGGGCTTCTGAGCATGTCATGCCAAAGTAATCCACTATGGCATAGAATTACTCTGAGCTAAATGCAATTGAGAAAAAGTAGACTTAAGTCAAGTTCTCTGCCTTCCTTCTACCTGCCTGAAATTATAACATAAGTTCCCCTTGTGAGGGTGTACCCCAACTTCCCACACCAGGAAGAGGATTACAACCTTACCACTGGACAAAAGACAGTACCAAGAGTCTATACAAATCTACTATCTAGCCCTTATTTTCCATCAGTTGCCCCATGTATTTGCCTTCCCATAATTTGCTATCCCTAAAAAGTCCTTTTCCTTTATCTTGTCACCTCTACAAAACTACTGTTCTTTGCTAAGAAGGATATTATATAAGCCCAACTTCTAACCACCTCCTTCAGTGACTCCTCACTGAGTACTTCTGTGTGTATGCATGATACACATAAAAACTCTTTATTTTCTCTTGTTCATCTATCTTTCATCAGTGTAATTTGCAGGGCCTCCACCAATAAACCCAAGGTAAGTAGAGGAAAATACTTTTCTCTTCCCTATAGAACAACGTGTGAAATAAGCCATTCAACATGTGGCACAGCTCTACTGGAAAACAGTCCTGTACTTAATGGCTGATGTGTCTGAGACTTCTTCATAGTTACCAATGACTTATGACAGTCAGAATAAAAGAGGCAGAAGGGAGTAAACTTTGGGAATCCCACAGGGTCTGGCTCTCCTATTTATCAAAATCTTAAAAATACAGAAATGATGAAAACTAGAGCTTGCTAGTAAGGAAGGCTGAAGTTCATAGGAAAGAGAAGAAATTGAGACCTTCAACTTCTGTTAAGTGTTCACACCAAGTACATGTAGCTACATGTCTAACTTCATCCAATGCAGAAATTCATCCCTCTAGTAGTAGGAAACAATCCCTTACCCCACCCCTGGCTAAACACAAACACACACACACAGAGGTTTCTTTGGGCATGTGATTGTTATTTAAAAATAATAACGGCAGCCCCCTACAGACTCGAAGTGTATCTGAGCTTGGCATATATTACTTCCTTATATCTTCATCACTACAGTGTGAAACATAATCACTCCCAGTTCACATATAGGAAACCTGAAGTGTAAGGCCAAAATCACACAGCTAAGCAAGCAGTAGAGCCAATATTAAAACCAGGCCTATTTGACATGTGCTTCCAACCACTACCTTCCTCATATTGTCAACCATGCATTATAAAGATGCCTTTTATTTTGCCAAAGAGGATGTGAGCATCATTTCCATGTAAAATCATTTCCACTTGTCTACATCCAGTTCAGTGGATTAATCAAACTGGAAGAAAAGTAGACCTAAAAAAAGTTTTATGGAAACCAAAAGAATTTAGATTCTATCCAAATAGTTCATGAAAATGACTCATCCCACACTCTTCCTGTAACAAGTTCTTCGGCTCTTTACGGAGTCTAGTTTTCATTTGCTGAGGTTACACTTCATTAAGCAGAATTCCTTGAAAATAAAAACATCAAACATCAAAGCAGAACTTGTTTTCTGACCTATTTTTGATGACCATAGGAAACAATAAGGTTTCTATGCATTCTCCTCTCCTTTATACTCTTTCTTTGTAATTACTCCCATCTTTTGTAATTCATTACACCCCAAGGCAATTACTGCATTTTGTGAAATGCACAGCTTTAAAAGGCATTTCCATGCAGAGTTACAGAAACTGAATGCTACATTTCTGAGCAAAGCATCCTTCCTTCGGGCATTGTAATTAGCCTTTTCATGGCTTGGTTGGAGCCAATTTTTAGCAGTCCCACAGTGTATTGAAAATTCCCTGAACATAATTGTTCTTTTTAGACCCGTCCTTTGGTTACTGACTAAAACAACTTACATCCTATGTTTCTTTCTCCCTAAACCCAGCTATTGTTCACTTAGCCACTTAGCTCAGAATGCCAACTTTTCATGGAGATAGGAGTTAAACATAGATCAATCTGAAATCTTACTGTGTTTGTGAAGTCATACTCCACCTCTCACCAGGACATATCAGAGGTCTGCCCTAAAGACTTGGACTTTTACGCCATTGGACCAGCTGAAACTACCTAAAACTCACACCACCCATAGACAAAGTAATGCAGACCCTTCCCAACTCATTTTGTACTTCAGGACACATGTTTCAAGATTTCATGAGCTTTTTTGAAAGAAATAAAAATTAAAGATTTTTTTGTCTTTTTTTATTTAACTGAATTAATACTTTCAAGAACTGGATCAAAATGGCATTTCTGTGGCTTATTTTTAAACCAGATTCTAAAGAGCCAAAGATGTGTGGCATTGGTTTCAGTATTATGTTAGATCTAAAATAAACACTTTGTAAAAGAGAAGAAAAATGGAATCTTTAATTCTATTTTAACACTTTTCTAAAGAAAAATAATAAAGCGTGTGATGGAGAGAAGAAGAGGGGAGGCCTAGAAAAATAATCACCCAAAAGGAGGATTCCTTTCAAATTCATCAGTTTAAGTACAGGTATATTGAGGTCACACACAAGTACTAAATAAAAACGGAGCCTAGATAATTTTTCCTCTCTGACAATACACAAGTTGCAGAACACTCATTTTCTCAGTGATAATGCTTATAATGCCTTCTTCAAATAGCTGTCAGGAAGGTTGTTCGGTCAATATAAAAACTGAAGGGTCTTATTGTGTATTGGTTTGATATGACTTCAAATCTACTTGTTTTGATCTAAGAGAAGTTATTTACATTGAGGAAAACCCATTATGGGCATCTGTTGTCATTGACAAGCACACAGTAGCTCAGCTGTTGACCGGCACTAGCTGGGGACTTACTGATAAAAACATGTGGAGCAGCAACTCTGGCTAGCAAACAGACTTTACAGAGCAAGAGTTTGTGAGGACCAGAGTGTTTAAGCTGTGCAAAGAGACTGCTGACTTAAATCACTCTTCAAAAACCTTGGGACATTAGCTACTGGAGGGCTAAGCCAACTTTTTACCAGCACTGGTGAAAAGCCACGCAGCTACTTTGTAAAAGAGAGCATCTTGCCCACCAACACCAGTGCCTTCTGTTCCCTAGCAACGCGTTCTAGCAAAAAGGGACTTTCACTTTGAACATGGCAGCACTTGGTTGGCAAAATCAGCTCCTCCAAGAATCAGCTGGTAGAACCATCCACATCAAATTAAATTTGGGCTTTCTTTCTTTCACTTCCCTTTAGCCTGAAACAATTGTGTGATTAATCTGTCATTGGTTGGAGTATATTATTTCTTTATTGGCTAATTAAGAGATATTGTTCTGTATATTATTGCCTTGTGAAATATTATTATAAATTTTAATTCCCACAGTGAACCTGTGTTAAATAAATTATTGGCAAAGACAATCTTAGTCTCTGAGCATAATTTGCTACCCAAACAAAACAGGTTCCTACCATAGGCCATCAAACTCTAATAAGGCCAGAAGATAAGGGAACTCTGCCCTTGCCCTGCCTCAGTAACTGATTAGAGAAAATCATACTTCTCTCTCCTCTGTCTTCAGTTTCTTCTATCCCTCTAAACCCACCTTGGGTGTGAGTGTTACTCAGCTCCTCAACAATATGTTTTTCCTCATAATTCTGCTACTGATACAATCTTTTGATTGGTAATATTCACTTTTGACTGCTTCTGAGTTAGGGCTTCCTTTGCTTGTGTTCCTACTGTCGCTAACTTATACTCCTCTGGAACACTGAGCAACCTTCCAAAGAAGTTAATTGCCTTCTTTAAAAGGAGCTTTATGGTGTGGTTATTTCTAATCAGGGTTATTTCTAATCAGGAGTTCGCTTTCTCCTTTATAGCAGAAAACATGTTTATCAACCTACAAAAATGGTGTGTGGATCTACTTCCCTTTGAGTGAAAGAACAGTCAACATGCTTCACTAGGCACTAGAAATGAACTTCACAACAAACTATGATCAATTCTTGCTCTTGTGGGACTTACAGCCAAGTAGTAAATAAAAATAGTAATCAGAATATTAAAAATACCAGATAACAGTGATTAAAAGCATACTATGCTCTAATCACTTGACATGTATTATCTCATTTATCTTTGAATGAGTTGTCCTTACTTTGCATCTTTTTTTCCCTTAAAATAATACTATTTAAACTTTTGCTCTTACCATCCATTGAAATTGCTCAAGGTCAAAGGCTATACCTAAGTTGCCAAATACAATTAAACTCCTCAGTTTTCATCTTGCTCAATTTCTCAGTAGATTTGACAGAGTTAGCCCTCATCTTTCTTGAAATACTTCCCTTGCCCTCTTGAATATCACACTTCTGTGCTCCTCTTATTCTACATGTGGCTCCTCTTCTATCTCCTTTGCTAGCTCCTCTTTACCACTCTGACATCGTGGTGTAGGAGTGCACCTGGCCTCTGCTCTCAGACCTCTTGTCTCCTCTTGCCTAATTCTTTCCTAGGTGATCCCTTTGCCCTTGGTTATTTTAAACACCTTCTATATACCAATCACTACTCCAGATTCATTTGTGTCCCCTAAACTAGCCTACTCAGCTCTTCAACTGGTATTAGCTTGCTAGGGCAGCCATAACAAAATAGCACAGACTGAATGTTTTTAAAAACACGAATTTACTTTCTCCCAGTTCTGGAGGTTGGAAATTTGAGATCAAAGTGTCAGCAGGTCTGGTTTCTTCTAAGGCCTCTCTCCTTGCCGCACTCTGTGTTCACATGGTATTCTCTCTGTGCATGTGTGTGTTCTAACTTTCTCTTCTTACCAAAAAAAAAATTCATTGGATTAGGACTCACCCATTTTATTTTAATTACTTCTTTAAAGACCCTATCTTCAAATATAGTCACATTATGGGATTAGGACTTCACCACATAAATTTGAAAGAACACTATTCTGTCCATAACAGAGCTAATTGCTCAGTTTTTTTCACTAGAATAAGTAATGAAAAGTTCAAACTTAACATGGCCCAAACTAATTTTTATTCCTATTCCACCCCCACCCAAGCCCTACCTCAAAAAAAAAACCCTTGCTTTTCTTTCAGTGTTTTCTATTTTTGTTTGGTCTCTATTCAATGTATCTTCCTATCTAATATAGTAATCTCTATTATTCTCTAGCACCACATCACCCTGTATCTTTATATTTTTATTATCTTTCTCCACTAAAATGTAAGCAGGGCAGAAGTTCATTGCCTTGTCCCCAGTACTAGGAATAATTGATTGATAGGCAATAGTTATTCAACATCTAGTTGCTGAATGAATAAATATATTATCACAACAATTCTATTGGGTAGGTATGTTATTGTTTCCATTTAAATGATGAGAAAATTAAAACTCAAAGAAAATATGTAATTTGCCTTAGGTCATAGAGCTAGTAAGAAATGGAACTAAATTTGAATCCAGATCATCTGAATCCAGATTACTGGTAAGAAATAGCATTTCAGGGTAGCAAATGCTACTTCTAAAGGAGCACAAAGTTCATTGGAACCCTTAGGAGGATCACCTATTCAGGAGTTACAAAAGGAGAAAATTGGTAAAAATAAGTAAATAAAAATAAAAAGTAATAGGAAAGAGTCCCAGACTAAGACAACCTCACATATGCAAAAGAGGTAAGGTCTTAAACCATGATGGTGCTCAGCAATTAGTCAAATGAGTGATTAAATAGATCATTACTATATTAAATACACCTAGAAAAATCAAACCACATTATCATGGAAGATGACTATATTACTCAGCAATCGCCATTAAATTCAAAAAGAAGGAAGTCTTGACTACCATAACTACCAGATGCAGCTCCTAAACATATAAATCAAACTGTCAGAATTGACCACATCAGGCCAAATATATTATGGTACCAGTGTTGGTTAATATGGTCACAACAATAAAAATAGATCTAATGCTAACTTCTTTATGGCCTTGGGGAAATGATAAATTTAGTAAATGCTTGCAGTGTGAGGCAGACCTTGAAGATTCTATGAGGAAGTTTATAACTCTCCAGTGAAAGCAGTCAAAGCCCATGTCCTTTACAATTCACAGAAAAACAAAAACAGGAATATTGAACTTCATGCATAAAGAGAGAGAGATGGTTCTCTAAATGAAAACCTGGGTTCTTTAAACTTGAATAATTCTTATTTCACCAAGGAGAGCCAATTTTAGTATTCATTATCATAATTTGATAATAAAATATTTTTCTGATATTAAGTATAATAATTAGTAAAACCCCCAAAATTAGTGAAAATATAGTTGACAAGAAGAGTTGATAAATAATTTCTGAGGTATGCTTTTTTCTGAAATAATGCTATCTAGAGTCTGGATTCTCTTATAGGGCTTCTGATTGGCCCTACAGTTGAAATTATTGAATATACACACACATTCTATCACCAAGCCATGATGAAGTGTTACAAAGTTAATTAGAGTCACTGTTGCTTACAGGAGCTGGAAAGGCTGCAAGTCCTATAGTCCAACTCCAGATAAGTACTTTATGAAAAAAAATCATGCCACTAACTGGTCCAAATGATACTACCCAAATCTAGCCTAAGGAAAATTCCTCATTGAAAAACATGCTATTGGAAGATAATCATTGGACTGCCTTTACATCTTCTATATTTGTGAATTTTAGCTATCAGCAGTATGCTTTAGATCTATTCACACTCCCGAGAAGACTTAAAAGTATATTTACAGAAAATACTTATCAAATTCTGTGCAAAGCCCTTTGGGGATATTGACTGAACTTATCTCTTAATTTGGGAGAAACAACTATTTTTAAACTATTGAATCCAACATCCATGATCATGGTGTATCTCTCTATTTAGGCCCTCTAGTTACATATTCTAGAGTTTCTCAAACCTAGCACTGCTGACATTTGGTACCAGATAATTATTTATTGCCCTATGCATTGAAGAATGTATAGTAATATTTATCTGATAACAATAACATTCCCTGCCCAGATACGGCAAGAAAAAATGTCTTCATATATTGCCAAATATTTCATAAAAGCAAAATCATTTTCTGTTGAGAACTACTTCTCTAAAGAAACTTGCATACATTCTCAAGGAAACATGAACAACTATATTTATTGCAGCATTTTTTGCAATAGCAAAATATTAGAAATAACCTGTTGTCCAGTAGTAAGACCATGGTCCAATAAGCCTTGATTTATTCCTACAAAATTTTATTCAGCAGAAGAAAACAAAATAAAAAACTAGGTCTAGCTACCTATGAATCTGTAGGAACTTTTTTATTAAAGGCTCATAGATCTAGTGCAAACATAAATTTTTGCAAACACAAAGTTAATCTTAAAAAGTATAAATAAATCTTTAGAAGCATAAAGTTCATTTTAAAAAGCAAATTGCATAAGTCTAATATTATGTAATACCATGTATATACTTTTTAAGTATTTAAACTAATACTCTACCACTACTATAAATGCAGTAAAAATTTGAAAACTTGCATGGAAATGATTTCCATAAATTTGTTTTTTGTTTGTTTATATAATCAAATTATTCTGCTAAACATAAATTTCAAAATAGTTGAAGAGACGAGGAATGAAAATGTGGTGAGACTTTAGCTTTAGTTTTCTCAATTGTATTTATTTAAAAACAATAGTGATCTGAAAAAATATGCTACATTTAATACATTTTAAGTCTGGGTAGTAGGTTTGTGAGTATCTGTTCTATTATATTTTGCACACTTGAAGTACTTCATAATAAAAAATATAAAATCCAACTTCCATTGACGTTGGTGGTATAGTGGTGAGCATAGCTGCCTTCCAACTTCCAGTCAAGATGGAAGCATACGTAAACATGCCTCACCTGCTTAAACAACTACAGCAAACATCACAACTACACTACAAAACAAATATCACCCAGAATTGTCAGAAATTCGACCTGTATGGAAGTCTAGCAACCAAGGATTTAAAGGAGCCATATTCATCTAGACAGGTAGCAGGGGTGGAGACATGGAGACATGGAGACACACAGAGAGTTGCAGAGAGTCACACAGTGAGTCAAAGCAGCTCTAGCTAATACACAGAAACAAACACAGGGAGGCTGCCAAAACAAGGAGACAAAGAAATATGGCCCAAATGAAAGAACAGAAAAAAAATGCCAGAAAAAGAACTAAATGAAATGGAGATAAGCAACCTATCAGATGCAGAGTTTGAAACACTGGTTGTAAGGATGCTCCAAGAACTTGCTGGGTATTTCAACAGCATAAAAAAGACCCAGGCAGAAATGAAGGTTACACTGAATGAAATAAAGAAAAATCTACAGGGAACCAACAGTGGAGGAGATGAAGCTGAGAATCAAATCAATGGTCTGGAACAAAAGAAAGAAAAAAGTATTCAATCAGAATAGCAAAAAGAAAAAAGAATTAAAAAAAATGATAATGGCTAAGGATCCTCTGGGCCATTTTTAAATGTACCAACATCTGAATCATAGGGATGCCAGGAGAAGTGAAAGAGCAAGAAATTTAAAACTTATTTGGAAAAAAACAATGAAAAAAAAACTTCTCTAATATGGTGAAGGAAATAAACATACCAGTTTAGGAAGCACAGAGTACCAAATAAGTTGGACCCAAAGAGCAACACACCAAGACACAGCATAATTAAAATGCCAAAAGTTAACGACAAAAAGGAAATCTTAAAAGCAGCAAGAGAAAAGCAGAGAGTTACCTACAAAGAAGCTCCATAAGACTGTCAACTGATTTCTGAAAAGAAACTGTGCAGGCTAGAAGGGACTGGAAAGTATTCGAAGTCATGAAAAGCTAGAACATACAACCTAGATTACTCTTCCCAGCAAAGTTCTCATTTAGCATAGGAGGGCCAATAAAGTACTTCAAAGACAAGATAAAACTAAAGGAGTTCCTTATCACCAAGCCAGTATTATATGAAATAGTAAAGAGAATTACATAGGAAAAAGAAGAAAATCCAAATGATAAACAGTAAAATGACAAATTCACAACTATCAATAAGTGAAACTAAATATGAAACTAAGCAAACAAGCATAACAAGAACAGAGTCACAGATATGGAGGTCATTTGGAAGGTTATCAGTTGGAAGGGGAAGGGACAAATGCAGGGGAAAAGTGCAGGGATTCAGAAGCACAAATTGGTATATACAAAATAGACAGGGGGATGGATGTTAAGAACAATATAGGAAATGGAGTAGCCAAAGAAATTACATGCATGACCCATGGACATGAACAAAGGGAGGAACTGCTGGAAGGAATGGGGGTGCCAGGTGGAGGGGGCCAAAAGGAGAAAATTGGGATAACTATAATAGCATAATGAATAAAATATATTAAATATATATGTATAAAATCTAATTTTATTTTAGAATAAATCCATAAGCTACTTTTTGAGAAACTGAAGTTGAAAAGCTTCTACTTTCTCAAAAATAATTTGTTTTCAAATATTTTATTAGAATTTAAAACCAGTTTCTGATTTCCCCTCAACACTCACATGTAAATAGGGGCATTCAGACTAATAATCTCCAGGTAGAAATAGTTGTTTCAACTCACTATCATTCATCAGTCAATAATATAAATCCCCTAAAATTTATTCATAGATTGATGCTAGAGCTGCCAAAGACAACTTCCGATTGTCCATGGCACCTTTGGCCAGATGCCAAAGTTGGCTAGAGCATTATTCCACGCACCAGTAACGTTGTGCGTTTGATCCCCAGGCAGGTCACATACCTGGGTTGTGGGTTTGATCCTAGGTCAGGGCACTTATATGGGAGGCAACTGATTGATGTTTCTCTCATATCAATTATTCTTGCTGTCTTTCTTCCTCTCTCTCTCTCTCTCTCAAATCAATGAACTTATCCTCAGGTAAGGATTAAAAATAATAAATAATAACAAATTAACTGTCCAAATGTAAAATACTCTTAATTGACCTGAGTGACACTAAAAGGTTCAAATGTTGAAGGTATTTAAATGTTTAAATTCTTCCAGGTAATGTGGGGTATCATTATTTTAGAAAGGTTATATTAATGATGAAGTCCATCTCTATCCCTGAGATAAAGAGAACTGGATATGTTGGCTGAATCACAGACCAGCTTTGCCATCACTTTTTATGAGAGCTATAGTTTTACAAATGCACTTCCTCAACTTCAACAAACACAATAAATTCATAGCTGTGATTAGAATGTGATTCTTTATCTCTTCATAGGACCTATTAATTAGTTTTTGTATTTTGTGTAATGACTTTCAAAAGAAAATGTTTTAAAAAGAAAAACATATTGTCTCACACTGATATTGACAACATCTGTAAAATCACCTCTGTAGCTATATTTAAGTCAAAGGTCAGTTAAGATGTAGTTTCAACTTCTTTTTCAATTCCTACTCTTTTTAAAAAGCCATGTTACTTAACATTATTTTTTCAAACAGGAAGAATATGGAAGGTCCCAAATGATGAAAGTAGATGATAACACTCATAATTATTATAAAAGCACCATTAATGTATTCTCCAGGAAAATCTCTTATTCACATCAAGAGCTTGGTTAAAAAATGAAAATGAAAAAAATATTCTTGTGCTGCTGGTGTTCAGGCATTTGACGTCAATCACATGTCACTGACACAAAATAACATGTTAGCAGGTACTAAATTCAGAAATTGATAAGAATGTCCCTTTTACTTTAATGCTACAAATTGAATATAAATATCAGTGGTACAAATTGAATATATATATCAAATCAGAGAAACAAGAAATATACTAGTTCCTAGTCAATAGGTGCTTAGTAACTTGTTTTGAGATATGTAGATTGTTTGCCAGTTCAAAGTTATCTATCTGTGTTTGAATAAATCTGAATATCCAGAGAATACAGTGTAGAATGTGCTTGAATTTTTGACTCATGATATGCATGAGATGTCTTTTGATTTGTATTTGTTTGTATAGAGAGTAATCCTTTTGAGGCCAAAGATCCTGTTGGGAGGCCACCATCTGAGACATGGAAACCTTAGACTTGGCCTCAATTGGTAACAACGTGGAGGGCCAAACCAAGTATCCCAGGCCGAGAAATCTCCATGCTCACTGTACTTTACTGAAAATAAGGGGATCAGAGATTTGTCGACTGAATATGGAGATTTCCAGTCATTTTTCTTGCTTGGTTCCCAAAATTAGACATTCAAGCTAATAGTCTTCAGGTAGAAGTTTGGAATTTCATTATCTGTGGAGTCTAAACTATCTAAAGGAAGAGATCTAAAGATATTAACAGTGGATATTCGAAGAAGAAGAAAAATGCCCAGTCAGATTACCCTTGGTAAAATTCATGGTCAACAAGCCAGTCTGCACAGAGAACTTGTAGTTACTCCTTTTTTTTCCTAGTTAACTTCTTGTTGCCTGATTCTTGGATGTGAGCAGACAGTTTAAGTCACCAGACAAATTAAGAGTGTCTCAAATAATGAAAATCAAGAGTCAAATAAACCAATATGTTAACTTGAAAGAAGCAAAGAACATGCCAGAGAATAGCACGGATGTGGGACAGGTGAGGAATATTAACATGAACATTCTCAAAGAAGTAAAAGATTCTATGTACAAGAAATACGAACTTGAGGCTATAAAATGGGATCATTCTTGCTAACGTTTTCTCATGTTCTTGATAGCAATTTTTGGATGTAGAAAAGACACTACTGAAATTTACTTACTTTAGTTTTCATATTTAGTTTCAATTTGTTCATTATATTTTTTAAACTCTAATTTT
This sequence comes from Artibeus jamaicensis, assembly GCF_021234435.1. NCBI lineage: Eukaryota > Metazoa > Chordata > Mammalia > Chiroptera > Phyllostomidae > Artibeus > Artibeus jamaicensis. The sequence goes on from NW_026521904.1 coordinate 7,536,107, forward strand.
ATCTTACACTGTTAAGATCAGTTTACTAATTTAGTTATTCAATTTTTATACCTAGAAAATTATAACATTTAGTTTTAAGGAATTTAAATAATGTTTATTCCTATTTACAAACTCAATAATTAATCTAAATACCTTGAACTTTTCAAACTACATTAAACTATATCTTAGTTTTTTTCCAATTATTTGATCTAATAGGCAAAACTTTTCCATGAACTTAAATAATTCTTATGAGGATAGTGTATGTGTTCTAGTTATCTATTGCTATGTGACAAATCACTCTAAAGCTTAGTAGCTTAAAATAATCCTAATGTTCATGAATTCTGTGGGTCAGAAATTGGGAAACATACAGGTGGGGGTGACTTTGCTTTACTCTACATGTCTGGGGGTTCTTAACTAGAAAGGTTCAAGGTTGTGGGGCAGGGGATCACTCATGCACTGGGAGAAGAAAGCATCTGGAGGCATCTACTCACATAGCTGACTATGGAAACCAGGTATGAGCTGAGACCTCAGTTGAAATTATGTGGAGAACACCTACATAGGGCCTTGCTGTGATGGCCCTGGCTTCCTTACAGCATGGAGGCCTCTGACTTCTCATATGATGGCTCATGCCCCCAAAGGCAAATGTCTTGAAAGGACCTGGGAACACTACATGAACATTTCTGACCTAGACTTAGAAGTCATGTAGCTTTACCTGTGCTGTTTTCTGCTGGTTGGTCAGTCTCTTAAGGGAAGCCTGGATTCAGGGAGAGGACCTAGACCCTACCTCTGAATTGGAGGAATGTGAAAAAATACACAAACATTTAAAAAAATCTCCATAGTATTACATTGACAAATTGAGTCCAACCAAAATTCTCTTAAATATATGAATAGTTTACACAAACATACTAATGTTTCACTTAAAATCATGTCTGAATTAATCAATTATGCCTTTTATTAGAACTGCTTTCTTGTCACTCAAGAAACTTTATGAGTATATAAAGTACCAAATGTACATGAATTCTCTCAACATAAAAGCAGAGTATAGTTTTCCTCTTACAAACTATTCTTTCTGTAATTCTATATCATATAGGTAAAATATGCACGCCCCCTAAGAAGGAAAATACAATCTAGTCATATAAAGCTAGAAGTTTTGGTATCACAGACATCTAGAGTAACATAATGCTAGTACTTTTTATGGTCCTGGGTTACGCTTATAAAACTTAAAAAATGGAATTGGTTTCCAAGCTTACATAAACTGCTATATTCAAGTTATTTTCACTACTAGATTAAATTTACAGATCACACCCACAATGATTACTTGATTGACCTTTAAGTTCTTTGAGTACACTAATTTTCTTCTAAAATAAGTTTTCTGAAATAAAATATATAATCATATTTTTTAATAATGAAGTCCTTGCACAAGATAGGAATTCAATGACATATAAATGTGCTTTCTATTTAATGGTAAAGGCCTTTGAACTTGATGGGTCCTAAGATATGTAAATATATTTCCCATCAAACATGACCTGTGAATTTGACTAAGACCTTACAATGTCTTATATTCTTGGCACCACACTACTCAACTATATTTGAAGGGGATGATGTCTAATTGGTATGCCTAGGTCTTATTTGCTATTAGAACATATAAGGTGTTTCTAATAACAATTCAGAAAATTTAACAGCATCCCTGAGATTCAACTCTTAGCAAGATAAAAAAATTAAATACAAACCAAGGAAGATAAGAATGAGAAAGTCTTTCAAATAAACCCACCAAAATAGATAATAACAGTTATAATTTAAGAAGAAAACTTTAGAAATTAGAGAATTCAAAAATATCCAAAGTTGAAATATAGATGTTCCAAGAATAGAAAATAAGTTAAAGTCATCAGTGAAATGTTTTTTAAAAATTTTTCAGAATGAAGTATATAAACTTTCAGCTTCAAAGGGCCCAGCACAATGGGCAAAAATAGATACACATAAAGGCATATTAACAGGAACTTTCAGAAAACTAAAAAATATAAATTTTAACAACACTAAATATAATACTAAGAAAATTTCTACAAGTTTCCGGAGAGAAACATCAGCATCTAAAACATCAAAAATACAAATAGAAAGAGGCATATGTTGAAACATATGATCAACATATGTAAATGTTCAACATATGTTACATGTTTGACATATGTAAATATGTTTAAATCATTGGAGGTAGTAGTAAATGACAGAGAAGGGGTACTGTTTATAATAAATATTGTGGAATAATAATGTATCATAAACATTACATTATAATAAGCAGTAAACATTATGGAAATCTTTCCCTTTGAAGGCATCTGTATATGGTGGAAGCAGAATTCTCTGATGGCCCCATTATCTCCACTCACCAGCACTACGCACTAGGTAATCCCCTCCTTGGAGTGAGAACAGGCTCGTGACTTGCTTGTAGCCAATAGAATATAGCAAAAGTGATGGGATATAACTCACTGCCTTGCTTACATTACTGAAGGGGCCAAAATCCTGCCACCCTGAAGCTGCTTTTTGAAATATTAAGTTATTTATTAAAAGACAAAAGGCTCAGAAAGAAGCTTTGATCCTTCCATCTTTTCTGCCCAAGAGAGTCAGTCAGAGAAAGCTGTTTCAGGAAGGAGATCTTAGGCTGCTGCCTTAGCTTAATTTAAATTAAGTATAATAAACAGGAGGACTTTAGGCAGGGGCCTGTTAGCTAGATACTCCCTGTGTCCCATTGTTTCTAAGTCACCCAAGAAGGATATTCCAGCTGGGTGTGTTTCCTTCTTCCCTAACTACCTGTCAATCACCCATTCTCATTTATGAAATCTAATACTCCAGTTTCCCCACTTTATTCTCTGTCCGAAATGTCTTACATGCAATGTTGCCACCCTGTCTTTGGAATTTTCATGGATTTACTATGTTTATGTGAATTCCCCATGCACATGTATTAACCTTATTTTCTTCTGTTAATTGGTCTGTCCATTTGGTTATTGGTCTGGCCAAAAGAACTTAAGATGTAGGAGGAAAGCATTAATATTTTTTAGCCCCCACATCACATTATAAAAGACTCAGTCATAAGACTGGAGAAAGACTCTGTTGTTGGCCTGGAAGAAGTAAGCATGTTGAAGAAACCCCTATGACAAGGAACCATGGGCCACTTCTGGGACCTAAGGAAAGCCCCCAGACAACAACCACAAGAAGTTGGAGTCCTTAGTCAGACAGCTGCAAAAAAATGAATCTGTCAATACTCTGAATGAGTTTTGTTTACTCAACTGAGTTTGGACATGTTTTGTTTTATCTCTCAGTAAAAATAACCAACAAAACTAACTACTACTACCCTGGCTGGTATGGCTCAATGGGTTGAGCACTGACCTGCCGACTGAAGGGTTGGTGGTTCAATTTCCAGTTAGGGCACGTGCCTGGGCTGCAAGCCAGGTCCCCAGTAGGGAGCTTACAGGAGGCAACCACACATTGATGTTTCTCTCCTTCCCTTTCCCTCTCTTGAAAAATAAATAAATAAAATCTTAAAAAAAAACCCTTACTATCATTATTTCACAAGGCGCAATCCACCTCAACCCATGTCATTAGCTCTTCCAGATTATCCCTAATCTTGAAATCAGAGTCCTTTTTGTCCCATTCTTTGTTTTGTAGCTGATGGGTTAAGTAACAAATTTCTTCATTCAGACACCAGAATATTCTTCTGATAGTAATCATATGCTGTTTCAACTAATTATTATGTATCTTAAACTATCAATTGTGTTCTGATCACTGCAATATCAAAAGGAATTTATATATATATATATATATTCCTCTTCTCCAGGTACTTATGATCACAATGGAGGCACAGAGTGAGACCTAAATGAATAAAAGGTAATACTCAGCAGTAAATGGAACCAGTTGAGTTGAGTGCGGTTGACTATTGATACCATGTAAGTCTGAAGAAGGGAGAGATAGGTGGGCCAGAGCAGGCTCACAGAAGACTTCACAGAGGAGCTGGCATTGGCTCAGACCTTCTGAGAGAAGCAGGAATTTTGTATATAACAGGGAGAAGAGCAGCCACTCCAGGTGGGATGAAAGAATGAGCAAAAAATGGAGGTAAAAAAATTGTGTTCAAAACAGAAAATGTAGTAGAAAGAACTGAAAGAAAAAATAGGAACAATGCTTCAGGTTCTACAACTATTGCCAGTGGGAAAAGAGCTCTTCCATAGGTTCACAAGAGAGGTATTTCAAGGACTCATGCATTAAGGATGAGATGTACTGGTAAGATTTATTAGAGCTAGAACAAACACTAAGGACCGTCCCCAGATGCCCAGTATCTCATCCACAACCAGGTGGCCTGGCTTTGTTCTTCCATGACAGAAGTCTAGCCTTGTCTTCATCAAGCCCAGAAGAAAAGCCGGGGTCCAGAGATACTATGCCATTACCCAGCATCGGCAGAGCATCTGAAGAGCTGCCATAGTTCAGTCTGATCCATGGCAAAGCTTAGTCTAGTTCAGTGTCTGTCCCAATCCAGCTAGCTTAGTCTTTGTTCTTGGTTGCACTTTGGTCAGTGCTGCACTACTGTACCCAGGCCTGAATAGGAGAGTGCCTGGCATCTGGTCTGCAAAGCTGCTGCAGAGAAAGAACACTCAAAGGAAGGGTCAAATGCATGCTACCGAGAAGGGTCTTTGTTAAGCTTTGATGATATCTTCTTGGGTTTGAGAAAAAGTAGTTTCTTTCAAACTAACCAGTCTCTTTCTTGGCACTTTGTTGGGTCCTCCCTCTAACCAGTCCTTTCCCTAGATCTCCTAGGCTCCTGTGTCTCTTATCCAGTTGGATTCTTTTCCCAGGCTAGGCACTTCCCCTTATGGTCACAATCTTGACTCCTACTGCTCATGCCTCAAAGTAGAAAGACCTCCCCCTGCACAATCTTGGCTTCAACTGCTCATGCATTTAGCAAAACAATTTCCCCTTTATTGTTTATTCCTCCCCACCATAGACCAGGCAAGTAGACCAATTGTACCCTGGGGAGATTGGAAAGCCCTGTATCCTCCCTACACAGGGGGAAGGAGGAGTGTTAATCCCCTTGGTGGTGATATTCTCCTGGGGTATCTGAAGCTGTAATTTCCAGGCTCCTGTGATCAGGCCCAGCCAGTCTCACTCCCTTCTCCTTTGGTAACCCCTAGCTGCCTATGCTGACAGAACTGCATATGCAATACTGTAGACACTCAAGTATTTGTTCATTGAAGTACAGGAGTGCCAGGTTTGAGGAAGAAAGTGATTTGATCATTTGAAATTTTAGAAAGACTTAAACCAGTTCTGCAGTGAAGAAAGAGTGGAGAAGGAGGCAGTTCCCCAATCTTCTAGGCGTCATAAGATACTACTTGAAGTATAATGACAGCAATGTGAGTGACATGGACAGAAAAAAACAAATAAGAGAGTTAATTTTCATAAATAAATTGATAAAATTTGGTTGAATAAAACAAGAGTAAGAGAAGTGGTCATTAAAAGAAAATGTCAAAGATAAGAAAAGAAGTTTTCAATCATAGATGTTTGCCTCTCCCATCTCCCAGATTGTTGATAAGGAAGGAATGGATTTAGACAAAGAAAGTACTGTACTTAGTAACTTGGGTGTGTTGAAGGGAAGCATTGAGTTCTGTCTGCACAGAGGTACAGTTACTATTGGAGCATTTTAAGGGACAAAGGCATCTTCCAGGGCCTCTCTGAAAATTCTTCCCCCTCTTGATTTCCAGGTAAAGGAAATCATATTCGGATAGTCGCCCTTGAGCTCATTCTTTCTAGCAAAGAAAATCCAGTCAGTATTCTCATTCAAAGCAGACTTTCCCCAAGGCCACACACATCCAGCCTGCCAGCCTAAAGGCTGCCACCGCCACTCACTCTGCCTACCTCCAAGATTCTTTTTCTAAACAAATTACAACTGGGGGAAGAAAGAGAGCAGTGCTTAGGCACAAAATAAATACCACTAACAGCTGACTAAATTGTTTTGCATATGTGCATCTGCCACAAATTAGAAATAGTTGTGAATGGAATACCTCAAATTTCTTTGAAGTTCATTACTGTTGAGAGCTGTGCACTGAGGGGGGCTTTTCCCTCATTGACCTAGCATGTTATGGTGTCACAAAGACTGAGGGAAATGGAGTAACCACTATGGAGTAATGGTTTACATTATAGAATGGTGCACAGAGATGAAAGGATTTTGTGCATTGAGTCATACTGCCTATGTTTTTACCACCATGGCAGATATATAGAAAAGAATAAACCAAGTGAACCTTGCAGTATGTATGTGGGGATCATTACACATGACAGTTTCGGCTTCCTGGGAAGGTTCAAGTTTGCAGAGGCTAGCAGTCTCTTGGTTTATTCTAAATCTATGGTTTTTATGAAGTATTATTTTTGCCACATTTTCCCTCTCTTTCTCTCCTTGTAAGAGGTTAATGATATCTCTATATTTATTTAATAAATAATTTTCTTACACTAAGTATAAAACAGTATGCTCTGAATCTGCAGTTGGGAGGATCTCGAAGTCTAGCAAAGAATGACAAACTAATATATCATATAGGACAGGGAAAATAGGAATTTAAAGACACTCAAAATCTAATTATTTTAAACACCATACTGGCCAAAACAAAACTGTGTATAGGTGACACTGTGTTGAATGTGTCAGTAGTTGTAGGAACCCTGGACCAGAGCAGAGAGCACGAGGAGAAAGTCATAAGGAAATGTTGGCAAATCCAAAGGGACTTTGTCCGTACTGTTATCGGTAATTGGGTTCCATCATCTCTTTTCTGTTATAATAGGAGCCGAAAAGTACACGTTTTAAAAGACATTTATAGTAATGACACTGAATCTTATGTTCCTACAGTCCAATTTCAGCTCTAAGACCTTCCATTATAGTCATTATGCTATACTCTTTAAATATGTCTATGGCTCTCTACTGAGTCCCCTCAGTGACCAATTTTACCTAAGCATATAGAAAATTCTGTGGTGGGTACTAAAATCTCAGGGGGAACACTTTGTAAAGTATATGATTGTCTAACCATTATGCTGTATACCTGAAACAAATACAAAATAATATTGAATGTAAACTGTAATTGAAAATTAAATTTAAAGTTTTTTTGAAAGGAAACAACACTGTAATTTAGTAATAAGTCCCCTCCACCTGAAAGCAAAGCAGAAAACTTCCTCATCCTAGGTAAGTTTTCTCAGCCTAGAAAGTGACCTTAAATACAGTGTGAGTTTTCCTGACAGGTTTGCAAAAGTCTGTCATAATTTTTTTTCACCCACCTGTTCACAAAGGCAAGTAAAATGAACATGCATCATCCTTGGAGTATTTATGGGAAGCTCTGTGACATTACTACAATCACTCAGGTTTAATTTTTATTTTACCACAAAAACTTAACTCAATTTTTCTCTCTAGTCCCTAAAATGTTTTTTACCACTGATATTTTCAACTGGTATGGGTGAGGACTGACACAGAGACAAAGCAAAATGTGTCGTCGGTGGCAGCAGGGGAGAGGGGTAGAAAGTGCAGCCAGGAAGAAAGAAATAGGTGGTGTGAAAATCCATTCTGTTAACTGCGGGAAGGACTGGATAATATTCATGTAACTCACACTTTTCTGAAAATTTTAGGGACAGACATGATTTATGGTAGTTCCAAACAGGTCCAGTCCCATATCCTGACCTGACCATTTTAATTGCCTCAATTGGGGTACATTCCCTTTAATAGGCCAAAGCATCTCCTACTTGAATTGCATTATGTCCAATATAATTTTCAGAACGATAAAGACATAATGCTCAAACAAATATTTGAGCACTTGTCAAAATTTATTTGTCTCATTAATAAGAAAAACAGCAGGATGATGAAGCTCATTCAAAGAGAAGAGAGCTGCTGTATAGAGTCAATGAAAGAAAGAACGCTGAAATACAATGGCTAGAAAAAGATGCAAAAATGACATCTTTTGCAGTTAACAATATGTTGTCTACAAGGCAGAAATAATTTACATCTATACTGAACAAAAACTATTTGCAAATTTTTAATCTTCTACAAGATTCTTCTTGTAGTAAAGAAGTAATTCTTGTACAGTAAAGAATATATAGCTTTACTGAGTTATGCTCCTAATCAACAACAAGGCCATGATAGATCATCTGACAGGACACCAGAAACTTGAGCGTGCATCAGAGTCAGCCAGAGCACTTGTTAAACCATATTGCTAGGCCCCACCCCAGAGTTTCCAATTCAGTAGAATCGGTATTCCTACTGAATCGGTGATGCCTCTGCTGCTGGACTCGACCACACTTTGAGAACCACAGCTCTAGGTTGACACTGAAAAGGCCCACAGCAATATGTTGGACATATTTTCAAGAGCCACATATGTTGGAGTAAATTGTGAAAGGCTTTGAAATAGACCAACAAGATTATAGAATATCTTCAGTGGAAAACTAGGACTTACCTAATGCCAGATCTTCTGAATCCTTGGAGTTTTTACCTTTCATTGTCTTTGAGCTATTTTAGACCTCTGTAATTTGTAGATAATGAATAGCACTGAAAAGGATTCTTGTCCTTAGACATGTAACTTAATTCTGTCCAAGTAGAAGTACAACTGATTTTGTTACCCCGCCCTCTACTTTGACCCCTCCTAATAAAACAACTCTGACATTTATTCATTTTCATTACTCTTTGTGGTGTATGTGTGTGTGTGTGTATGTAGTGGCTCTCTGAGTTTTTCTTTGAACTACTTGTCACATTTCATGGGTTTCCTTCATTAACAAGTTAAATAAAATCATTGGCACATGTTTATTTTATGCTTGCATGAGTCATGATTATACCCTCTAAAGCATTATCTTTAACAGATACGTTTGCTTAAAAACAACTACCAAGTTTGGAATTTCATTTTTGCTGATACTGTTTTCATTGCAAACAAATTAATGTCTTCTCCCAGTAGAACTAGATTGTGGTTTCTGCATTTCCCAACACTTAACAATCAGTTTTAAAATTTAGTCTGCTGGGCCACCGACCAGACTGGGATCCTATGGATTCCAGCTGCCTCTTTCATTTAACAATAACACAGCTGCTCTTACTTTTTAAATCCTTCTTTACTGTCATCATTTATGTAACTCAGTGAATTCATATTTGCTCCTTTCAAGTTGTATTATTTAGGGGTATATTTTGGCCATTTCTATTATTCAGGGTGTTGACCTCAGCCCTTAATTAACAACAGCAAAACCGCAAAATGTTTGCTACCTGTTTCCAAGCCTGGAAACTCTTAGTTAGACATCTGGAGTGTGAGGAGGAGGCAAACTTTGTGCCAACTTAGAGTCCTTTGAATTTCCAGGGTCAGCAGGAAATCTTAGTGGGCTGGTGGGGTCACAGACAGATATTTTAAACTGTAAGTTCATGACCTTGGATGCTGCCCAGGTTCTAATCTGAATAGCTTCCTTCCAATAGAGCATCTGTGTTCTATAAGGGGAGCTCAGATTCTCCGCACAGCCCCGGAAGGAAGGAGCCCTTCCTGGGCCCCTCAGCTCTGGAATTCATAACAGACCCAAGTCTGACTCTCACAGCTCCCCCACCCACTCTCAGCAACTTCATTTGGAAGAGTGTAACACCCAGTTTTACCCAGAAACTATTGCTTGTAACTTCATTATTTCCCTGATGATCTCAAAATGCTGCAGAGTGTATAATGAGGATTGTCAAGGCCAACCTGTGTTCACCTCATGCAATAACTTTGTGCTAAAGAAGAAACGATATCACTTATTTCCCCTGGGTTTGGAAAAATAAGGCTCTGAATTTTTTGCCAATTGTTTTCTCAACATCGTTACTATATACGGGATTTTCCAGATTAACATTTAGCCTTTCTATCCCAAGTACTTATATGTTCATAGAAAATACTCTTGAGATGCCATATTTTAACTAATATCTTAAGATGTTTTTCAAAGAAAAGCATGGATCACCTTAATGTTTTATTTATGCAAAACTTTTAACATTTCTCTTGTCTCCAAGAGATCCTAACTATAGGTGAGAGACCCATGTTATATCTTCTTTTCCCTTTGCTAACTTTTTCTGTGTGGTCAGAAAGAAAAATATAATGGCAAAAAAAATTTGCACTGAGTTCTTCAGTTTAAATAAGAATTGGAGAATGGAGGTGTGACTTAGATTTCAGAACATGCTTTCAAACTTTTAGTTACCTGGGATCACTTTGACCTTTTAAGTTTATAGAAATAACACTTCAAGCCCATATATGCAGATAGAGAGGGAGGACAGCTGCCAAATAAAACACAGAATTGCTCTAAATATTGTCTGGGACATACTTATACTTAAAAATTACTGATTATTTATATAAATCCAAATTTAGTTGGATATCTGTATTTTTTTGGTTAAATCTGGAAGCCCTAGGAAGGGGTAACACTGCTCAATGTGTCTGGAGATCCCTAGGGAGAGAAAGGGTACATGTATTGCATTGACCTTAAGCTTGAAGCTACTGATTTGGCTGATTCTCAATCTCACTTCTCTCTCTCCTTTTTCATTGACTCAAACACTAGACACAGTCCCTGAATATTCAGGGGTACAAAGAGGGGTGGCTTCTACCTTAGAAAGCCACAGAAGTTTATCAGTCACATTCACCACTGTTCATCTCCTGTCCCATGGATTCAGCTTCCAGAGCTCAGGACAAGTTTCTGGGCCCTATCTCTGCCCCTAATCTTGGCTCATCTGTCCCAGCCCCACCAGGTTCTATACATTTCTTACTGTAGAACAGTTTGGAGCTAACTAATACCAGACCCACCAGGTTTCCCCAAAACCCTCACCTACAACATACAGCATGCACCTAAATGAAGAGAGATCACTCTTAAAGTGAAATTTTATTATTAGTACTTAAAGTTGTATTTTTTTACTCCCCTCTCTATAATGAAACCAAAAGAATTTTTATAAAGTTCAGGCAAACATGGCTCAGGAGTAAAGAGTGAGAAAATTAGGTTTAAGCATCTTGAAAAAAAGTTGTCTGAGACACAAATAAGTCTACGAATGTACAAAATGTTAAAATAAATGTTACCAGCTAGTTCTCTATCTCCATAAAGCCTGTATCCAGAAGGAAATAATCAATCGATTGCAGGACCAGTATTGGATACCTGTAGAAATAGGCCTCTTGAGTCCAGTGCACCAGAGAAATCACATAAAGACCAATGATAACACAGATGTCATAAACCTGCACCTCCTCTCAATGGAAAGCTCCCAGCGACTGGTCTAAGCATCACACACCCAGCTCCGTCAAGCTCTTGCGTCGCTTCAAGCTTTCACCTACTGCCACTAAAGATCATTGAGAGTGGTATATCTCCAGGGCCAATGCCTTCCATGAAAGCATCAATGTATTAATATTGTTTTTTAATTTTTCAATAATTTTATGATACTTTGACGTCTTAAGACTTTATGAAAGTGAAAGGGAATTCCCCCTCCCTGAATTAGCTATTCCCATGAGCAGCAATTTTCAACCTTTTTTATCTCACAGCATACCTAATTATCAAGATCCTGATGTACACCAAAAAATATATTTTGGGGCCAACCTGACCTGCAAAATAGGTATAATTTTGATTCATTCACACCAGACTGCTATTGTTGTATGGGTTGTTGTAATTTTTTATTTAACAATCAATGGGAACAGAGCTCAGGACTCCTGACTAAATAGTCAGATGTTGCACATTATTTACAATAGCAGCACAATTTACAATAGCCAAGTGCTGGAAGCAACCTAAGTGCCCATCAGTAAGTGAATGGATCCAAAAACTATGGTACATTTACACAATGGAATTCTATGCAGCAGAAAGAAAGAAGGAGCTCCTACCCTTTGCGACAGCATGGATGGAACTGGAAAGCATTATGCTGAGTGAAATAAGCCAGGTGTTGAAAGACAAATACTATATGATCTCACCTTTAACAGGAACCTAAACAACAAAACAATCAAACAAGCAAAATATAACCAAAGACACTGAAATAGAGAACAGGCTGACAGTGACCAGAGGGGAAAGGGGAGGGAATTTCAGGGGAAAAGGGGAAGGGTTTACAGGAACAAATATAAAGAACACATGGACAAAAACTGGGGGGGGGGTGGAAATGGGAGGGAGGTGGGAAAGGGCTGGGTGGGTGGGCTGGGATGGGAGTAAAAGACAGAAACTGTACTTGAACAACAATTAAAATAAAAATATTCTTGTGATAAATCGGTTAAAAATCGCTGCCTTAGACAGAGCAAATCAGCTTGCTCAGAAGCGCACCTTTCATATGCAAACTAACCAACTCACCTTCTTTTTCAGGCTCCTGTGAGTTAACAAGCTATTTTTTTCCCAAAGCAATCATCTAATCTGTTGGCCTCACTTCATCAGAGTAAAAAGAATATCCCATGTACACTTTAAAACAGTGGTCTGGACGGAGGAAGCTCTCTTCCCAGGGTCCCACAGGTGTCCTTGAAGTATTGCCTGAAGATCTAATTGCCACCATCCTGGCAGTAAACCAGACCAGGGAGAAGGTTCTTCCTCCTCACCACTGTCACCCATGGCTCTGTAGATCCAAAGCACCTTTTGAACACAATGTCCTCAGCTCTCTGCCCTACTGCATAGAGCTCAGACACGAGTTTGGGGGAGCAGACTTAGAAGTCAGCTCTTTCCACACTCCATTCTTGCCCTTCTCACCAACCACAGGCTCATACAAAACTTCCTTGGCTGGGGCTCTTTGCAGGCAAAAGAATCATCTCATGCGAGTACCTGCAATTCAGCATTAGAAAGAAAAACAGTCTAGTTAAAAAATGGGCAAAGAGCCTTCTCCAAAGGGGACACAGGTGACTGATAGACATATGAAAAGATGCTCAACATCACTAATCATCAGAAAAATACAAATCAAAATCACAATGTGATATCCCCTTACATCTGCCAGAATGGTTACCATCAATAAATCAACAAAGAACAAGTACCAGTGAGGATGTGGAGAGAGAGGAATCCTAGTGCACTGTTGGTGGGAATGGTGACTGATGTAGTCACTGTGAAAAGCAGAATGGAATTCCCTCTAACCATTTGAAATGAGTCTGCCTTTTGACCCAGCAATCCCACTTCTGGGAACATATTCTAAGAATCCTGAAACACCAATTCAAAAGAATGTATGCACCCCTATAGCAGCATTATTTACAATAGCCAAGTGCTGGCAACAGCCTAAGTGCTCATCAGAAGATGAATGGATTAAAAAACTGTGGTAGATTTACACAATGGAATTCTATGCAGCTATAAAAGGAAGGAAATCTTACCCTTTGCGACATCATGGATGAACCTGGAGATTATTATGCTAAGTGAAATAAGCCAGTCAGAGAAAGACAAATACCATATGATTTCACTCATATGTGGAATCTAATGAACAAAATAAACTGATGAACAAAATAGAAACAGAAGCATGGATACATGGAACAGACTGACAGCTGTCAGAGGGAAGTGGGGAGGAGGCAACTGGATGATAGACAATGGCAGGATTCGCCAAAGAATGTACATGTATAACTTAAAGATGCAGACAACAGTGTGGTGAGGTCCAGCGAGAAGGGAGGGCAAGGGATGGGCAGAGATGGCCAGAGTGGGGGTGGGGAGGAATGGGCATCTGTATAAGTGTCAACAATAAAAATAAAAGAAAATTATATATATGTATATATATATGTGTGTGTGTGTATTTATACACTGTATTATAGAAATATGTATATATAATATATTAAAAATTCTATAAAATAAAAATACATTTTTAACCAAATATATTCATCCAGAGTACATGTGGTTGGCCCCCAGCACAGAAGCAGCTTGGTTCACAGTTCTCATGAGCACGCAGACCCGATGGAGCATGCTGCACTGGCAGGAGAGGGTCTGAACTAAGATTTGTCCCCAGGAAACTGGCAGCAATTGTTGTTACTTTCTTCTCTTGGGACATACAGCCAACTCCACCTCGGACATAATGGTCCTGAAGCAGAACCATAGGCAAGCCCTTTGCAAGTATCTTCCACATGAAATCATCTCATAGGAGTCGTACTTGAGCACTGGGGTAACACCTAACTACTCATTAAATTACTTTTTTTTTCTTTTCTAGAATCTCAGGACAGTTATATCTTCCAGCTCTATGAGTCAGATGTGCCCTTCGGTGGAACGTGAGCAGAAATGATGTGCCCCGTTTCTGTCTGAAGCAGCGGACCTGCCAGATGGGTACTAGAGTTATCAGGGAGAACAATTTGTAAGTTATATAACTGTCTAACAGTGATGCCGAACACCTGAAACTAGTATAATATTGAATGTCAGTTGTAACTGAAAAATTAGAATTTTAATAAAAAATAAGATAAAATAAAAATACTCTCTCCCACACAAAATGAAGTGGCTCCCACAGACTGGAACGGAAGGTGACAGTGACAGTGAGGCCACAAAATGGAAGGTGCCCGGGGCCTAATGACTCCACATGGGTGAGAGCCTGCCTCTAACCAGATGTACCTGCTAAGAGTTTAGGCAAGTAACAAATAAATGTTACTGTCTGTGAGCCATTATATGTGGGCATGTACTTGCTGCCACAGCCCAGACTTCCAGCTAAGACAGGTATGTCCTGTTTGAGCAGCTCCGACCACACTTCGCATTCCTCCACACTTCAGCAAACACCAAAAATCAATTTCTATCTCCTCTGGCTCTCCCGCGTTGGAATGGCAGAAATCCCACAGGCTGGAGAAGTTGCTGAAGATCAAAGATATTCCGTGCCAGGTAAGGTTTCTGCAGACCAATGTTTAAAGATTCCGCTTCAGTGATTATATAGTGAGTATGCTTTGCATTTGCTGTCAATTAGGATCTGTCATCTGCTTCACAAAATTTTATTAACAGAAGTATAAACATTCATTGCAATCTGCGGAACACAGGAATCTTAAACAGCTTATGAAATTCAATCAAAGTTCTTTTTTATCTTTAGTGTTTGCTGATAACTCATTCAATGTTGCACAGTGTTACAAATTCTGCAGCAGAAATGTTCCTTGCAAAAAAAAAAACAGTGATAGTGTAGAGACATTAACACAGCAAAGGGTTGAGGTTTGTTCAACATTGCACAATATAGTAACAAACTTTGGGTAAAAAGAAGACGTTACTATAGACAACAGAATAAACAGTCCTTGGATATTACTACTTTCTTAGCTGTGACCATAATAAAGTTACCAAAGCCATGTACTCTTCCCAGAAACTCATACCCACTCACACACATGAGCACACTCTTGTTTTCAGAATTTAAGTATTACATATAACCCCTCAACATTTTACACTTAATCTAAAGTCAACTGGAGATGAAAGTGATCCCAAGCTCTGTAGCCCATCTGATCACCTGGAATGCAGTTGTACTGTAACATTCTCATTCCAGCAGGTCTGCTCCAAACCAAGCAGTGATGCAGATCTCATTATTTATGTACCTTCAGCAGCTTAAACACTGATGTAAATGACAGTACGGTCAACTAAACTGCAGTTTCTCTCTTGGTTAATATGCATCTGTAAAATAGAATCAGGTGAATAGGCTGTGGCTATATTAAAAATAAACTGGATTAAGCTAATGGAGTGGAAATCCTCCCAGCTTTGCCAAGCTCCGCCCTGCCCTGTCTGCATGTTTCTCATTTAATTGGGAGACAGCTCCCCCAAGCAAAGCAACTGGAAATCGGGAGGTCTTCGTTCAGGCAGTTCCACTACTGCCACTTTGGCAGATACGTAGCAAAGAAGGTGACATACTCTGCAGGAAGTCTTTGCTGTACAGCCGCCAGCTGACAGACACTAAGGGAGGCATTCTGAGAAGTTCGTCATGGCGAGTTTCTGACTATTGGAAAATATTCCTTTACTTGAATGTCACAGAGACCAGTGTTATCAGGGAGCAGCAAAATGATATGGAGATTCCTTAGCTCTCAACCCTAACCGTTATTGGGTTTTCATATCTGACTACATTAAAACTTGAATAAATTACCCCGTTAAAATAATATTTTCTCATTAATATGTAACTGTGAATTTGCATGTCTAATATTGGTCTGCCTAAGCTGGAGACAGAGACACTACCAAGGAGCCTTTCTGGGTTTTATTACTATGTTGTTCCCTTTTTTTATCTTCTGGGGTGGTGTGCGTAAGGAAAATACTCGAAGGAGGAGCTGGGCTCTACTTGCAGTGTGGCTTGGTCTGAAGCTCATCTTGCTCGCCCAGACCTTGCCTTGGCCAGCATAGTCCCTGGAGTGGCCTGTGGCTCCCTTAGTGACTTCGCTTCCTCATGCCAGCATGACCTTCACCCCCACTCGGTCACCTTCCACTGATATTTGTGCAGGCGTGCTCCAGTTGGCATTCTTCCTCTCCACAGTGCTCAGTCAAGGGACACAGGTGTCACACCCAAGCACCAGTTTCTGCAATTCAGGGGGTCTTGGCCCTGCAGCCCCTTCCCTGCCCACCACTATGTCCTGTTCACTCTGTCGAGTTTCCATTACTATGGGAATTAAATTTTATTGGCAAGTGCCGTAGAGTTTAAATCTTTGGAACACACACACACACACACACACACACACACACACACAAATATTCTGTCTTTCCTGTGAATAAAACTCGGTCCTACATCTCCTATTCCCCAGGTCTGCTTCTTCAAAGCACCTGATGGTCACACTTTCATATTCCATTACATTAAACTCTCAAAGCATTTACCCTGTTTGCCCTGACCAGTTGCTTGGAGTGTCGTCCCATACACCAAAATGTCGTGGGTTCAATTCCAGGTGAGGGTACATGCCTAGGTTGCAGGTTCAATCCCTGGTTGGGGCACCTATGTGATATAATTAATCAATGTTTCTCTCTTACCTAGATCTCTCTCTCTCTCAATCTTGCTTTCCCTTCCTCACTCTTTAAAAGCAATAAACATATCCTTGGGTGAGGATTAAAATGAATCACCCAACTCGAATAGGCAATGTAACTTTTTATTTTGAAGGGCTCCACCACCTGGGAATGGTTCTCACTGGTGTACATTGCTCATCTCTTCCCCATCATAGAGGAAGCAGTGTCTGGCAAGAGCTGACACCCAGTAAGTGCTTAATGAGTGAGGTTTTTTATGATTTTAGAAAGACACATTCTTAAGCATGACATACACATATTACCTCTTCCCTTCATATCATGTCCTCCTTTTCCTTTCTTGTTGAAGGACTTCCACGGAGCCACCTCACTGGAAATTGACACCCTCTTTTATCTGCAATAAATTTCACTCTAATCTGACTTGCCAGCAAAATGACTTGTGTCCGGAACACACCCCATAATGTAACGGGTAATGTGCATTTAGCAGGTAATAGATGCTTCAAAAATCCACTTTCACTGCCTTGAGCTTTGGTCACAGCAAAGTAAATAAGAGCCTTTGGCTACTTTTTCTTCTCAAATAAATACAATGTGCATCTAGAAGACAGTAAATTCAGTTTCAGAACCAGCTGGTTGACCTTATTTCTTTTATCAGCCAAGTGGTCGCCAGAGTAAATAACACTCATTTCTCTGCGTGTCAGCATTGGTAAATTTAGACCGTTCTGAGTGTGGCCGCGCAGGCTCCCTTCCCCTCCTGCCTGGGACCTCACCGAGAGCTTCGGCTCCGAGTCTCAGGAAACAGACCTCATCTGGTTTACATTTCCTTTGAGCCCCACTCTGAAGGCTAATAGGGAGATTTTAGATTTTTTTGCTAACACTATGGACTAAGTGATGAAAATCCCAATGGAATTCAGACTTCCTCAGTATTTATGTATGTCTGTAGGGCAATTGTGAGTTAATCTTTTCCTGAAACTACTTTATATTTAACAATCATTTCTGGCATTACTCTCCCTTTCCCAAAGGAAATTTCCTTAAGTTTATTGCTAGCATGTATATAAAGTGGTCTTTCTAAAATGCTATGGTATAGTTTGGCTTTTGAGTTTACACTAATTTTAAAGGAAGGTCTTCCTCTGACCAATTGTTATATTTTAATATAAAGATATATTTAAAGAACAGTTAGGAAATAAGAACTTTTTCAATACTTACATTAACTATGAAATTATTTAATGTAAACAAAGCCATAACTTTCTCTGTTTCCCTTTCTTCTTTACATTTAACAATAAATGTATTTGTCCAATAGGATCGAATGTAGTTTAGATTAGAAACATCTTGCCCCACTGTCAAATTCTTCAAAATATATACAACTTTGAGTACCTCAACTATCACATATTATTTAGAAATGAATACTTTAACCCATCTCATTATATAAAATTTCTTTTGCAGAATGACATAGTTGTGAATTTATATCTAGGCCCTTTTCATTTCTGTTTCTTTGGCTTTGGAATTTACCTGAGTAGGTCATGTGTGACATTATAAAGTGTGGGTATTAACTCAGACCAAGGAGATGCCTAGTTTATCAGACGATGTTTGGAGGAGTTGATTTCTTCCAATCTCTTTTTAGGTCTCCTGTCCCCTTTGATGCTTCACAGCAGCCCAGTGAGCTGCATCTCTAAGAATTGGGCCACTTTTCATTCAATGTCACCCATATCAGCTCATCTTGTTTTATGGGAAATTCTCCACATTCAATCACAGCTATTGCTAATGTGTGCTCTGGTCTGACAGGGTGGCAGGTAGGAGGCAGGGCACAGGGAGAAGCAAAAGGGAGTGGATGAGACCAGGGTTCCGTGACTGCTTCTACCATTAGCTTGTTACTATAAGAAAGCGTCTCATCTCTCCAGCTTTCTCTAGGCTTCTCTAGCAATAAATACAATAAAATTTCTCTTCACCATTTCTGAGGCCCATTCGAAGGTTAAAAAAGAATTTGATGGATTTTTAAAAATGCATTCACTATGTTCCTTTTTAATGATACTATAAACCTACAAGGAAAATAGACAATTTTAATAAGGCAATTTATAACATGAAAATATTAGCAGCTGATAAAGACATATAAATAATAACTTCTTCAATGATTAAAGAAATGCAAAAAACTGATAATTTTTTAAAAACTTGTGGGAGATGAATTTCTTGCATAATTTAGTCCAACAATGAAAAGCAAAATTTTTCAAATAAATACAGTTTAGTGGCATTAACCTTCAGCTGAGGAGCTCTTGCTACAGGGTTTGGCACAAACACTCCTCTTTTTTATTACAAAATCATAGGCATGTAGTTCTGTAACATAACAATATCACCCTAAAGCACACCATATGACAGTTTAGGTAAAAGTTCAAATTAAAAGTATAAATGATTACACCCATATTATTATTCTACCCACCATATTTAAGCAGGTGTTATTCCTGCCAGGCCCTGTACCTGTGAAAATCTATTTTAAGAAAGGTCATCAGAAAAATATTCAAATACCTATATATGAGGAAGTTTGATACAATACTATTTTATAGCAGTGAAAGTAGTGAAAAGCATAGTCAGAATAAGCAGTAAAGTTACTATCATTTCACAGGATCCAAATGATATAATGGTCAGAATTTCTTCTGAGTGCTTTTAAAGCAAACTAGGAGGCACCACACATAGATTAACCTTTTGTCTGAAAAGAACTCATAAGAGGCAAATATGGACTGTCCAATAGTGTATGGAAATATATGAGCCTTAACCAGATGTTCATACCTTCTTTCTCCTAATCACTCTATCTCATTCTATAGCCCCTCAATTGCTAAGTTAGGATCATGGCTCTCAGCCTGTTACACTCGTCCTACCTCTTCCCCAGGGCTGACACCCATGTCACACACACAACCCACATTTTGACTTTAAATACAAAACCCCAAGGACCATGATTTAACTATAAACATAAAACCCAAGGAAAAGTGTCAGAGAAGGTTGTGGGTTTTTTTCTTTGCTTTGAATTAATGACAAAACAAGATGACTTCCTCATGTCTAAAGAGTTTCTCTCAGAAGCGATATTCTTGCGCAGTGGTCCTTCCTTTCGATAGGAACCTTGGGCACTAGACCTGTTCCTATCTTCTCTCTTAGTCATTGTGTATCATTTTAACCATTTGTAAGTGAGGCAGAAGGAACTGGTGTGTTGGGAAAATATCAGAAGGGACAGAGAATTACATTGAAGTATTTTTAAGAGTGCCTAAAACATAGATGTCTGAGAAATATTTGCTAAGTAAACAAATGCTCTATCCCATGCCAGAGCTCAGAGCCATGCTGACAGCCCTGTACGTCTGGCAGGCCCGATTCCCAGTTGAATGCATAATCAAAGAAAATGGGAAAGGGTGACTTTTTTCCGAAAAATTTCTCCTTCTTCATAATGCCTTAATGAGGACTTGAAACATTACAGACTTTCTATTCTGTGTAGTGTGCTCCATATTACCAACTCAGATGCACCAAAGGAAGTTAAACAAATCTTTTCTTTTTCCTGAGAAACATTGATTAACATGGAAGGACATTAGTACCCATCCCATCAGTTCCTTCAGTTGACTTGGCATGATGAAAGACTATCTGGTGATAAAGGGCTGCAGCCTCTGTTAGTTACTTCAAAGGGAGAGGAGAGGATGTTCCTGATCATTCATGCATCACAGAATGTGATAGAGTCTCTTTCTCACCTCCTCCTGAGGCCACTCTCCACTCTGCAGTCTGAGTACTCTCAATAACTCTTAAAATTCTCCCATCAGCTCAGTGAAGCTACACCTATCAGGATTCAGTGAAGTGGCCAGCGTAGTTCTTCAGTTTATTAGCCTATTTTCCTCAATGATAGTCTGTGGCAGTGGTGGAAAGAACAGTAATTTTTGTACCTAGCCCCTGATACTTTCCACTGGGACTCGTTCCTTCTAAATATTAATAGTAAGGAGATGTTCAAAGAGCAGCCACCAAAAAACCACTTTGTACATGAAAGGCAACAAGGAAAAAAAAAACAAGCCCTCAAACCAGGTCTTCTCATGCACATAAAACAGAATATTGAGTTAATTATAAGGTGATCTAAAAAGAGTTTATTTTAATTTATGTAATCATTTACTTTCTATTCTCCATTACTATGGCTAATCTTTAAATGAAAGATCTGCATGTTGTAGGTTATCAGCACTGCAATCTATATTCTTACAACTTCCGCGTGCACTATTCCCTAGGGCAGCAGGGAAATCTAACTTGGTTCACTAACGATAACTCAGTGTACATCTGTCTCTTTCAAATAGATGTTTTATCCTCCACCGTGGTGCTCCCTGATCCTTCTCTTCTCTGTCATCTTCAATGGTTGTATTCTTTGTCTACCTATTGTATCATTTGTTTGCTTATCATGTTGGCATATGTGGCTGGTGAACTTGAGGTCTGTTTTCCCTAATACGGATGCCCATAGTGGTGGTGAGGCCACCCTTTGAGGTAGATCCCAAAAGGGGAAATGAAGCAGACTCCCCTGTTTTTGACTTTCCCTTCAACCTATCCTGTTAGTTTACTTCATATTCACTGTACAGCAAGTAGGCAGATGGGAAGGACATTTGGTAAAAAGTAGAGTCCATTCACACTGGGATGGTGAGACCCATGTCTCCAGCTACTCTGGCTCTTGCACTGCAGGTCAGCTATCAACCTGTGATTATATGAGCTTATGCGGAGAAGGAATGAAGAACCCAGAATACTGAAAAGCATTTATATTTGACTTTGGAAAGCATTTTTCAAATGCTATGACTACAAGTCTATCTCTATTCAGGGAAGCCACGTTATATTTTGATAAACCTCACAAAACCTGATGCAAAAATATGATGTGAAAGGGAAAACTACTTCCATGTTCTGCTCCCTGGTTCAGCTCTCACTAATCATTTTTCTTGTGTCTGCATCTGATCGTACTATACAAATCTTGGATTATAAAACTGCCACCTTCTCACTCTCTCCAGCCATTTCCTCTTAGTGATTTGAAAGTAGATAATCTAGGCAGGACCAGCTACATAATTTTCAAGGCCCACTGCAAAATAAAAATGTGGGGCCCCTTGTCAAAACTTATTAAGGGTTTCAAGACAGTGACTACAGAACATTAAACCAGGTATGGGGCCCTTCTGAGCACAGAATCTGGTGGGACTGCACAGATCACACATGTATAAAGCTGGCCTTGAAACTTGGCTTTAATGTAAAACAGCTAAGCCAAGTTGTATTATAGGTGGTGCAGAGGGTAGGAGAGGAGGAAGCCTAAACTTATTCAATAATACCGTGTAACATTTTTTAAAATAAAGGAAATCCCTATTTTCTTGTCTGACAAAATCATACCAATCCAAATCCTCCCCATTTGTACCTATAACTAACAGCCTACCACTAAGCAGATGGGTTAACCATGGAGAGCCAGAGGGAGCAGTGGCAAATACTGTTAGCAAAAGCAAGTGACAATTTTTGTTTAAAAACAAAATGATGGGTGTAATATCAGCTGTTTAGGGCATAAATTAATTAAAGTAATCATGCTCCCAACCATGGTGTGGGGTGCTCAGAGGGGGAAATAGAGGGGTACTAACTTTAAACTAAATTCTTCATGGCACTTCAGTGAAAGATTTTGGGTGATGACCAATAGTGAACCAGAATCTTAACTTCAGAGAGAGAGGGATCTCCATTACTTCTGTCCCCAAACTGAGACCTCTGATGTCATGAAGTGAAGAAAGAAAAGACAAAGGAGAAACAGGGAAGGCCTTAACCCTAACCTAAACCTTAATTTACCTACAAATTGGCTGGCCCGAGAAACACACTCTAAGAGGGCAGAAGCTGCAGGAATCTAAACCTTCATTCACTGCTCAGTGTGTTTTCATGTAGTCCATTTATTTATTCATTAAATTAAAAACATATACACAAATTTTGGGAGCTCCTTCCAGGTTGTGAGCACATTAAGAGTCTGTGACCTGCACTATGTAAATAATTTGTGTTATGAAAATTCCCACAGCATAATCACAATGTGGGGTAGGATATGGAAAGTCATAAGTAACTGGAATTTGATCTCTTGCACTCCTCCTGAGCAGTCTGCTCAACCACCCTCAGGGATTCTTTGCCTACTTAGTAGAAATTAGTATAAACCCAAATTGCCACACTGAAAGAGAAGCATCTGATTTGTTCAGATTTAATGTCAATTTAATATCATTCTAAAATCGTATTATGTATATTCACATTGCAAATGCTTGTAATGAGAAGAGCTAATCTATTGCAATATGTTTATGAATGGATTGCCATGTGCTGGGCCTAAAAGATGTTGTCCTGGGACTAAAGCAGATAAGAGAGGTGGTCTGCAAAGATTTGATACTAGCCATGCCTTCTTCTCTTTCCTATGTGTTTAATCCCTAGAGGAGCCATTTGGAGCTATTCTGATTATGCTCTAGTAGACTAAAGTGGAGTGAAATGAAATAAAGTAAAAACTGGTCAGAGTTGCAAATAAAATGTTTGGAACTGGCAGATTTCAGTGTGTCTGGTACATTTTGCAGAATAAGAGCTAGTTATAGATTTTTTTCAGGATATTTTTACTAGTTATACAAAGCTGAGCAGGGGAAAAAGTACAGATTCTGGAATTAGCACAGTTCACCATTCCAACTTCCTAGCTATGTGA
Source organism: Artibeus jamaicensis (assembly GCF_021234435.1). NCBI lineage: Eukaryota > Metazoa > Chordata > Mammalia > Chiroptera > Phyllostomidae > Artibeus > Artibeus jamaicensis. The sequence goes on from NW_026521904.1 coordinate 7,559,595, forward strand.
CTTTGGGAAATTCACTTAATCCCTCTAAAGTTCAGATTTCCTATCTATAAAACTGGAATATAAATATTTGCTTATAGGATCATTCAGTGGCTCTGGTGAGTCAATATATTCAAAACCTCAAGCGCAGTTCCTCACCTATAACTAACGCTTAATAAATGTTTCTGCCCTTCTCAATCTCTTTCTTTTGGTCTCAGTCCTTCACTCTTCCTGGAATTACCAAGAACATGCAACTTCTCATCTCAGAAAGTTAGTACTGTAACTGTGCAAACTAGTGCCTGGTGCCTTGAACTTACAGGACCCAATGATTTGTGTTGAAGGAATCATGTTTTTATCAACTGGATTCCAACTTTGGGGGAGAGGAAAGCACTCCTGCTCTGAACCCATCTCTCTCATGAGACCCAGAACTTCCCTTGCTCTCCAAAAGTCTATAAGGCAAAACCATGCCCAGAAGTTCCCCACATCCTTACCTGTCCTTAAGCTGGTCATGCAAACAGATCTCCATCCTCTCCAGAATGTGCACTTGTGGGTTTCAGAGTTGCCATCTTCTCAAGGCAGCGGCTCTCTCCTTCAGGATCTGGGGTACACTGCTCTTAACGTCCATGTAGCTGTCCCAGAACCATGCACCATGCTGCACTGGATGATGGTGTGCCAGATATTGAGGCCCAGACAGGCACATATCCCAGTGTGGGACTCTGACTCCTGGAGTTGATTTTCTTTCACATGGGGTCTAAACCCCTGGTAGGCCTAGCATCTCCTGGATCAACAAGTGAGAGAAAGAGAGAGAGAGAACAAGGCTTTCTTCCAGTAATTTCCACACCCTTTAAAAACACCCCAAACTAATAACCCTGCCTTCCTCCACCAAGCCAGACAAGTTTCAGAAAATGCCACTCAAGTTACCATCATTTAGAAACACAGAAGTCTGCAATTCAGCATTCCTGGTCACAGTTCGGCTCCAAGCATGTCTCACAAGTCTGTGTGCGCTGGCCTGAGTCCTTCTAGCACATCCATTTTCTCTCCTCTGGAGCTGCCTTGACTCCAATCATCAGGTCACCAGTGTGTCCATGTGCTTGGACAAGCAGCTTCCCTGCAGCTCCACCAGCTCAGCTGTCACCTTCTACAGGCAGACGTTCAGGAAGACTTCCTGACCTGAAGGAAGACCTACTGACCTCCTGGTAGACTTCTCTGAAGACCTCTAGACCTTGTCCTCTCTTGTTTCTTGGCCTGCTCCAATTTTAAATGCTCATCCCAGAACTTCCTGCATGGCTGAACATCCAGTGCTTCCTACAGTGCATTAGTGTCTGCCATTTTTGTCAGCTCCCCCATGTCTTTGACCCTCTTTCAGCTGCCATCTTTAGTCAGGGCGAGAGTTCTCAGCCACACACAGGCATCCAGGGTAGACATCTCCCCCAGCTCACACAGGCACTGTGTGATCTTTCCCTGGCTATGTCACAGGTTTCTCTGCTGAGTCACTCTGCCAGGGCACATTCTCACAATCATGTACATGATTCACCCTGGGCAGCAACAGCCTTCTTCCTTCAGGAAGCCATGAAATGTTAATCTGCCTTTGTTATGCAATGTGCTTCAAACAGTGTACTTTCCGCTGTTCCCCAACCCCTACCTTTTGTAGAATTGTGGGGGTGTGGGGTCCTCCTATTTCAGGGACCCATGCTCTGTATCTGTTACAATACTTTCTGCAAATGAAGAATGTATGAGATGTGAAGCATGTTGCCTTTTAAACCCTAAGTTCCTGAATTTAAACCCTACTAGTCCTCAACATGTGTTCCTGGTACCAAAAGTTTATATCCACTGATTTTCACTTCTTACCCTGCTGAATCACATGGCTTCTTTAGCAGGAAGCAAATCAACAGGAAACTTCTTGATACCCTAAGGGGCTGTACCTTCATATATTCTTTCACTTCAGTGATATGGAGACATTTCACACTGAAGTAGATGGTTGTAACAACAGTATTCATTAACCCTACTGCATAGCTAGTACAAGGGCATCCTGTGAAAAGAAAGGAATTCACAGCATAAGGTGCTCACTGTCTTTGGACTGCTAAATTATATTTTAGAAAGTGCATAGAAATACAGTTCTTTGTAAAAGCATTCACACATATACAAAGAGAAAGAGTAAACAGTCCATAGCCTAATAGTGGAAAGAGTTGCTATGGGCACTGGTGCTTCTGGAATCTAGAAACCAAATGAGATTACCTTAAATTAATAGTACCTAATAGTAGACAACTCTATGAAGCAAGGTTTCAACTATATTTTTGTCTATGGTAATACCTTCCTAACTCCTGCCCAACATGAGGTCTCCAAATCACCAATCTATTGGCTTGGAAGTGTATCTGTGGCATATTAGGTAGATTAGCTGGCTACCTAATATATATTACCTTCCTTTTCCATGTTAACATAACCTTGAATTTTATTTGAGGCACCTAGGTAAACATTTTCTAACCTCCCTTGCAACTAGAGATGACCATGTGACACAATTCTAACCAGAGTAGACAGAAACTTTCCGAGGATTACTAAGAAAGGTTGCAGTCCTGATAGAGGTACTATCTCATTTTCCCTGTGGTTTTCTCCTGCTGACCTGATGGCTGAACAGCAACAGCCGTCTTGACAACAGAGGGAGAGGCCAGAGGAATTGCACTGCCCATCGTGTCAATATTCTTGAGCTACTGCATCTGAGAGGACTGCCCTGATCTGCTCAAGCCATTGTGACTTGGGTTTCCCTCTGAAAGTATTCCCAAAATGACATAGCATTCTTTTTACCTAGCCAGAGTTTTTCATTAGATTAGTTTCTTTGTAGTACAGACACATAACAATATTTGCCACATTCTGACTACCTCACTCATTGAGATGACCAATGGGGAGTCTCTGAGTATGTTTTGAAAACTGTCAAGCACTAAAAAAAAGTGGTGATTTGTACAACCACAATGCCATTTTCACCTCTGTATCCTCAGTAACTAGTACAGTGTCTGCCCAGATGCTTGTTATGCATTAAAGATACAGAAATAATGTTTTAAAAATAAGATTGACTAAAGGATACATTAAAAAGCAGAAACAAGTCTGGCTATACAAGAATGGCAAATACACAGCATGCCTGCCAACACACCTTCTTCTCTGTAATCACAGAGATATAATCAATCAATCGGTCCTCCCAGTGAGACTAAATTAGTCTCAATACAGTGTCTTAGACAGTCACTACAAATCCAGGAGTGTCTTAAAAACAAGTGATTGCTTGTACCTTATGAGAAAAAGGAAGGTATTTTAATAGTGTCAGGTCAAGGTCAGCCACATTCATGCATGAAGTCATTAGAGGGAGCACCATGATGGAAGGAACAGAGTACAATATCAGGTCCCTGGTGAACGTAAGATGACAGAGGCCAATATCCAGGAACAGAGTTTCAGAATTGGTGGTCAAGTATGGCCATGGATGGAGGATGATTGAGATCAAGCAACAATAAAGCATCTAGCCAAACAGGAGGTAGCTGAGTACCTTTTTCCTACACCTGCACCACCAATGTCACCGATCCATGATCTTGCTCTACTTCTTTTTATCTAGGCACTCTCCTTATCATTCCCTCTTGAAGGGTGGCACGACCCAGTAGAAACACTTTACAACCAGACGGATCTGGATTCAAGTGCCAGTCCTTATATACTAGAAAATTGAGTTAATTGAGTTGCTAAATCTCTCCATGCCCACATCTTTCCAAAGAGAACAATAGACCCTCATAGGCTTGCAGTGAGCATGGGACATACTTATGCATGTAAAATACTTAATAAAGGGTCAGGCTTGTTGTAAAAGCTCTTCCTCAACTGGAGTAAGAGTTCACTTTACTTTTCAGATCCTGGACATGTTGCCATCTCTTAAGAATTTGGAAATTTCTAGAAGATTCATTATGGTTCCACACATTTTATAAAATTCAGAAAATATTCTAACCTATAAAGAAAGAGAAGTAAGTAAAGTCATAGATCTAATTTGAACAATGTAACTTGAATGAATACCCATGATGGTAACTTTACCCTATTCTGAGAGATAAACAATAGCCATCAGACATGTTACAGTTTAATAAACATTTTAATGAAAAGGCCTCCAGATTCCACTTGTAGTTTCCCGTGAAACTCTATCTGCTCAAATAATTCTTAAACATATGGAATTTATTTTCCCTCACACCTGGCTATATTTAATTTGTTATGAGAGGTTCCTGACTGTGTTATGTGACCTATTCCCATGATGCTTAAGAGTTAAATATGTTTCCTGCTTTCTTGAATTCCAAATAAACTGAATAAAATAACCAATCCATGGATCACAAATGTAATATCCTGTTGCCTACACATGCAAACACACACATGCAATGTTCCTGTTTTCTATTAACTTGCAGGCATGGAAGAAGTAATGAGGACAAGGAAATTATGAACCACTTAAAGAAAATTATGTGAATTTTTCACATTGTGGTTACTCTTAAATTCTCTCATCCATGCTAATAATTTAGCATGTTATTGGCACCTTAATAACTTATTTATTTGTCTGTTTTTTCCTTAATGTGCTAAATGGTATAAATACCTACAATAACATTTCTAAATGCTACTGAAATTTCAAAAATTTTTGAAATTTGAAAAAAAATAAAGTTTTTTTAAAAAATTAATAATAATAGCAAATGCCTTTTTCAAACATAGTTTATATTTTGGAAACAGATCTATCTTGAAAATAAAGGCTCAATTATAACTATTCAATACTCGTTTTTTTTAATCAGGACTATTCTACATTCATTATGACATATCAGTTCCACCTCATGAAGATACTCATATTCTATTTCCAAAATTCCAACCATTAAATTTTATCTTATGCATCTATAAATACATACAAATTGCATTTCATATCCAGTTTTGCAGGAGTAAATGCAGCATGGTACAGTGATCACTATCTACCCCTTAGCATAAACATATTTTAGCCAAGTCATGTTATCTCTCTAATCATGTTGGTTCATCAGTAAAACAAGGTTAATATTTTACTCCTCTCAGGTTAAGGAGCTGAACTACACTATCTAGTGAAGACATTAGGAGTATGATCTTTGTAGTGCCAGTTACCAAGGCTATTTTGTGTATTCTCTGGATCTTCTGTCTTTGCTGAGCAGTGACAGTTAAATTCAATGATGCTTTAAGCATTTGACATGGTCCTTAACCATGTTATGGTAAAAGTATGGTATGGGTCATGGGTACCATGGTTTTCTTCATTGACATACCCACAGGACCGAGAAGACTACCTGGCACATAAGAAGTATTTAATAAACATCGTTGAATTAATTTCAAGTCACATGCCATTTGGGATCACTCTGACCCTTAAAATATAAGTAAAATTGACTCAAAATTCCATCTCACATTTAGCAGATAATTCAATGTCCAAGAATTTTTAAAAAATGAATGGAGTCTTACTATTCACTCTATCAGGTCTGGATCAGATTTCTCTATCTTATACTGTTGTGTTGTATTTTGTTCTCCATTGCAAGACTTGCTCTATTTCCTGATTTCCATGGTTACTTTCCTTTAATTAACTCCACATACCCATACACACATATACCCAAAACAAATAACCAGACAACTCTCATGATGAAGCTTTGTGTATCTGACTCATAAGAGAACTTAGGAGTAATGGTGAGATGGGCTAAATCTCAGAGCTCTACAGAAGACCACTTACACTTGTACATTCAGCTTTTTCCTAAGATGTCCCTGGGCCACAAGACTTTCCTTCCTATCTTAATAAAAAGGTATTCTTTTTTAAAAATAACTAAGAAATAATATAAGGACTCCTATAGCAATTATTTTGAGTACATGCATTTTATTTTACTTTTGATTAAAATTTGCCATTTGAGCACTTGCCATCCAAATCCTTCTCAGATGTATAGCGTGTGTTTATTTGCAAATGTTTATCTATTTAAATGCACAGGAGTGGAGATACCAATAAAAGAGTTTAAATATTTTCCAACCTTCCTTTAGTTGACCTTACAAGTATGCATCCTTCCATCAGCCAGGGCATATCAGAATTTATCTGACAGTGAACACTGGCATCCCTCTTATGTGTATTCTGCACAAACTGTGCTAGACGTCACAGGTTTTATTTCTGAAGGTTCCGCAGTTTGTTTAGAAAAATGCCATTCAGTGAACAAAAAGTCTGTCTGGATCCAAAATTGTCTCTTATTCTCCATATGTATTGCCACCAGGAAGATATTCTGAAGGAATGTAGCGGAGCATTTTTCCAAGTGTTCTCTTGTATTTTAAAAACTGTTAAGTCTTAGAAAAAAACTGTGAGGATATGGGAATGAAGTATTATAGCAAATGTTCTTTTCAGCAAAATGGATTATTAACTGTAAAAGAAATATCTGATTTTATGTTATTTTCCCCACTCTCAGGAATATTAAGAACGTGGTAGGTGTTCTTACCCTACATTGATGAATAAGAAAAATCTCATTGTCAGGAGAAACCCACAGAAGTTACCTATAAGGGGAGCTGCTTGGGTTTAGAACCTGGGGTGCTATGTTGGGAATTTTCCCAAGCATTCAGATGAAGGTTCGGTTGGATATTCCCTCTTCCTTTTAGAGAGATCCAGAAACACAGAGCAGTAGCTCCAAGGGTAAAAGGATAAAAACATGACATACTGCAGAAAGGTAAGAACTGAAAGAGTAGCTTGGAACACATCTGCCCCATCTCATAAGAAACATTCTTTGTTCATAGTAATATCACCTTATGCTTTCATACCACCTTTGTGAGCAAAGTGATTCATTCAACAAATCATACTTAAGGCACTGTACTAGCTGTTTACAATCGAGGCAGTAGAGCATGATTAAGGTTATGGACTCTGGAGCTAGACTGCCTGGGTCCAATCTTGGCTCTGCACCTGCCAGCTCTGCAACCTTGGGCACATAGATATTTCTGTGTTTCAGCTTCTACCCAAATCAGTTGGGAGTAATAATTCACTTTGTGATGTAGAAAAAAGCATTAAGGAGCTAACAGTATACCAAAGAAAACAGTTACACAACCAACCCAATTAGATTCCAAACAATGACATGTTAAAATAGAAATAGAAAGCAAGTACTCAAAAATTCCAAGATGGTGGATGTTAAGGCACATGCATCTAGAACAGAAGAGTGATGATAAAACTAATGTAGCACAGTGATTGTCCAAGATGACACAGAGATGGAGCCTAAAGACAAAATAGGAATATTAGTAAATCCACAAACACAGACTTTATTGTACTTCCATTCTTCTGAGCTATCCCATATATATATCCAACTTATGATGTAGTATTCAATTCAGAACCCAGGTAATCTTGCTCTACTAAAATTTCATTAGTCACTCAATCCATACCACCAAGGACAGATGCAAACCAATAGCAAAATTATCATTATTGCAAAAGTACATGTCCTTCCCCAAATATTATACAAATCACCTTGAAACAGACTTGTATTCAAAGTCCCCCAAATCCCAAAGTCCCCCAAATCTTTGGGAGGGAAACACTGAACTTTTAATCATAATAATCATAGCAAGTTTGTTAATAGTACTGTGTTGATCATATTTCCCTCTTAGGGACCTAAAAATTCAACCCTGAGCTCTGAGACAACCCATAAAACCTGTAGTAATAAAAAGCAAAACGTGCAGACATTTAAAATAGGTCTGAGAATGTCATTGTTTCCTGAAGGTAGAAATACAATGATGTAAAACCGTGGTTAGGAGCAAGAAAACCATTAGCAGCTGGCATGGAAATTACCCCATTATTTATTACCGTTATTAAGTGAGATTCTTATGCTGTATAACATCTACTTCATTGCATGGGATGAGAGTATGGTCCATTATTATTAATTTGCCTTCTCTAGCCATTAAGTGACTGTTCCTTTGGACCATGAAAAGCGGTACATGAATAACACAAAAAGGTTTTTTACCTTATTCTCGGTAAGATAATAAATGCTAGCCACTGTACTGAAAAAAGATGCATCCACCTGTTTGGATTATCTTTTCACCACTGGGCATGAGAACAAACAACACTGTGTCCAACCAATGCCCACTGGGGAAATGCTGCTCCTTATCCAGGTTGTTAATTTATTCAGAACTCTGGATTCAGTGAAAGAGACTTGTGATGCCATTATGTTTACTTTTGATGCTTTTCAAAGATTTAAAGATGGATCAGCCTTTAGCATAATTCTTTACACCTCACTTACTTGTCATTACTGACTCATTACCACTCTACCCCTTAAATAACTTTTTAAATAATCAAAGATATTTGTTTTAGACACCAAAGTTTTCATACTTTAAATATTTCTAAAATAAATCTTGCTATACTGGTAGGTAGACATACATTTCCTTGTTTGTTTATTTATCTGTTTTTATTTCATTGAGTGTAGTGAATCTAAGTTAACATATGATGACTTTTTGATGACCTCTTCTTAGATTGATTACTGTGTTAAGCCAAAGCTGCAAAGGCAAGTCTTCTGTTCCATCCTTCTATTTGTTAGAAAACTCCAGAGAAATGAAACTCACAGGATATATAGTAATATATAAAAAGAGACACATTATGAGAGATTGGCTCACACAATTAAGCAGAATGGAAAGCCCCATGACCTTCCATCTGCAAACTGGAGGCTGGTGGGGTAGTTCCAGTTCAAACCTGAAGGCCTGAGAACCATGGGAGTCAATGGTGTGAGTCCCAGTCCAAGTCCAAAGGCGCTAATGACAGAGTAAGAAAAGACGGAAGTTCCGGCTCAAGCAGACAGAGTAGAATCTGCCTTCTCTTCATCTTTTTTGTTCTCTTCAAGCCCTTTAGCTTTTAAATGACAGCCACCTGCTTAGTAAGGAGTGTCTTGTGAATAATGCAGCAAGATTATATATAGATAGATATTATATGTATATCATACATACATGTAATATATGATATACATATATATTTCAGAAAGTATCTATGATAAGACCAGCATACAGTTGACAGCTCTATATATGCTGACTCCAAAATGTATCACCAAAACAAGTTGTGGAACAGGACAAAGCTGAGTTTCTCATTACCACAAGGAGAGCACTACCTTGACAGAGTCTTAGCATTACCTCAGAGAGACAAGAACAATGTTGGGATTAGTGAAATTCTGAAGTCTAGTTTAAGGTTGGAGTTTCAATACAGGGGGCTTTAGTAGGATTGGGTGAAGATCCTGATATAGTAATTTAGAATTACTGAGCACAAAAAAAGGGAGGATTTAGAGACAAGAAGTCCAGGAGTCTTAGGATCATTTGGTGCTTTCTGTTGAAGAGTTATTTGGTCGCTCAGAAAGTTCTTAGGATAAATAATAGAATTATTTGCAACTTGTATCTTCTAGGTAAGAGTTTCCTGTAATAGTAAGGTAATAATGATGAAAACAATGGAATCATAAAATCTGTTTAATGTGGTAAATTGTGTAGATGGCTTTGAAATCACAGCAATGATTTCCTCAACAACACTGAACTGGGGAGCACTACTCATTATTCCCCAGCAACTTGCCCAAAGTCCCTAAGTTGAAAAGTGCCACTGATGAAACTGGTGCCCAGGAGTCTGACATCAGAGTTTGTCTTAACCATGACTCATTGTCTCCAGACCCTGCTCCAGTAGATTCTGGCACAGGCTATAAGAATAAGTTCTTCCTGGATCACTTCCCTTTGCTCTGATTAGATACCATATACAACTTGAGCCCAAACCTGAATTGCAGCCCATAACTCGGCACTCTAATAACATGCTACCTATTGTTCAGGACCTGGCCCTCACCCCACAGCCTGCTGAGTTGCTACATCATAGCCACTCTATTACAGGGACAGTCTCCTCTTCACCTTGTATTGAGCTCCACCTCAAATCCCCTGCTTTGACCTAACTACTAGATTGGAAACTCTTATCCCCTCCATTTCCAGAATTACAGCTGTTACTTTTTGTGCATCCTTAGGCAAAATATACCTTGATCTCTCTAATGACCATCTCTATATCCAGCTTTGAGAAAGCTGGAAGACATTGTCTTCCACTATTCTGCTGCCACACACAATGGGTTTCTCTTGGTTTTCGGCTGCGGTCCCTAAACAATGAATTATGAACTGAATTTTGCCTACTGTCCTCATGTGACCTGCAAAATAAGAATGGTTTTTATATTGTTAAATGATTGAAAAAGTTTCCAAAGAATGCTTTTTATGATATACAAAAAGTATACAAAATTCAAATTTTAATGTCCAACATAAAGTTTTATTGGAACACAGTCATATTTATTTGTACAATTTACGTATTGTTTTATGTCTGTTTTCATGTCATAATAGCAGCATTAAATAGTGACCACATCATCAGAAAAGCCTAATACATTTATTATTTGGATCTTTACAGAAAAAAAATCCGCTTATTCTGGTTTAGGGACTTTGCTGGCTCAGGTCTGAATTTAAGACAACTTGAAATTTCTGCGTTCCTCCTCTTACCAGGGCTGAACTAGCTGGTCTGGAGGATATCCAGCCCAGGCAGACAAGAAAGTATTCTGTTCTCTGGAGTCCTTTGGAGGGTCACTACTACCATAGCCAGTACCCCTGCTGCTGCACTAAAATATTCCATGTGGTGAGAAGGCTCCTACCACAACTTACAATAGCTCTGGTCAAGTTGCTTCCATCCACTGATCCAATCCTAGGGGAGCCAGCGGCAGCCTGGTGAAAAAAACAGTGAGGGATGGTTAGCTGGAGAAACAGCAAAGAAGACAATCACTCCCTTCTTTCTTCCTGTATGTTTCCTTTACACCCTTTTGATGTGAGGGGTAGATCATTTAATTGAATGACAGAGCAAAGTTTTTATTCAAATCATTCTTTTCTATAGTACCTAAAAATGAAGACAGCTACCAAATCACTTTGTCCCTTTTTGTCATAGTAAAACTGGTTCAAGGATAGTGGAATTAAATAAGAAAGTTGTTTTTCTGCTTTGCACTCCATTAACTGTTGCTCACGCAATAACCAAGTTACCCGTAGCTTCTCCGGGTTGGAATTTGGGCTAGACCTCTCCAGATTTTGGTCAGGATACTGGCATTATTACAGCTTTTTACTGTTTTCCAGATTTGCAACTTATCTCTACCACAGTGCCTGAACTGCCCAAAGCAATGCTGTGACATTAAAATGTAAAAATAAACAAAGATGAAGCAAATAAGAAAGGCAAAGGCTATTCAGAGCTTACTACACAATGGAGTCAGCTACCATTCCTTGCTTTTTGGCAGAGGTTCAAAGGCAGGCAGAGGAGTAGGAAACCTTTATAGTGGAAAAAAGGGATATGTTTTGATTGAAAGCTGTTGGCTGGGGGAAGCTATGGGCAGGCCAGCTAGAAGCAGGACATTATGTGACTGGTTAAGGGTGCATATTTGGTTTTCTCTAGTTGGCCCCAAGTTTGAAATGAGGACAAGAATTAGGAAAGCTGTCAGTTTTAACAAAGTCCTGGCCATTTTATACCAATTGTTGAAAAAGGTATTATTTAGGTTCTTAAATTTTTATTAAAGCTAGCAATCAGGCTTATTGCAAAGCTGACTTAAAACAGGCAGGATTCCTAGGTTTTTACTGTATATAAGGGGGGTGGTTTTGGGCAGGTAGCAGGTCAGCATTATATTTTTATATAATCTGGCCATTGTTTGCTTATAGTCAATTTTTTAAAGTGAGATCTGTATGGGAGCTTGTTTTAGTTTTGCTCATCTTTGGGTTCCAGGGCATAGTTCTGAACATAGTATAGGTGCTCAATAAATTCGCACATATAAATAATGAAACATTGCCATTTGTCCCAAAAAGGATAAACCTAAAAGATATTATGGAATGAAATAAGTTAGATAGAGGAAGATGAATACTGTATGATTTCACTTATAGGTGGAATCTAAAAAACAAAATAAAGAAACAAAACAAGATAAAAACAAAATTGTAGATATAGAGAACAAACTGATAGCTGCCAGGCTATGGGAGGGGGTGGATAAGCAAAAAAGGTGAAGGAGACTAAGAAGCACAAACTGCCAGTTACAAAAATAGTCACAGGAATGTCAAGTGAACAATATTGTAATAACTATGCCCTGTGTCAGATGGGTACTAGACTTATTGTGGAGATAACTTCATAAGGTGTATAACTGTCTAATCACTATGTTGTATACCTAAAATAACATAATATTGCATGTCCACTGTAATTTAAAAATAAATTTTAAAATTTTGCATTAGTAATGGGGGAACCAGAGCTAAATTAATGAGATGAGTTGTATATCACTTGGCAGGGAAAAATACAACTGATAGAATTCAACTTAAGAATGGAAGGTTTGAGGAATAAGGGGCGTAGTAGACTGCTCTGCCTAGTTTTTGGAATTGTATCTCTACCCCTTGTGGCTAAGGGCGAGAGACAACCTTTGGAATGCCAGCCACAGGAGACAAACAAAGCCTGTCTCTGGTAGCAAACGCTGCCTCAGTTTCCTCTCCCTGCCCCAAAAGCTTGGTTGGAAGTCAATGACAGGTAAGACCCCTCACAGCGGGGGGCAACCTAAGCCAGACTCCATCACCTGGGAGGCTTTCATGGAAGGACTCGGGGGGCTGCAACAAAGAGCAATGGGCTCTCGCCCCCCAGCTTTGTCAAAGCCCGAGTTCCCATGTCCCCATGTTCTCTGGGAGAAGTGCTTCCTGGCTGTAATCCCCTTAAGCCTGAATACCTATTGGGGAGAGGTGCAGCTCCTTGCCTTGCTATAGTGTGTCCTGGGGAAAAATCTGGCATCACAAAGACTTCCTGATAAACCTGTGAAATCTGCTCTGCTAAAAGTGCTTTCATTCATATGATAAGGGTCCGAGAGGAAATGAGTATGTCTTCCAAAGTTTCTGCAACTCTCTTCCTGACAGACACTGACTCAGACTCTGAAGCCCTCAGATCTCTTTGTAATGTTACCTACTGTTTGATCCTTGCCGCCCTGTGTTCCTGTGTATTACAACCCAGTAAAAGGCTATGGGAGAGGGCACTTGGGGCCTTTTTCTCCTTGAGAAATTGGCCGCTGCTGGCCTTTGTCTCCCCTGAGAAACTGGTCACAGCCCACTCTTCCTCCCCAAACAGACCTCATCTTGTCTCAGCCATATTCTTATTCATTCATGAGTGTCCGTGGCACCAGGGGGACTTGTGAAGTAGTCGCCCCCACAAGAGGAGGTATGGTAAATCTCTTGTCATTGTTTCTCCCATGTACCTTTGACATTAAGTTTACATTCTGTTCCCAAAGAAATCTTCTTGATAAAAATTTCCTCATGTTTTCAGGTCTTTTGTGTTTGCCCAGAAAACTGTGCAGCAAAATGAAATTTGAATGCATTTCACTGCACCTCCATAGACATGGAGTGAGAGGTATGAAGCATGAAGAACTGCATGGGTTGGACAAGAGTGTGAATAGGGTCAAGGACTTGGGGGTACTGAGTGGCAGGAGGATGAAAGAAAAGGGTGAAACAGTGTCTTTGGTGACAGTTTTCAGGATGAATGCTACCCTACTCAACAGCTCTCTGTCTACAACCAATCCCCCAGAATCTGGCCTCTGTCTATATTCTCTGTTTTATGTCTCTGTTCCTAGATAGAAAACTGCCAGGAAGCCAAACTGTCTACCAAAATATATCCTATGTGTTTTAGTGTTTATCATCCTGTCTTGCCTGCTTGAAGGTCATATATTTTTTTCTAAGTTAGTTCCTACTCTACCTGTCTTCCCTGGCCCAGTCCAAGGCCATTCTCTATGATGCTTTCTCTAATCAACTGAGGTGAAAAATTACATGCCCGTCCTTGACATTTTGATGACACATTGCCATTACCATTCACTCACTACTAAGCACATGCTGTTTGGGTTTGTTTCATTACCTTATCTTGTGTGAAAGCCTACCTACCTCTACAACTAGACCGAGTGATGGATGATGGCTTAAAATGTCTTGCATTGCTACAGTCCCTAATTCAGAATTTCACACTTGGTATGCAAACAGTAAATGATGACATATTGTGGCAATTATTAATGGTCCCTGGTACTTAGTAGATGAATTAAAGACTGAGCTCAAATTATAAACACAGCACCTGTCTTCTACCTATTAAACTCATAATTTGTTTATGACATTAAATATATACTAAGTGAATTGTTCTTATTAAAACAGTATTCACTTTCCTCCCTAACACTGGCTGTAATTTCAGTGGTTAAGAAAGAACATATTTTTGGAGGTTTCTTTGTATCGTTATTGATTTTATACAGAGAAAGAGAATCTTTGATTTGTTGTTCCACTTAGTTGTACATTCATTGATTGATTCTTATATATGCCTTGACTGTAGATAGAACCCACAACCTTGGCTGTATTGAGATGACACTCTAACCAATTGAACTACCCAGCCAGGGCCATTATTGGAGGTTTTATAGGGCCTCATTGGTTTGGTCCAATCTAATTTGCCTTACAACAAAAAGTAACTGAAATAGGCTACATAAGTGAATGTTTCCTGTGTTTTGACTGTTCACAGTAAGACACTTCACACTCATTAAGTTTTATGCTTTTTCCAAATAAAGCAATATTAGTTTTATTTTAACAGTAGTTATCATTTAGGCAACCATCTGCCAGCACACGTTTTTACAAAACCTTTCTCCAATGATTCCAACGGGTTTTGCCAAATTGTTCACCAAAGTACTCTATTACTATAGTTCTGATTTAACTAGATGGCTGTCATAATTTTAATGTCTTTCTTATTACCATTGCTCTACTAGCATAAGAAAAATTATATTAGCTATTCCCAAAATTCTTATTTCTAACATGTAATCACTTTTCCTACCCAAAGGACAATGTTTAACCTCATTCCCTATTCCATTTCTATAAAATATGGCTCATGATGTCACATTTTGAAGTGGATTTTTATAAAATTTATTCAATTTTTATTAATTTTACATAAATCATTTGCTCTAAATTTATATGTACCCATTTATTATTGAAACCAAACTTTCAATGAAATCAATTGATCAAGTCTACCTAAAAATATTATCTTCATTGTTATTGTTTGGCATTTCATAATATGTTGTTTTAATTGTCAAGTAAATAAACCAATTATTTTGCCACATGGTATATGTGTACGAAGACTCACATGTGGTGGTGTTTTAAAGGATAAGACAAAAATCAGACTCCCTAAAAATTCTGGCAGTTGCATACTCTAAGAAATTATTTTAGCATTTGCAAGCTGAATGAAAGACTTTAAAGGAAGTATTTAATCAGCCTATGCACGGTATAGGCCGGCTGGAAAGTCATCATGCCTGCAATTAGACACCTTTGTCATCAATCACCAATTACAGCAGATGAGAAGACAGAAGCTAATGATGTCAGTCCTGACAATTGCCAAACACATTTAGCAGAGGTGCGTCAACTGATTGAATTGCCAGAGAACTGTGAGTATTTCAATAAATTTCTCCTCTAACTGAAGAATGAAAGTGGGGAAAAATCACCCAAAAACTATCACAACAGAAATATTTGTAAATAAATATTTGAAGTAGAGTTTTATTGTAGGAATCAGGAACTAAGGGGTTTTTTTTGTTGTTGTTCATTCATTTGTTTGTTTTTTAAACTTAAACGTACAAACCAAAGCTAGTAGAGACAAATGAAAATAATGTAACTAAATTATGGAACTTGAAAAATAGAGCAAAGAATAGATAGCCGGGAAATTTGCATGGAAAACCAATTTCACTGTCTGAATGAAAAATTAGACTGGCATAACAATGAAAACAAATCCTAGTGGATGAAACCACAGTGGAATCGTTTTGTGTCAGGTCACATCTGCCCAGTCCAGAAAGCCACTGAGGATACTAGTTCATAGTAAATACCTTTTTGTTTGGACTGCCATGAGGACCATGCAAATGAACTCCCTTAATACAATCAGCAAATTTGTTTTTTTAAAAAAACACTGAAATCATTAAATCCTATTAAAAAAAAGCAGCCTTTTAAAAGAAACCTACCAAAACTGTATAAATCTAGATTTTATGTCTTATACTGGATATGCTCTAGGTGAAATCTGCCTGCATTTAGACTATGTCCTACAAATAAAAATAACAGTCTATGAATACAATTAAAAAAGAGAGATTGGCTAGATATGGAGATTTTTATCCTTGAAGCAACATTTGAAATAAAAAACTGATGTAAAAAGCAGTATTAATAATACTAATGTATAGCAGCTAACATTCATCATGAGTCTGTTATATTTTAGTCCCTGAGTGTGTTCTTAACATCATTATCTCATGGGACGATATTGTGCAAAATGCATCAGCAAGCTGCTAGTAAATTAGGAGAGCACTTGCTTGATGGGAAGACTAAAAGACAAAAGAAAAAAGATTGGAGCAAACTTAATGTCAAACAGAAAGCCAAAGCATATGACTTGGCCCTCAGTCAATAAAAAAAAACCAAAACAGTAAAGCTAAGGAGAGTAGGATGGAGTCATTTGGAGGCAGGAAAATGTTTTTGAAGGAATTCTTGGGGTGTGTTTTCATACAGTCCTGATTGCCTAAGCTGTGCTACATAAGAAAATTACATGTAAGAAGACTTCTCCGTGGTGTGACCCTCCTGTCACCAAGAGAGCTGTAGTCAGCTCACAGGTTGTAGGCTGGCTAGCAACCCTGGTGCTTCGCTGCTAACAAAACTCCAAAGTCCAAAAAAGTAAGACCAGCAACATATGAATTTTATTAATCCTTACACTGGCTTTTTTCTGCACTAGGGAGAAAGGGGCAGGGTTCCTGTTTCTGACAAAACCCAACTCAGAAAGCCATAATTAAGCGTTCCTCTTACTCACTGGCTTAACTGAGTCCTCCAGCTCTCCTCACTAGGATTCAAGTAACTTTCATAAAATGATGCATTTTATGTCTTCCTTGATCATATAGGCCACAAATGGTCAACTCTAGGTTAATTTTACACCAGCTCCTTCCTATAACTTCTTAACAGCAGAATGTTGGAACTCATGTGTGTGTGTGCATGTGTGCACACATGTTTGTTGACCTAAAAAACATCCAGACTTATAGAGAATTTTTATTAGTTTATTTGAGACAAACTGATGACAAATGTGGGGAAGCAAAATCTCAACAGATTTAGAAAATTCTCCAGAGAATGACAGCTTTGCACTTTGTTTTATACATCCAAATCAAAGGGAAAGATGTAATGGAATTGCATGAAACCCATTGGTGATAGATTAAGGAGGTGGGAGAAGGCAAAGCTGGGAAATCTCTGAGATTGAAGAAAAAATAAAACAGACACATACTTCTTTTACATTGTTGGATATAGGGTAGTTAATGTTAACATTTACAGCACAGAGAGATAGTATGTAGGAGAACAAGGTAACAACAAGAGGTTCTCTCGTCTTGCCCTCTGGTTGTGCTCTGAGGGGTTTGGAAAAGGGGTATTATTCTGATATTCCAGCAGTATGTTATTGCATATGAAAAAAAGCAATAGACAGGCTCAGGCAGGGTAAAGATCGATCTTTGTCAAGGAAGATTCTGGCCTAGGACATGACTACCTACTGTGACTCACTTTTAGTCAGGAAGTTTTAATTTCAGACCATCAGACTTTAGGTCTCTGAATATGTAAGGCCCACCATGCGAGACTGTCCTGAACTTGTCAGCTTTAATATATGTCCCCCTGTTCATCCACAGTGTGTGACAGTAGCCAAGGGAGTCAGTGTTTGAGGACTAAATATCTAATTGCCAAATCTTGTTTCTGATCTCTCTTTCCTAATAGAAATAAAAGTTTGATCTGGGGTCTTTTTTTTTCTTCAGTTGTTACCTGTTTCTAATAAAGTTTCATGTGTAGGTATTTCATTATAAGAAATTTTTATTATAATAATTTAAATGTACATTTGGGAGACCTAGTGGAAGTGAGCAACAACTTGCTCATTCAACAAATTGAACAGCTGAGAAATATAAAAAATTTTTATATCATTTAGAATTTATTTTACTTATAAAAAAATTCCCAACTCAAACTGCCTTTAACAATAAAGGAATATATTCCCTCAAGTACTTGAATAATCAGAACAGAACGTTTGGGTTTCCAGCAAGAGTTGGCCCAGCAATGTCATGAAGGACCCAGTGTCTCTGTCGCCAGAGCCTGTCTTGCATGGCACCTGCCTCATCCTCTGGCTGGCTCCCAATCCAGGATGCCTACTGCTATCTAGCTATTAATATAGGCTACAGGCAGAACTTCACTTTCTTCCTTCAAACATGAATAAAAAAGTTTTGAGCATCATGGTGAGTGAACCAATTCAAGTCAAATAATGCCCTAAATCAATCACTGTGCTCAGTGGGACAAGACTTGGTAGAGGGTTCTCCTTACTCCAAGTTACTTCATTGTCCAGGTTGTGTAAGGACTGCATCAGAATTCGGTGATGCACAGCAGTAGTTGGCAATGCATTACAGAGGCTAAGATGCAGGAATTTTAGCAAAGTACGATTTGACTTTCATGTAGAAATAAAGATGTATATTTGTTCTTTGAATATGGAAAGATGCAAAATTTTGTAACTGTATCACCTAAATGTAGATCATTCAGATGTTGTTAGTCTATTGTTGCTCAATATATGTTTCTGCTAAGAATCCCCAAAGCAAGTCTAACTGATTACTGTTGAGAATACAAAGGGTGAAAAGCTCAAGAACTTGTATTTTGCTGCCAAACATTTGGACCAAATTTGTTTGACCAAAGAAGAAACACAATAATAGTAAAATCAAATAGAAATGTCAATAGTCATGATGCTTTTCAAGTTCATTGAGTATACAATAGCAACAACAATAACAACAAAAATCAGAGACTTACGGCCATATTGGGGTATAAGTAGATGCACTGTGCCTCCTCACACAACCAAAAGAATGACAACAACAAATTTAAAAAAAACAACCAGAACTGCCCCAAAATCAAACTATATGGAAATCCAAGAACCCAGGAGTTAAAGAGGAAATATTCACCCAGAATTGTAGAAGGGGTGGAGATAGGCAGCCAGGGTGGAGAGGACTCTTGGCAAGGTGGTGGCTGGAGAACCTGGGTGGGTAACCTGGGCTAGTGAAATGGATGGTCCCACATTCACATGCAGATAAGCCTGGAGGAACAACTGGGGAGGGAGACAGACTGCACAACCCAGGATTCCAGTGTGGTGAAATAATGCCTCAAAACCTCTGACTGAAAATACCTGTGGGGGTTAAGGTGGCAGGAGAAGCTCCCGGCCTCACAGGAGAGTTCATTAAAGAGATCCACAGGGTCCTAGAACATACACAAACCCACCCACTTGGGAATCAGCAACAGAAGGGCCCAATTTGCTTGCGGGTGTTGGAGGAACTGACTGAAAGCTGGGGGAGAGCCAAGCAAGCAGCATTGTTCCTTCTCAGACACCTCCCCCACATACATTGCCACAACACAGACTTCTGGGTTGCCCCGCCCTGGCAAATACCTAAGGCTCTGCCCCTCACTACAAAATAGGTGCACCCAGATGAAAAAATATGGCCCAAGTGAAAGAACAAATTAAAGCTCCAGAAAAAATACAATTAAGCAATGAAGAGATAGCCAACCTATCAGATGCATACTTCAAAACACTGTTAATCAGGGTGCTCACAGAATTGGTTGACTAGGGTTGCAAAATAGAGAAAAAAGTAAAGACTATAAAAATGAAATAAAGGAAAATATGCAGGGAACCAACCATGAAGGGAAGAAAATGGGGCAGCAGTTTGGAGCAGAAGGAAGAAAATAAACATTCAACCAGAACAGAATGAAGAAAAAGAAATTCAAAAAAATGAGGAGAGGCTTAGGAAACTCCAGGACAATCTTAAATGTTGTAACATCTGAATCATAGGGGTGCCAGAGGAGAAGAGGAAAAGCAAGAAATTGAAAACTTATTTGAACAAATATGAAAGAGAATTTAGCTAATCTGGCAAAGGAAATAAACTTCCAGGAAGTTCAAGAAGCTCAGAGAGTCCCAAAGAAGTTGGAGTCAAGGAAGCACACAGCAGGGCATATCATAATTACATTACCCAAGATGAAAATTAAGGAGAGAATCTTAAAAGAGAAAAGGAGACAGTTGCATACAAAAGAGTTCCCATAAGACTATAAGCTGATTTCTCAAAAAAAAAAAAAACCAAAAAACAAAACCTTATACCCAAGAAGGGGCTGGAAAGGAGTACTCAAAGTGATGAAAGTCAAAGACCTTCATCCAAGATTACTCTATCCAGCAAAGCTATCATTTAGAACAGAAGGGCAGACACAGTGATTCCCAGATAAGGTCAAGTTAAAGGAGTTCATCATCACTAAAGCCCTTATTATATGAAATGTTAAAGGGACTTATCTAAGAAAAGGAAGATCAAAAATACAAATAGTAAAATGACAACACACTCATGACTATCAACAACTGAACCTAAAAAAAAACAAAAGTAAAAATGAACATAGCAAACAACTAGAGTAGGAACAGAATCACAGAAATGGGGATCATGTGGAACATTATCATTAGCAAGGGGAAGGGAGAATGAGAGAAAAAGTAGAGGGAATAAGAAGCATAAATGGTAGGTACAAAATAAACAGGGGGAGGTGAAGAATAGTTTAGACAATAGAGAAGCCAAAGAACATATATATATGACCCATACACATGAACTAAAGGGTGGAGAAAATGCTGGTGTGAGGGGGTTGCAGGGCAGAAGGGAATCAAGGGGAGGAAAAAAATGGGGCAACTGTAATAGCATAATCAATAAAATATACTTCTTTAAAATCAAAACAACTGCATTTCCTGTCTAACTAGCATTGCTACCTTTTTAGGAAAAAGAAAGAAATAAGTGAAGGGAAAACATAGCTAAAATTCCAGACCAAAATAAATTTCATGCTTGTCTTTATATGCATTTGCATAATTTTAAACAAAAATTATGTAAGAATATATGCTGTATAATATGAAATATATATTTAGATAATCCTGGCCGATGAATAGGTAAATTTTCATATAATACTTAGAATTATTTTAAGTTTTTACTTTCAAAATCCAATTAATGAGAGGTTTTAAGTTTGTGTGTATGTGACATTTATCAAAAATCATGAACTAAGAAAGACACTCTGTGAGCTTAAACAGAGAAGTAAATCAACAATAAGAGGACTAAGATGTTTGGTCATATACAAAGGTATTCAATAGCTTTTTTTTAATGTCTTTATGAAAATTTAGAATAAGATATTCAATTGCCACATATAATCTACAAAGAATACCACACAAAGAAAATACACCTAAATGACTTCTACTGGCTTTATATTTTGCTTTCTATGATTCATTTAACTTTAACTTTGATTAGATTCCTGCATCTTGTAATCTATAGATTCTTAAGCTGTTAGCGTTGGTCATCAGCACTCAAGTATGCACAGCCAGCAACCTGGCCTTGAGGAAGCATAATGACTTGAATGAGTGGGCAATTAATTAAAAATTTGACACACGGTGATATGCTTAAGCAATTAGGTGTGTCCTTAGCTAGGAGGCTCTGCTTTTAATATGACAATGAAACTGACTGTGTCACTTCAACCTTCTAATGGTTTGGGGCAGCACTACTCACTGCATATCACCAAAGGGAAAGCACATGGCTGCCGGCTGACTTGAATTTGTCTTCTGGGTCGAGCTATAACTATATGGATGTGATTTGGGATAGAGAATCCCAAAGATACCACCAAGAAACTACTATAACTAATAAATAAATGCAGCAGAGCACCAGGATACAAAATTAATATCCAGAAATCAGTTGCATTTTTTATGTCAACAATGAACTAAAAGAAAGAGAAATTAAGAAAACAATATCATTCACAGTTGCTTCAGAAAGAATCAAATACCTAGGGATAAACTAACCAAGGATGTAAAAGACCTGTACTCAGAAAATTATCAGACACCTGAAGAAAGAAGTTGAAGAGAATACAAATAAGTGGAAGCACATAGCATGTTCATTGAAATGTTACATCATTAAAATGTTCATACTACCCAAAGAATCCATAGATTCATGTAATTCCTATCAAGATTCCAATGATGTATTTCACAGAACCAGAACAAATATTTCAAAAATGTATATGGAACCACAAAGGCCCCAGATAGCAACAGCAATCTTGAGAAAGAAGAACAAAGTTGGGGGAATTATCCTACCTAATATCAAACTATATTATAAGACCATAGTAATCAAAACACCATGGTACTGGCATAAAAACAGACAAATAGATCAATGGAAAAGCATAGAAAGCCCAGAAATAATGTCACATTGTTATAATCAATTAATATTTGACAGACAAAGCAAGCACATACAATAGGCTAAAGATAGTTTATAATAAATGGTGTTGGGAAAATTGGACAGATATTTGCAGAAAAATGAAATTAGACCACCTTCTCACCCCACACACAAGAATAAATGCAAAATGCATCAGAGACTTTGTTTGACATTGCTTGCAGCTATATGTTTTCTTATATATCTTCCCAGGCAAGAGAAACAAAATAAGAAAATAAACAAATGGGACTATATCAAACTAAAAAGTTTCTGCACAGCAAAGGAAATCATCAGCCAAATAAAAATAACTCACAGAATTGGAGAAGGGGTTAGTATCCAAGATTTATAAATTATTTACGAAACTGAATACCAAAAAAACAAACAACCCAATTAAAAAATGGGCAAAGAACCTGACTAGATACTCTCCAAAGAGGACATACAGATGGCCAACAGACATATGAAAAGATGCTCAATGTCACTAATCATCAGAAAAATACAAATCACAACTCACACTTGTCGGAATGACTATCATCAATAAATCAAAAACAACAAGTGCTGGTGAGGACGTGGAGAAAGGGGAACCCTTTGGTACTGTCAGTGGGAATGCAAATTGGTGCAGCCATTGTGGAAAACAACATGGAGATACATAAAAAAAATAAAAATAGATCTGCATTTTGATCCAGTGATCCCACTCCTGGGAAGAAATCTGAAGGAATACAAAACACTAATTTAAAAGAATCTTTATGTTCATTGTGACATTATTTTCAATCATCAAGATATGAAAATAGCCCAAGTGTCCATCAGTCAATGAGTGAATACAACTACGGGACATTTACACAATGGAATACTACTCAGTCATATAAAAAATAGAAAGTTTTACCCTTTTTAACAGTTTGGATGGATCTGGGGAAAATTTTGCTAAGTGAAATATGATTTCACTCATATGTGGAATCTGATGAACAAACTAAACTAGCAAGGAAAATGGGGAGAGACTCAAAGATGGAGAGCAGATGACAGCTAGTGGGAGTTGAGGGATAGAGCATTTGAGCTAAAAGGCAAAAGGACTCAGGGACATGGACAACAGTGTGGTGATTGCTGGGTGGTGGAAGGTATAATGGGGCTAAATGGTAATGGAGAAAAATACAATAAAGATTAAAGAAAAGGTAAAAAGAGAAATGGCTTGTCTTACTACAAAGTGGAAATGGTGGCTGCCCACACTTGACCAAACCTGCCATGTACTTCCTTATTTGGATTCACAATTATTGGACACCTGTGCTGGGCAAAGTAGTGGTGGGTAAGACAGAACATACACTTTCTAGTTCTAGGAACCATGTGATCTACAAGGGATGGAAATTCTTTAGTTCCCACCCCCTGCCTACCTCGTCTCACCCAACCCCATTTCTCTTTGCTATCCATTGCGTGTCTGTCCCATTTTTTAATTTTCCAATCTTCACCCAAGTTTGTTAGGCAAGCAAGCACAATATATATTTCTGATTTGAAAAGACATTTGTTTGCAAGTGATTAAAACAGCTCCTGTCTCATCCTATCAACATCAAAGTGTATAATGAAAAAATAATGACTTTTTTAAGATTATAAAAGCAATACTTAACTAATGAGAAAAATGTGGAAAATACAGAGTTCAAAAAAAAAACAACAATCCCGTGCAATCCAAGTTTGAGAAAATCACAGTAAAATTTTTGGTGTATTTTCTTTCAAAATTTTATTTTTCCACATTTGCTCCTTTTTTTCATTAATTGTAATAAATATTATCTTCTCATATATTTAAAACTACTCTTAAAGTCATCTTACTGATTAATAATTTACCATGTATAATTTATCTTATCATCCTCCAAAAATTACTATAATGCAAAACAATTCATTTTAAAAGAACAGAAAATGTCATTATTTTTGTGCAATGGTTTTAGTGAAAAATAGAAAAATAGAAAAATGGAATGTTGACTTTTTTTAAGTGCTTTCTTTCTTTAAGCTACTAAGTCATTTTTTTAACTTCTCCTGCCTTGGCATCTGTATAATGTCTATTGAGGCCCACCTCTGACATTTATGATTGTAGATGTAACGCAGATGGCAGGAAAGAGGCATAGGGCAGAGAGCTAGTTCATATCTGCTATCTGCCCAGGGGAGCTAATTTGCTGTCTTCGTGAAGGTAGTCGAAACCTATGTAGTAAACACTGTTTTAAGGTTTAAGGCACGGAATACAGAAAAATGGTAAAAATAAAACAAGCAAGCAAACAAACAAACAAACAAAAACCTAATTGCTAGATGACAGGCTAGGAGGAAGGAAGGATGCATGGGTAGATAGAAGGAAGGGAGGGAGAAAGGGCAGGAGGGATGATATTGAAGACATGCTACCCTTTATGGCACCCTGGCATGTTAAGTATTTTAAGCTGAAAAGTTTGAAAAAATGGCAGAAACAAAAAGAGTACTCTGACCTTCTCCCCATCCCACTTCTTTCCGAAAGCTGGTGAGGGGTGCCCTCAGGTAAGAGATGTTCTTCCTATACCTGTAAGAAAGGAGCATCCTTATCTCCAAAAAACAAAGAGATGCCAAGAAAAATCCTAACATATAGGCCTAAGTTTCTTCCGGATTCACATAAATTTTATATTAAATAAATGTGTATGCTTTTCTTCTGTTAATCTAGCTTTGTCAGTTTAATTTTCAATGTAGCCGGGGACTCTAAGAAGATGCAGGAAAACTTTTTCCTTTACCACTCAAGAAAAGAGAGAGACAGTAAACGAAGGAAGGAAAGGAAAAAAGAGGAGGAGGTAAGAAAACCACAGAAAATCAAGTAAACAAATGCTAGCCATGACTCCAGGACTTATTTTCTGTGTGACCTTGAGCAAAGTGGGGGTTAATGGCCCAACCCAGAGCAGTGAAAAATCAGCAAGTAAGTAACTTTTGACTCTACAGACAGCCCTTCACATCAGCAAATTCAACAACAGATCCAAATCAGTATTTCCAATCCACAGTTGTGAAACAACTGTGAATCTGCAGTTGGGAATCTGTGGTTAGACATGTGAAAATGCTGTTTTCTGTCAGAATGGCCAGCTCCGTTTATTGGGAAAAAGCCCTTGTATATGTACGTGGACCTTTGCCATTCCAGCCTGTGTTGTTCAAGGGTCAGCCGTACTCTTGTCTTCCACAGTCCCCGCGACCAGCAGTTTCCTCCAATACACAAAGGACACAGTCACAGTACCTATGAAACAGGGTTATTTTGAGGATTGTAGGAGTGGAGTTATATATCTGATACATAGTAAAAACAAGATATATGCTAATTATTACTATTATTGCTATTATGGAAATGTTTTTATAAAAGAAAACTATGTGACTAGAATTGACATCTCCTCTGCAAGATAAATATACCTGTGCAATTGGTAGATAACTGAAAGGATTTTTTTAATCTGAACAATTACATAAAAACATCTCAGTTTCATCCTTGGTCCCCTTGAAACAGTCACTTAAGTCCACTTGTTAAGAATGACATTTCCTGGGGCTCATCATCTGTTTTTCCCATTGCAGAATTAGAAGAGACAGTGGTGATCCCAAATTAAACACTTTTAGACTTATTTCTAAGAGCTATTTATACAAGCTGAAGTTTGGGACACTCTGAGACATCTTCACCTAGAACAAGTTTAAACTAAAATCCTTTTAGTAAATATTGTATAGGTTGCTACAGCAGATTCAAAGTGAGGGCTGTTTACAAAAACGTCAGTGGACAGGGTGCATTCAAAATAGGCACTGCGAATTATTTACAGAATATCAGCTATCAACTCCAGAGTAAACCAAAACATTCTCTGAAATTGCTGGAGAAGAGTTTCACCAATCAGAAACCAGTTGCCTCCGTCCCAACCACCACCACCCTCTGCCACCACACACACAATCAAGACCAGCCACCAGAAAAATGTCAACTTCGACCAGTTTCGGTGAAGGAAAATTAATGTATATAGCATTGTAACATTACTCTCATACTTAAAAAGGCAATTTTTCATAAAGAATTTAAAAATACATTATTTTAGAAAGTATATCTTTGAAAGGGAATTATCAAATCAAAATTGCAAGGCTACATAGCACATTTAGAGCACTTTGATTGTTAACCAGTATTACCTAGTGTCTAGAACTCAGGCTCAGGGACATGATTGCCTTTCAAACGTTGCCCACACTACACCAGAGGGCATAGGCCAGGAACCTCTCTATGTCTCTATTTCCTGGTGTAGTGTGGAGACAACTACAGCACTTATCTCACAGGGCTTTCATAAGGATTAAATAAGTCAATATGTATAATGCTAAGCATTCTAAAATGCTTAGAATATTGCTGACAAATACTACACACTTAGAAGATGTTAATTATTGCTTTTCATATCTAATACAACAGTCTCATTTTATAGGGGAGAAAACTAAGGACAAAGACACTAAATGATTTATCTGGGTCACGCAACAGAAATCTCAGGACCAGGACCAGGGATTCCGAACTCTGCATATATTTTCCCCCAATATCCTGCTGATTTATCAAGAGATAATTCTGTTTTTAATGACTCATACCCAAAACTTACCCATTGCCCTATAACCTACAAACTACCAAATGAATGGTTAAAAAATAATTTTGTGTCCCTGTGATACATCCAAAACTGTCCCCTCAGCCACCTCTGCTCAAAAACAAGATGATGATGTCTTCGATAACTTAATTCAGAGGGAGTTTTACAAGTCTCATATTCTGGAGCTTTGAAAGCACATGTCAGTATTAAATATGGAATCTAAGAAATCAGCTGCAGAAAATAAATTGTGGTAATGCCCTGTTGTGGCTCATAATTGTGTTCTTTTCATGTATGCTAATTGCGTGATCACCTATTGTAGCATGGGCCTAATTTTATTCATAGACTTTTGTCCTTCCTCTGGGAAATGTACGGATGGCTCTGGCATGCATATACTTCTCTTTAGACACCTCCGAGACCAACAATCCATTTGGTTATTGTTAGTAATGACTTTGCTGAATGCATTAGACATTTTGCTGTTTTACAGCCCTCTCTGGATTTGGATGCACTTTGCTAGTGCTCCGTTAGAACTCTGCACCCTCTGGTCTCTTCTGGTTGTGCCTAAAAGACCCTGGGAATTTGCTGGCATACACATTCAGTTTCTTTCCCCATTCCAAATAGTTTGTATGGCTTCTCTATTTCAGCCTATGGGTTACAACCTCCAAAAAACCAGAGGTTGACCTCTTGGCCACATGGTGATGCAAACAGAATGTGTTTTAGGTGCCTTTCCTAACCCTGATTCTCTCCTCATCCTTCATTTTGGTTCCTACTATTTCAGTGACCCACCCAGGCTTTTGTCTCCTTAACATATACCACAACTTTTATCTTCTAATATCCACAATAATGTTTTTCCTATGGCTTTAAATATTATTGCCTCAGAGTTATTGTAGGTAAAAAAGCAAATTAAAGCATTTAGGACAGTCTCTAACCCATAGTAAATGATATATAAGATTTATTAAATAAAAATAAACCTGTTAAACTAATTTACAATATTTAATATAAAGATTTCTTTAAAAATATGTTTGTACTAAACCAAGGAGGGTTTTTTTTCTTTTTTTAATTTAACTTCAACTTACAAGGCATTTTTGATGACATAGCCTAAAGAGTAGAAATGTTCACACTGAGATCATAAAGGGGGCATGTTGGTAATTCTGAAAACCCATTTTATAGCAGCTACGACTCCACTTAGTTTCGTCCTGGGTTACACCCCGCAGTGTGTGAAAGATACACAGCGTTGAGGCAGTTACACTTCTCAATCTGTCTGCTTTACTTTTTCACTATTATGGCCTCCCACATTTCTCTGGTTTTATTGGAGCTTGAGTACTGATACCTTGCAAAGCTTCTCAAATGCGGTGAAAATAGACTCAAGTAACTCGGGTTCCTCTGCAATGCTTGTCTACATGTGACACGAGTCCAAACAGCAACAGAATCCCTGAGTCTGAAAGGAACAAATTTTCTTCTAATCAGATCCAGAATCCCAGTGGCAGTCAGGTCACTAAAAAAACAATAATAATTTACCCTTATGTACATAATTTTCTTTTAAGCATCATCAACTACAGTTCATACCCATTGAAATCCCTGGAGTTCAGTCAGCAAAAAAGGATCAGCAATAGAGATATCACAACCCCAGTGCTTTTTTTCTTTGGGTCACGCAAGACAAAAGGAAAAACCATTGCCCCAATATTGCTACCCTCTTCTCTCTTCTTCTATCCAGGTGGGTAGGTGCCCCCATCTGCAAAACCTTCAGTGAAAAGTCTCATCCACACTGAGCACTTCACTCTGCACCACTGCTCACTCACACAAGCTGATTCGGAGGCATAGCTTAAGCGAGGGTAACAAGACTGGCTGCCAGTAACCAGTTGTTTATGTAAGATATATACAGCCCTTCTGAATTTCCATGATTCCTCAGTTAAATGAGGATAAACTTACTAACTACTCTCAGGAGTAGTTAGTAGAAAACTTCCATCTCTCAAGGTAAGATATAAATGCAGTATTTTTTGACTAGGTTGAAATTTAGTTCATTTCTGTTAGGTTCAATATTTAATTAAGTCCCTGAATGTTGGAGCTGGCAGGAACCCTACAGAACATCTGAAGAAATGTCTTCATGTTAAATGAGAAATATGAACCTTAAAAGATGAAACAAGTGCTCCTACCTCTCACCATGTACTAGTGGAAGAGCTCTCTGGATAACCTGGTCAGGAAAGCATTATGCTCGGTGTGAAAACAAACACAAAGATGAGAAAAACACAGCTTCTCCCATAAAGAAGCTTTAGGTCTGAAGAGTTGGGTCTCTCAAGAGTTTAGCTAAGCTACTCCATGGTACTACTGCCTTGGCATCTACTTGAGGAAAAGGCAGGAGGACATATGGCCAGCAAGGACCTTAAATTAGTCTCTCACTCAAGTGCTTGCCCTAGACAACAGTTTACAGGATTACAAGCAAATTTAAGTCCCTGATATGCCTTTCCTAACAGCCCTTTTGATGAACAACCTCCCCCACTTCCCAATGTCTTTCCTTTGTGTACCCCTTAGATAAGACCCCTGTGGGGCTTACCAAAGCTCTATTCTTTTGGTTTGAACCGACCAATCCAGGGTCCAAGAATTCCCATGCACTCCATCCATGGACCCTAATAAACACCTGCTGAGTCCTCTCTCTCTCTTTCTCTGCACTCTGCCTTGATCTCCCCATGCGGCCCCTCAAAATATGTCAGGTACTTCCTTCAGGACCTATAAGTAACAAATGTCCCTATTTCAGTTTCTCTGTGGTCTGTTGTTGAATGGTGGCTCATCATCCAGTACCCTGTGCTCCAAGTATCAATATGACAGATTTCCTACAGGATCTTTCCTTGAATTTCTATTATCATTCAGTTCAAGAAAGAGTTGTGGAAGTCAACCATCCTGCACTTCTTCACCTGTGAGCTAGGGATACAAACATGACTATCACAGTTCCTTTCTCCTAGTCTGTCAGTATATTAAGAGAGAGGAGACCAGTCTGCAGTATATTAAGTGTCTGAGTATGTGCCCATTGGCTGTTTGTATATCCCCACTAAGGGACATACAAAGTATTTTTAGGGGCAGTATAAAAAGAAGAATTGTTTCTACTTGTTTGGGTCCAAGATAGGACTTAAATGGAAGATGGTTGAGTTGATCCTTGCAAAGTAAGTCAGACCTTGTCAACACCAGGTTGAGATTTTCTAGGTAGACAAAGTTTTCATTCAGTCTGTATGTTAAATTTCAGGAAGGATTTGTAAAAGGGAGAATAATGACCACCCCAAAGGTGTCCGCATTTTAATTCTCAGAACCTGTGAATGTGTTATGTTTTATAGCAGACAGGAAGGTTGCTAATCAGCTGATTATGAGGAAGATTATCCTCAATTGCCTGGTGGGCCCAGTGTAATTACAAGTGTCCTTAAAAATGGAAGGGAAAATCAGAAGATGTCAGAGTGGTACCATGTGAGGGAGACTCAGCTTGCCATTGCTGGTTTTGAAGATGGAAGAAAACAAGCTAAGGAAGAGCCTCCCTAGAAGCTAGAAAAGCAAAACAAAACAAACAAACAAACAAACAAACAAACAAAAAACCCCTAGAGCTTCCAGAAAGAAATGTAGATCTGCTGAGCACTTGACTTTAGCCTAGTGAGATCCATGGCAGACTTTTGACCTACAGAACTATAAGATGATAAATGCATGTGGTTTTAAGCCTCTGGACTTGTGGTAATTTATTACAGCAGCAAGAGAAAACTAATTTAGGACTCTACTGCTACTTATTAACTTAAATAACAGTCACATCTCCCTTGCAATGCCACTTGGGTAGGATTTATAGTTGTGCAGAGAAGAGGAATAGAGAAGCAAAAGTGTTCTATCATTTTTAAGTTCCCTCTCTTTTGTCCCAAACATACTTCCCACTCAAATAGAAGCTACATGGGTAAACACTGTATTTCCCTTTTCTTTGGTAATGCTGAGACTCTTCCAGGTCGATGGACTAAATAATGTCTCTGCAGAATTTCCCAGCCATAGGCTTTGCTCCCACCCAAGCTATGGCTGCAAGCTCTGCAGCTTAGAGACTGAAAGGCTCCTGTGAGCCCCTCTGCATTTCTTCATTCCTTCAGGCCCAGGGTACCAGCTGCACAGCGTGCACTAGTTGTCTGGTTTCTCGTGGTCTGGAAGTCTGCATTTCCTGGCTCCTAAGTCCTGTCTGCGTTTTCAGTCATCACTTCAACTTGACTTCTGGAATGGAGTGGCCATAGCAGAGGTTTCCCCGCAAATCCCAGCCTGAGACAAGAGCTGAATGCAGAAAGTGATCCCAGGAAACAGGAGTTGGGGCCCAAGGGCAGCAAAACAGGGAAGTCAAGACAGCCAATGCATGGGTGTAGCACCCACCTGATCATCCCTCTGAACAGCTGAGCCTGAGTCCCCACAAGGACTCAAAAACTGAAGTTGCTCCTGGGGTTGTGAACTCCCATGCCCTGCAAGATTTGTGCAGGTTGCCTGGGCCCTGCAGCAGTCCCACCAGTTAACAGACAAGCTCTGAAAAGAATGTGACCTGACCAGCGATACTACTGAGGTGCAAATCACACCTGCTTGCAGCTGGTTGCTTAAGCAATAGCTGGAGTAAAGAAGAAATCTGAGAAGACGGAAGGTGCTGCTGTGAATCCACAACTTCATGACTGCTGATCACCTGACCTTTGCCTTTCATGTTGCCCAACTGTCCCAGATCAGGCTCCCAGACTGGGTTTTCAGCGCTGTCACCATGCATGGCCTCAAAGCCTTCCCTAAACATGGCTCTCCACGAGGTCCCGAAAACTCAACACAACCTGGGAGACAGGGTCTCAGACCTTCCGAGTCAAATATACTGTTTGCTAGTAATTCAAAATTGTTGCTAACTCTCAAGAACAGATTCATGTTCTTCTAAGGCACCCAGTTTCAGGGATAAATATCATTTTGAAAAGGATAACTATCATTGTGTCTCAACACAATACAGATAAATAAAGCTCAGCATTTTTCAATGTGCACTTTCACAATATTGTATTTTTCTGTTTCTGTATTGTGTTCTTAATGAAAATTTGGTAACTTCGATGCCACAAGAGAAAGTAGAAAGGCATTGTGTCCTTGCTACAGCTGGCAGCTCCTCTGAGCCTTATTGAAATGATCAAACAAGTCCAATCCAAAGAATCAATTTTAACATTTTTTTCTAAACATTCTTGGTAGCTAACCAACACTCAAGGGTCTCAGCAGAGGCAAATAGCAGTGAACTAAGGAACAGGAGAAGCTTGGTGATCTAGAGTTGCTCGAATGAGGAGTCATTTCAGCTGAGTTCCATAACCATCATCTTATTTTTTTTTAAAGGAAGAATGAAAGAAACACAGCGTCGTTCCCTCAGAGTCCCCTTGGGGGGGTTCAGTACAGATGCCTGGAGCAGCTTCCTGCAGCACGGACTTGGTGGCGGGCTGCTGGCTCCCCCGGAGGGGGCTGCTGCCATCCACAGCCTTTGATCTAGGGACTCCTGCCAGACCAAAGCTGCTATGCTAATTTATTTCCTCCGCACATTCTCTGTCCCCAATGGCAGGCCCCATACAATGTTCAGAAATGTTTTCTTTAACTAGCACACAAAGTTTTGAAGATTACTGTTAATTTCATGGTACATATTGATTACCCTTTCTCCTGGAGTTCATAGTTTTGCATATTGCAAATCAAACCAGGCAGATCCTGACTCCTCAGAAAGAGTCAGCCTCCCTTATATTTTTCAGTTATTCTTCCCCCCTCCCTCCCTTCCTTCCTCTCTATTTCTGTCCCTCCTTCTCTGCCTCACTCCCTCCTTCCCTATCACTCTCTCTTTCATCTGTATCTTACTCCTATTTCTTCTTTCCTTCCACTCTTGCTCGCTCTCTCTCTTCCTTCCTTCTGTTATCTTTTCTCTCTGTTTCTCTCATGCAAAACTCATACACCTATCCAGAAAACTCAAAATGCTCTTTCCCATTCACACATAAATGAAAAAGCATCCAGTGATTAAGAGAAGCCAATTTAAAAAGCAGATATCAGATGCAGCTTACATGCTAAAATGTCATTTTTAAAGTCATCAAGCATTAAACTGGCTATTATTTTTAAATACATGTTTTAGAGAATAGAAAGATTTATTACTTATCAATTAATTAAGCAGTCTGTTGTGTCCAAGAAGAGTGGTGGAACACTCACATGTAAATCTATAAAGGAGAAATCCTTGGAGAAGCTCATGTGCTGTGTAATTAGAGTTAATTAACACATTTGCTAATTGACTATTATTTAGCACTCCAGCTGCTGAAGAAAAATCCATAGGCCCATTAAATATTAATTAGCAAAAGTCTATTGTCTGATTCTGTCGGATTCTGTATTGATGAGATTTTTTACAAGTGCATCTTTGTTCAGCTGGGTACCGAGTAGCACACAGCCATCGGCTATTGAAAAATCAGAAAATAAGAATAATATTAATAAACACATATGTCCTATATTTCAGTCAATTATTTTTCCTTCAACTGATAACATTGCTAAAAATGCTAGAAATGACATATTCATCTATGTTTGCATAGTTACATACAACCTTAAAATCAATGTGGTTCCCATTACATCAAATTCTTGGTGTTTGCAGGGCAGCCTACATGACATACCCTTTAGAAAACTGCAGAAAAACTACACCATTTTTAAACTATAAAAATAAAATGCTCTCCATAACTCTTTTTAAAAACATAACTCTTTAAAAATTGGCTTTTTTTATACCACATTATTTTTTATTTTTTTATAAATTCAATTTAAATATAGTATATTAATATAGATAACATAAAATTTGCCATTTAAACTACTTTTACAGGTACTTTTCAGTGGTGTTAACCACATTTATAATGAATGTAGTGAACCTCCCACAGCTTTTCTTAGATTTATTTAAGTACCCAGGTGACTGAAGGCACAATTTGCGAACAGTCCATCTGCTGTTCCTACTCTAAAACGTTCAGTTTGCAAGTGGTAAAATGTTTCACAGCTCAGTCAGCAGTACTGACTCCCGAGAAAACCATGCTCTGATTGGAAGCCACTCTGTGCAGCACCTATCTTGATTATTTTTCTCCTTTCTTGATTAATTCTGCCTCTAACGTCCATAGTTGGCCAAGCAATTGTGCTGAACAAGAGCCACGTGCCCTTTCTCCTGCTTTACAGGTGGGAGTCCCCCTTGCAATTCCAGTTTGCTCAAATTGCTAGAAGCATCTCCAGGTATCCCAAGATTTCACCACATACACCATGTATCCTTCCCTATCACTTGCCACACAAAGCCCATCCGCAGCCCTTTTCTGGAGGAACCTACTAAGATGACAATCCCGTCCAAAGTATCACAGTAAATCTAATTAGTGTAATTCATTGGCAATGTGGCATCCCTCTCACAGTAGTCCTGCACAAGTGCTCTGGGTAATTAACTTAAAGGAAAACTGCTCTTTCTCTCCCTTTAGTGATCCTGGAAATAGTGAATAGTGTCAAACCCAAATCTGTCCAAGGACTGGTCTCATCTCTATGCTTTGTTTACCCTTCCCAACAACCTGCCTAATTCCTGATCAAGTCAACCCCCTTCATAAACCTTAATCTGTGAGAACTCCTTGGTCGTCCTTGATGCTGTGGCCAGCCTTCCCAACAGCAACTCTCCAATCCCCAGCCAACTACAGTTGTATGCCCCTGTAATCAGACTGAAGGGCCAGTGGTGATCCCTGGCCACCCTAAGCTATCTGCAGCCTCGGCCATTTATTCTGTTCTATTTTTATGCATGGCTTTGACCTCACATTATTTACATTTACATGGAGGCAGTAACCTCCATGAGATTTGCACCCTATTTCAAGCACCTAGAACAGAACTTGACACTCAGTAAATGTTTAATGAATTAATGAACTTTATATCTCCAATACTGATTAAACAAAATTGTGAAATTATTCACTTTGTCATTATAGAAATATTTTCTACATGAAATACTCCTTTTCCCTTTATTTTGTCACCAATGTTAGATGATGGTTATAGAGAGGCATATAATGATAGATAAACTTATTTTGCATCCTGGCTTTCTTGATGGGGAAGCTAAACTAAGAAAGCTAAATTTTACGTGGTAAGTTAAGAATAAGTTTAAATTGCTAAGGATTGTAAAGACCCCTAGTAAAATTTCTGCAGGTATCCTTAAAGATACTTATTAACTTAAAAGAATAAAGCTTGGCATCTCTTGTTTGGGTACAATCATATAAGCTCATAGTTTATTCAAAAATTATTGCTGTACCCATAATAAAAAAGATAATACTGTGAAACCAGGGCCCATGTACCATAGAGCATTTGATTGATGTTTCAATGGGACTCCTAGTGGGTGCATGTCACAATGAACATTGGTCAGGAAACTGGCTAATATCTAGGTTTGCAAAAAAATAAATAATCAGGAAAAAATAACCATAGAGAGTATGGATTCTACCCTTGGGGAAAGAGTAGGACTGATCACAAATATGCACATAGTAAAAAAAATGTTCCTATAAGGTGGACTTGGCATTTCATAAGGGAGCACTAGTTAGCCAGAACCCCTATACTGACATTCATTTTTGAAGGGGGTTTTACTTGAAGTGTTATTATAATCCCCATATAATTGTGCATATAACAATTAAATAGCAAAGCAGCAAGAGGAACAGTTGAAATCTCTAATCCTATTTGAGGTGGGGGCAAAGAGGTGGGGGGAAAAGATGGAGTGTGGGACAAGAATTGTGTTGAGGGTGAGGCTTATTCACCATTAAATTCTCCCCTTTACCAAGCTATGATGCTCTCTGATGGTTTCACATCTGATTCAGGATTGTTATAAAATCAGTAAATGTAATTATGCATTACTGTCTGAAGATTATAAAGAATGAAGATCTGTTCATTAATCAAAATATTATTTAATGAAAATTGAAATCTCCTTCCCCCTTAAAAAATCCATTTAGAATATGCAAAACAAGTTGATCTTAAAGTGTTAGAGCTCAAATTAAATGTGTATACCCAGAAGAAAATTATCTTTAACACTGAGCAAAATTTATATCTCAAAGCAGATGCCAACCTGCGTTGAAGGTAAGTGAGGTATCTCCATGGAGTAGGCTGAATCTAGAAACCCCATTTTGGACAGAGTGTACCAGCTGGAACTCACCGTCCCAGCTTCTGATATCTCTGTCTCATGTCACAAATATGATGAGAAACACTTCACATAAGCTTCCGAAGATGAAACAATGACACAGCCCATTCCCATGCTAGAATTCCACAAGGAGTAGCTCTGCTATCTGTTCATCTTCCCATCAGCCTAAATACTCAGTCATTTCTTGTTATTCAGAGGGCATTTGTTTCCTTGCCAATATCAAAAGGACCAGAATGAATGGTGCTATCCTCACCCTTTCTTCTTTTCCTCCTTGTCTACCTCCCTTTCCGTGAGTCTAAAGTGAACAGACCCGTAAGGAGCCCTTCAGTGCCTGCTGGCACAGCTACATGCCACTGTCTCTATTTACTTTAGGTCCCACCTCAGACTAACATAGAGAACAATAACATTAGACAAAACAAGTGAAAACAACTTTAACATAGATTTAGCCTATTTCTATTCACCCTCAATACAATGTTGGTTATATAACAACCTCATGCAATCACCAGTAAGGGGAAAAAAAGGATAAAAACAGAAGTCTTATTTGGGAAAGTACAGTAGAAATAGAGAACACTGCATTGTAAAATCTATGCTACCTTCTGTAACTCCAAGTTAACAATAACTTATTAAATTATGAATATAAATATTTTTATGAGAGATGAGTGGATAAATAAGCTGAGGGACATCCAGATAATGGAATATTATTAAGTGCTAAAAAGAAATGAGCTGTCAAGACATGAAAGGACATGGAGAAACTTTAAATGCATATTACTAAATGAAAGAAGCCAATCTGAAAAGGCTAATCAATGTATAATTCCAGTGTATGGCATTCTGAAAGAGGAAAAACTATGGAGACAATTTAAAAAATCCATGGTTGCCAGGGGTAGGAGCAAGGGAAGGATGAATAGGCAGAGCACAGAGGATTTGGGGGGCAGTGAAACTACCCTGTGTGATATTGGAGGATAGATGTCATCACACATTTGTTATTACATACATTGTACACATGAGTAATCTCTGTACCTTCCACTCAATTTTGCTGTGAACCTAAAACTGCTATATAAATAAAGTCTATTAAAGTAATAAAAATTTAAAAAGTATATATCCTTTTGATACATAGAACCTGTGGAAGGCCAAAATTATCTTCTTTTTTTCTGTACATTTAGTAGTAAAGAAGCAATCACAGAATTTGTTTTAGAAGTAAGTTTTGTGACCAGCAGATGGAGGCAAGGCTCCCCCCCCTTCATATCTCTACCTACTGACAGTCTCAATAGGTGCTACAAAGCCTTCAGAATAAACAGTGAAGATTGTGCGTAACTGATGTTGAGCCCTGTTTAGTAGTCTAAGGAGACCCTGGTAAAAGAGAGATTAAAGGAAGAGTAATGGGGATCCCTGAAAGAAGATTTGTGAGAAAGAAAGACGAAATTGCAGCATGAACTTAAGGCTGCAGCAACCTAAGTTTAGTGAGAGATACTAGATGCTTCACCTTGGATTAGACAGGCACCTGCCGCACCCCAGCCATCCTGGTGATACAGGGTGCAGCCAGGGGGGCCCCCAAAAAAGATTTGGAATGGTGTCCAGAATTCAAAGTGTATAAGAATATTAGAGAGATATATAAGATGTCCTCACTCCCCCCCCCCCCCCCCCCACAGGGGGAAGAAAGAATGGAGCCAGGGCCATTGAGAGCTATTTTGCATAGCAACAGTTTTGGAGCTAACCTCTGGAGGAATGGTTATTTAACATATCTATAACCTTTAACTGGTTTCATAGATATGTTAAATAGCTGTGGCCAAGTTTGGAGCCAAGGAGAAGGTAGTGGGATGGGAACTCAAGAAGGGAGTAGCAGGGACTGAGGATGGAACTTGGGGGACTCAAGATGGAACTAGCAGGGACTGAGGATGGAACAAGAGGACTCAGGATGGGAACTAGGGGCTGCTCTCCTGAGTGAGAAGGGCTTGGACTCAGAATGTAACAAGGTGCTGCACTCCTGAGAGAGATAAAGACTGGCTCCGAGACATGAAGGGTCCCCGCTTAGCCAGATGAGGGAGAGCCACGCGGTTTCAGCAGAGTGAGGACCCCCTCTTGGTGAGGTGAAAGAGGGAGCCACGTGGTTTTGGCAGGGTGTGGACCCCCTCTTTCCCAGGTGAAAGGGAAAAACCACGCAGCTTTGCCAGAATGGAGATCCCTGCAGCCAGGTGAAGAAGAAAGCCACATGCTTTTGGTGGAGTGCAGACTCCTACAGCTTTGGTAGAAGAGGCCCACGCGGCTTTGGGGTGCCCACTTTGGCTGCGTGGCCTGAAAAAGCAAGAGAGACTTTGACTGGAACTGGGTACAAAGGACTCTTGCCAGTGGACCATGAGAGGGTACCACAGTACTTTGGATTAACTCGAGATCCTGCCTGCACGGTGACACAGCTGACGGTGCCAGCGGCCTGAAAAAGGGACGTGTGCTCTTTTCCTGATTTACGGTACCCGGAGTTGGGACAGTGGGAGAAGGGAGAGCTGTGTGGGTGTAGGTGTACAACCTAAAGGACTTTGATATTTTAGTGGAGGCATTAGGCCTGAATAGCATTAAATAAACATTTTGTTTCCTTTTCACAAATCTCTGGCATTAAGAGATGTCTTTCCAATTGGCGGCGGACAGAAGGGCCCAGTAGATTTTAGTATTTTGTTTTTGGGAGGGGCCCCTGTTGTATAGCAGTTTTGGGCATCCCTAGGTGGGCCAGATATTGTATTGCCCCTCCCTCGGACCACCTCCTCTTGTTCGGT
Organism: Artibeus jamaicensis; assembly: GCF_021234435.1. NCBI lineage: Eukaryota > Metazoa > Chordata > Mammalia > Chiroptera > Phyllostomidae > Artibeus > Artibeus jamaicensis. Next base: position 7,598,293 of record NW_026521904.1, read on the forward strand.
AACACTGGGACAGACAGACACACACACACACACACACACACACACACACACATGGCCACGCAGGGGCTGTGTGTGCACTGGAAGTGCCACTCCTCACTAAGCTCTGAAATGGTTAGAAGCTCAGCCAGCCTTGCTAAGGCATTTCCCTGCCCTCACTTGTCAGTGAGGGGAGCATATAAGGAGTGCTCTCCCTCCCTCTCACTGGATTTCAGAGGCTGGTTGCTAATTGTCCTGTTGCAAGAATGTTGAGACGATACTACCACAAACAAAACAGAATGTCAGCTCAGAGCCTATGGCCCTGTTGGGACTTGATAGTGAGGTCTTCAGGTGACCTTTCATGGCAGTCAGTGATTGCAAGGGCTCATCTGTGGACTCATACTGGCACTTGTGTTTAATCCAAGAAGTGCTTAGAGAGGGTTCCTCTGCAAAAGACAACCTCCCTGCAACAAGGCAGGGGAAATTAGGAGCCACCTGTATTTCGGCTTTTATGTGCTTTGTACTTACCAGGTAGTAAAACCTGAACACAAGGATGGAGTAAAATGGATCCTGAGAAAATTGCCCTAATAAATCCACATTATCTTCATTGACTCCACTTTGAATTAACAAAGTTGGCAAGAATGTATTTACAAATGTTCAGATGGTGAAAAAAACTTTTTTTCTTCTTTTTTAATTAAATTCATTGAGGAGACATTGGTTACTCAGGTTATATAGGTTTTAAGTGCACATTTCTAGGATGTGTGATCTGTGTGTTGTTTTGTGTGCCCACCACCCAAAGCCAAAGCCTTTCAAACATATTGCTGTCTAAATTATTATCCTAAAGGCCCACTGTTTCTTGGATTGGTCCCATGCTGAGTTTCGTACATAAGTTCACGTGCTGTAAATAAGCTGCAACTTATCGTAGCATTTTTTTAATTTATGAAGTTTGTTGCCAAATGTCTTGGTATTATTTTATTCATTAGGCTTCCTTTTTGCCTTTTGAAATCTGAGTATTCATAGAGACAGAGTTACAGTTGTGGCAGTAATCTTTTATTCAAATAATCAGATAAATATTTCAATGCACAGAGTGATAAAGGAAGCACTTCATTACCTTCAGGCTGAAGATTCTCAGAGGGATAAAAAGAACAGGAAAAAAAACTTGCAAAATATGCTGCTGTTGAAAATCCAACACAACCCCCATGATTGGGCAGCTCTACTGCCAAGAGCCATTCTTGCCCTTCATTATAGAAATGGTCATTAATGTTTAATACCTGCTGGAAGAGAGAGTGGCTTTGTGAGCTGTGCGCTGGGAGACTCCTATTGTCTTCTTTCCTGATATTTGTGAAGCTTCAGGGCTCATGCGACGTCTCCATCCCACTTGCCGTGTTCTCTCCACAGCTGATTGCTTAGAGGCAGATGAACAGGTTGCTTTTCCCATCTGCTCCATACCTCTGATCTCCAGGCTTGGCAAATTAGTTTTCAGACAAATAAAAAAATATTTTGATAGTAAATCCTTGTTTATAACATTCCCCTGGGGAGGGAGTAATCAGCCTTAGAATATCGGCAGACCATCAGTTTCACCACAATTTGACTATTGCAATCTGGTTGAACATAATTTCCTCTCTTTGTTGCTGAACATTTTCTTTTTTTTTCTGTCTTTTGTTCTTCTCTTCCAAATCCCATTGCCCAAATGGTAACATTTTGTTGGATTAATCATCATAAAGTAAATATAACCACTAGAAAAATCATGTTTTTGTTTTTGTCTTATTTACACTAGAAGATGAGTTTGAATTTCTAAACCAGTGGAGTTATCTTTTGCAGCTCCATAAAAACATACAATTTCTGTACATTTGGGTGATTGTTGTGTAAATATCTATGCAAAACTGCACACATACAAAACCAGACCTCTTAATTTTTATTAAAAATGCATTAGCTAAAAAAGTAGATCTTAACATTCTTCTTTACAAGAAAAAAATGTCTAGCTGTGTGGTGATGGATGACAACTAGACTTATTGTAGTAATTCTTTCACAGCATTTACAAATGTGGAATCATTCTGCTTGCACCTGAGACTAATATAATGTTTCATGTCAATTATATCTCAATTTAAAACAAACACACTAGAAAATTACCAAAGAACTATTTAGAACCATCCTAAAGCAATTGAAGTAGTAATATATTTTTAAATAGGAATTTTAGTAGTGTTGACTTACCTCTGGTTTAATTAAAGAAACTAAACCAATAAATTGTTACCACTGTACTAATGGATCTTTTACATTTTGGACAACTCTTGTTTTCAGAACTCTGGAAGGCAGACAGAGACAGTGGAAGAAGAAACTACTTGCACAGAAGCCCATGCAGGCCAGGAGTTTATACACTAGGGAACAAAAATATAGGGAGAGAAAAAGATGGAGAAAGATGGTAGTGAATCAAACAATAAAATAAATAGCGTTACTGAAGAAAGAAAGTAGAGTCCACATTTTTCCACATCCTCCACATTTTTCTCTTTTGAGCAATACTGAAGGAATGAGCTTCAGATTCTTTAAAAAAAAAGTCCAGGGAGCTGCAGGACTGGTGGAAATCATTTCCTGGGTGGCGGAGTCACTGGGAAGAGTTGATGATGGTACCTTCAACTGCAACCCGGGAATGTGACTTAGGGAACTTCCCTACAAGTCATCATCAAATGAGAGGAATAGACAGAAAGCAGGGTGGGGCTGGAAATATTGACTTATAAAAATATAATGTTGATTTTAAATGTTCAGTTAATTCATATTCAGGTAGTTTGTGATTAAAAAGGGGAAAAAGGAAAACAAAATCTTACTCATGTTTTAAATTTCCCATTGAGTATTGGTGGGAAGGGGATAAATCATCAAAAACCAAAATTTCATTAAAGGAATTAGCAAAAAGAATTATTTGAGAAATCAATAACAGTAACAGCAAAGAAGCATTGATATAGGTATTATATAACAAATTGCATATTTTAAAGCAACAGAATGCACGTAGGATAGAATAAAAGGGTATTTTGGGAAATGTAGCTGATAGGAAAAGGGATGTAAGAAAGGAATGATTCTGAGCTGATTCAAAATGGAGGTTAAGATGAGGAAGCCAAGATTTTTGAGGGTTCTAATATATCATTTACATGGCTCTTATAGAAATAGCTATTTCTTCTGTCCTCCTTGACATAAATCAATAGTTCTGCAGAAGTCATAGGTTAGCCCTTTGGGTATGTACAGGACATCGTCCCTTCTTTCCAAGTATCTAGGAATCTTGTATTTATTTATAAATGAAAAACACTTTTCTTGGCTAAATGAGCTGGATAGTGAAGACATAAATTAACAACTTTAAGTAATAAAAATTACCCAAGCAAGGTCCCCAATCTACAAGCTTGCCAAAATTGAGAATGACTCTATTTTTAGGGCTTGACTTTATTTTCGTTCTCTGAAAATAAGCAGAGGCAGTATATAAAGGTTATTTATCAAAAGTACTGTGTGTAACAGTAAGAAATAAAGGAAATAATCTAGCATCCCATCAGTAGGGAACTGGTTAAATAAATTATGGCACATGCATACCATGATAAATCCTATGCACGTACAAAAAAATGACAAGGCTCTTGATGTACTATAATGAAAGATTGCCAACAGATATTATTAGGTGAAAAGAGCAGATGACAGATCAGCCTATGCTGTGCTACATTAAATGTAAGAAATAGGGAAAATAACAATACATATGTGTATTTCCTTGGTTTTGCATAAGGAAATTCTGGGGGTACTTGGTGATGAATAATACAGTTACCTGCTGGTGACAGAAGAAAGGGGTCGATGAGGGCAGAGGTGGGAGCAACACTTTTTACTGCATGCTGCTTAGTGCTGTGTATGTAATCAGGTGAAAGTACCTCCTATGACAAAATGTTTAAATAAAATAAAACATTAAATAAAGCTTCAGTACACAAAGACTATTCAAAGGTACTATATTTTACACTTTTGTCACTGCTGCTTTACCATCATGTTATGTTTAAGTAAGAATATTACTACTTATTTTTTGGTTTTTAATACTCTACTTGTACAATCTATTGCTTTCAAACGTCCATTCACATTCAGGAGGTAGAGGTAGACATAGAAAGGTTTTCCCATCAGCTGACGACTATTTCAGGAGGAACGTGATCTGACCTCTCCTAGAGTGAGGAACTGGCCCAGGAGAGCCAGTTTTGACTCCATTTGGCCATGTCAGGCAGTTGGGTGCAAAGTGTCCTCTCTACTCTTGAGGAGTGGCATTGAGAACAAGGTATCACTCTCACAAGTTAACTCTCACAACACCTTTGTGTTCATTCTGTTTGCCATTCATTTGCGATTTAGTCATCACAGTTTTTGTAATTTTTTTAATGGAGAAAAGAATCTAATGATTGGTCAGAAAAGAAATCCAATGAGTTTCGATTCTGCGTGGTAATTTGACCAAGGGTCCTTCAAAACCATACTCCATGACCCTGCGCGCCTTCCCCACAGGCTACTCTTCAGAAATCTGTGTTCATACATTTTAAACAGACACTATTTTGAAAGGTTTAAACTTTTAACTTGTCCTTAGAGAAATAACTTGCATCTTATTGGTATTATAGTAATCTTACTGCAGTTCTTATTTGGCATCCACCTACTTTTATATTAAATTTGCTTATCGAGGGGCTTCCTTCCTTTGTCAACACTGATCTAGCTATTGACTTTTAGGACCTCATAACTTAAATTGCTTGGGCTGGTTTCAGGGTTATTTCAGATGCCTGTTTTGGGAAACTGAAGTGGAATTCATGATACAATACATAAAGCAATTTTTTGTTTGGTTTCAAGTAACAGAAACTGAAGTAAAATTGCCTTATGCAAATATATTGACTCCCTTCAATAAAACCTTTAGCTATGAGATGACTGTATGACTGTAGCCATAAGCATCATCAGTTTCAACCATTTTTCTCTATGATTTTCTTGACTGTGCTTCTTTCTCATGTCAACTTTGTCATTAACTGACTTCATGTTGCAAAAATGGCTGCAGCAGTCCCAGCCTCACCTCCATACCTTACCACTTATGCTGAGTTATGCTGCAGAAAAAAACAACTCCCACATTTTAATGACTTACACCAAAAAATTATTTTCAATTCACTATAAATTTCTATTTTAGGTCAACTGTGGCTGTATTTCTTACAGTCTTTATTTGAGGACCCAGGCTGATGCAGCAGCCTCTATTTAGGACATTGCCAATTTTAGGGCAGTGGGGGGAAAATGGAAATGCATGAGGGTTCTTAAAGCTCCTACTCAGAAGTGGCACACTTCCTCTTATACATCATTGGCAGAACTAAGCCACGTGACCTACTATGAAGTCAATGGGGATGGGAAGTATAAATCTATGTTATTTGAATAAACAGAAGCACCTTTGTTCCAGCATTTCAAAATAAGCCTTGAGATTCATATTGATTAAGTGAACTAATGTTCTAAACCCATTTCTGGCCAGAGGAACAGAAAGCTCTGATTGGCTTAGCCTGAGTTACATAATATACCCTTGAAACTGGAGTTCAATTTAGCTTCTCTGGATATACAGGGATCCCCCAAAACAAACTGGAGATCTCTGAGGAAAGACAGGGGAAATGACTGCTGGGGATAAAACCTAACATCCAGTACAATATAAATTATATTTAACAATATCTACTTCAAATTTCTCAGAAGCAGTTTAGTAATTGATAAAAATTAAACCAAAGGAGAATTATACCAGGCTATCTCCTCAAACCTGAAATCGGCCTCACCTGGTTTGTCTCTCCAAATTGATGAAAAGAATACGTGTTTTGTGATTAGAAGAACCAAAGTCTGCCAGAAAGACCACCTGTCTTCTTATTGGCTTTGCGATTGTGAATATAAAATTAATAATACTTAACAGTGTTGTATTAAATGAGACAGTCTGTACAAAGTAGAGAAAAATATGACAATGCTCTAAAAACGTGTCCGCTTCGCACTCAGGCCTGATGGTGGCTGTTAGCGCCCTCCTGTAACACAGACGGATTACTAAATCCCAGGGAACAGTGCTCCATCCCCGGTTTTTAACTTTAAAAATAAAACAGTAGTTTGCTGTTGATAATGCAATCCCATCAAAGACAAGTTTTCAACCTGTACCACATCCTTCACAAAACTGAGATTAGGAACAAGAAAAGTGTACAAGAGAATTTAGAGAGCTTATAATTATTGATAAACATATATTTATGAAAACAGTAAGCCCACTATTAACACATTCTTAAATATCTGTCACTAGGCAACTTTCCCTAGAGAAGGCCATGTGTCCATTATATTATGTATATAATTTGGTTTTAAGCAAAGCCTATTCATCTGCAGTTAGTATGTTATAGATTGTACTTAAAGATCACTAAATAAAGTACAGAACTTTATGGCTTCAAAATGATTCAATATTCCTTATACATAGATATATACTTAACTCCACCAATGGCAAGCTGATGTGATTTCATGTTAATTGCTATTTTGATATTAACACATATAGTGTGTGTATGTGTATATATATGAAATATGTAAGGGGGCTGAAAAAAAGAATAATTTTTCTGGAGGATAGGCCCCTTGTAGCACAGGCTTCCCAGCTAGGTGAGTGTTCTAGGAACCCATGTGTCAGTGTACCAGCTGGTGTTGTCATGAGAGGCTGTGCTCAGCATTAGTAAAGGTTTTTTGAAGTCTCTTTCAACAGGTTTGCCTGTTTCGTGATGGGTGATTTGCAAGTGCACCTGCCCACACTGCACTGAATGTTCAGCAGTTTTTTGATCAAAAACAGTATGACCCCCGTGCCTCACCCTCCCTACTCACCCAGTCTCACCGGAGCAACTTTTTTGTTTCTCTGGATGAAAACAGTCCTCAAAAGAAAAAGGTTTGTCAATGTGGAAGAGGTGGGGGGAAAAAACGGCAGAAGCACTAAAAGGCATCAAAATCAACAAGTTCAAAAACTGTTTTGAGTACTAGGAAAAACATCTCAATCAGTGTAGTCCTCAAATGGAGAGGACTTTGAAGGTGACTGGAGTTTAAACATGTAAGAATAAATACACAGTTCTTTACAAATAAATTCTGGTTTGGGGGAGGTTCCCCCTCTTATACATGGTTCTAACATTCTTTGTGGGAGAGGCAGCCAAGCAGCCCTCTAACATTGGTTCAAGCCAAGGAATGAATGGGAGCAAAGTTCAGGGAGAAATCATAATTACAGGTTTATATCTGTCATTTGGATTGTACAAAACTTTGTCTGCCCATCCCCCACTTAGCTGAGTAGTCACAAAGAAAAGTCCTGTTTAGCATAGTCGATGAAAATACAAATGGAAAGCAAGCCAACTGCAATGTCGGTTATGTCATGAAGCCCCTGTCACCTCGAGAGCTCCTCTGCCTAAGTGAACACAAAGCAGAGACATCAGCAGCTTTGGTAGCTGTGGCAACCACACCAGTGAGCCTGGAGAGCAACGTTTCCTGCACAGGTTTTATGCCCCTCTGGTGCTTTGTAGATCCTATTGTACTAATGTTAAGGGCTCTCAGATCCTCAACTCGGTGAATTCATCCAGCTGGGAAAATTAGAGCTGTGATCAGGAAACAAAAGGAGCTTTGCTTTTTGTCTGACAAAAGAAGGAAAACACCCTTCAGCTGAAGCAGGCATGCTCCTCATGACTATCCACAACAGCACCACAAACAATAGTAAATATTTATCATGCAGATTCTTTGTTTAAATTCTGATAAAAATACAGATCTCAATTTACTTGGGTTAACAAACCACTGCATTAGTTGCCCTTAAAATGTGCACATTGAAGATTAATGTTAAAAAAATCTGTGTGTCACGTAGAGCCAGAATCATGTGCCATGCTGAGGAGTATTTATTAGACATTATGTTGAATGTTATAACCACAGTCTAGCGCTGAAATCCAGATGCTCCTGTATAATTTTTTTCAGCAGCACAAAACATAGTGCTCATAAATGAAAAGGTTTTTCACATCTATGTTTATCTTTCACATTTAAAAAAAACTTATCTCTTTTCTGTATATTTGTGGGAAAAGAGTAGAGTATAAGACAAAGGGAAAAGAAAATATTCTTCCTGAGCTGAGGGGTACACCCTGCTTTGTCAGATGTTTATAGTTTACTTCCCTCCCCACTGCTCAGGAAAGTAAAGCAGACACTTGCCTCGTCCCTGCAGCTACAAAGAAGCAGAGGCTTTGCACTGATGCATTGATGCAAGTGTCACAGAGGCTGAAAGATGCCCCATGGCATCCATCCTCACTTTCTCTCTACTAACAGAATCCCTAGATTTGGAGAAGCAATGATGTTAAGGTCTCAAACATCACGTTTCTAGCTTCCCTTGCAGAAAATGGTGGCTTTTCATTGGAAAGCATTTCTAGAAAAGCTTTTTAAAATAGGCTAGCCATTTATATCCTTCCTAATTGCTGGAGCTACTGCATCATTTTATAGCATGAAGTTGAGAACTAGATCCAAGGGACTGAAGAATGGAGAGCCTCAAGGAGTCACTGTGGCAACTGTGAAATCCCTATCTCCTGGCGGCTCATTACACCAAAAATAAATGAATATCTGTCATGTTCAAGTCACTATATTTAGGTCTCTTACATGCCCCCAAATGCACTTCCTAACAGATTCAGCATGAAATAGCCATAGGAAGGTAAAAGGGTTAAACTATGTGTTACAGAGTTTCGATGCTTTTAGAATTGAGGTGTGGGGGGAGCTATGGAAAAGCTATGGAACAAGGATTTAATTATTCAAGAAGATTTCATGGAGGACGTAGGAATAGGCTAAAACTTGAATGGATCTATGATTGATCTTAATAAAAAGTATGAGGACATTTTAAAATTACAGGTGAATGATGAGAGATTGGAATGACTGGATCACACAAGTTACATACATCAAGATTGACACACAAACACTGGTTTTTCAACAAACAAAACTGAAACAGACTCATAGATATAAAGGGCACACAGAGTGGTTGTTAGAGGAGAGGGGCATTGGGGGATGAGATGAAGGAGCTGAAAGGATTAAGAAGTACAAATTGGTACTTACAAAATAGTCACAGGGCTGTAGAGTACAGCCCAGGGAATATAGTCAATAATATTGAGATTACTACCTGTGGTGCCAGGTGGGTACTGGAAATATCAGTGGGAACACTTTGTAAATATATTATTGTCCAAACACTATCCTGTATACTTGAAACTGATACAAAATAGTATTGAAAGTAAACTATCATTGAAAAATAAAATTTTGGCCTGGCTGGTGTGGCTCAGTGTATTGAACACCAGCCTGCGAACTATAGGGTCACGGGTTTGATTCCCAGTAAGGGCACATGTCTGGGTTGCAGGCCAGGTCCCCAGTAAGTGGCGTGCAAGAGGCAACCACACACTGATGTTTCTCTCTTTCTCCCTCTGTCTAAAAATAAACAAATAAAATACTTTTTAAAAAATTTTTATTTAATGAGTAGCAAGGAACAATTTAGGTCCTGGGAAAATGACATAATGAAAGAAGTATTTAAAAAAAAATTATTCAGACGGTGCAGGAAAAAAAAGGAGCAAAGAAAGAAGAGGCAAACACTCTGAGGGCAATGGCAGTAGTTCTGAGGAAGAGCTGAGACTGGGCTAGGGCAGTGGTGCTGCGTGGACAGTGTCACTCAGGGCACAATACAGGCGCCGGAGGAAGAGTCAGGATGGAGTATAAAGACAGTGGTGGTAGCCAGTGGTTTCAGAGGAAAGTGAGCAGGGAGTTCATCTAGAACTATGGAGAGAGACAAAATACAAATGAGGAAACTGCACCAAGACACATTTCCACAAGTGAAGTCAAGCAAATCTGTAGTCAACCAAATCTGGAGAAGAGTCAAATCAGAAGTGGAATGGTGGGAGCTCTACTCCCAGATTTTCTGGCAGCGGGACTCCCCCTGATGCTAATAAAAGTAAATAATCCACATACAAACACAGCAAATGGTAATTTGAGGAAGAATGTCAAGTGTTCTAATTATCTGTACCTTGGAGAACAAACAGGAAGAGTCTGGAGGGCTCTGTGAGGCAGATGAAGAAGTACTGACAGAAATAACTCTAGTTATGTAACAGAGGGTTATTACCATAAGCCCACACATTTGAGAGGGCATCTGGGTCCTATAATATAGAAATTCTCCCACAGCTATTGACCCGTCAGTTGAGTAACAAATGATGTAGCTCCACATTCACTTCACCTGTCCCCTCCTCAGCAGCACTGCCTGCGTCTGATGAAAGAGCAACCTCTAGGAAGTGGTCTGCTCTTCCTACCGCCCAGGAGTATTGGGCCTACTTAAGGTAAGGAACAGGGCGGGAAGTCGCCCATAATTCTAGTAAAGTGCTGAGTAAAAGGAAACCAGAAACAAAAATGAACTTTTATGTAAAAAAGAATTAGAAACTGCAATAAAAAATATATCAAACATTAGGCAGTTTTGCCACTATTGGCAGTTTTCCCAATATAGTTCTACCACTATATTGATATTGCATAATTGTTGAAGTATTAAAACAAATTATATTAACCCTAGGCCTACTTTCTCCTTGTATATTAGAATTCTAATTGTGTGCAATGTGCATTATCAATGGAATACTTAGAAAATGATAAAATGAAGTAGAAAGATAAATGATTTCTATAAATATTCACCAGCCATAAAAAGACCGTAGCCAAAACCTGAGACTTTCAGTTGGGCAAATACATCTAAAAGACTTTCAAGACTCACACCCATATACTACTTGGTATAGAAGATTGCTCATTAAACATTATTGAAATCAAAAAGATTTAAAATGAAATATTACACTAACTAGCTCTTTTCTCTTAAATTTCCATAGAAATTCCTCCTCTTCTTGATGTTAATGTTCTTTTTTCTCTTTTGAACACTCCCACAAACCACATTTTCTAGTTCAATTTTACTGAAGTGACAAAGGAAGTTCCAGTTTGATAGACAATATATATTTTGTGAACAGCCACAGGACAGATCATCTGCCCACCTAAAACTGATATTTACTGTATGAGAAGCAGCACCTAGACAAGTGATGTGAAGTCATGGTGTAATAACTATATAATTTCCTGTTCTCGAACAAAAATATTATTAAATATAAAACATTGTAAAGCAGAATACTATGAACTACATACAAAACCAAGAGGTGATTATGAGACTAGTAAAACCTTTATTTTTATAATAACAGATTTCATTGTATATTTGTATTTTCTTTAGTCTAAGTTTGATTCATGTAAGAGGCTCAGTAAATCTATCCTTGGCTTTCCATCTATTCCCACATTTCAGTCACTGAGTGACTAACTGACTAGTAAAATTCCTCTCCCAGATGGCCCGTGTGGGATGGGTCAAATTTGGAGTAGTCAAATATTAATTCCCTCAAGGCAATATGCAAATAAAAGAGAGCATATTTGGAAAGCCAAAACCACAGTGAATAATTACAGCAACACTTTTTCAACTATGTCAAGCAAATCACCCTAAAAATATTCTGCTTCTTCAAAATTGGAAAGTTAATGGATGAACATAAAAATTTAAACAATGACTTTTGAAAATGTATATCTGTACTCAACACTCTACTTTCAAATGCAATGTCATAACCCCACCAACACACAAGAATTTTAAAGGAATAATTCCCAAGCGATCAAAAAAAATTAAAAATAAAAATAAATATTGGGAAAATAAGAAAAATAGCCAAAGCAACATTGAAACTTTAATTGACCATGCAGTTTATATTCTCAATTTAACATTTTGAATTTGTAGCACATTCACATCATTCAAAAATGTTTAATGTCCACACTGAAACATCTCCCCTACCTCATTCCTGTCTTCCATCTGCTCAGGATTGCTAGGTGATTTCTATTTCTCCTTTAGTTCCACTGAACTCCTACAAGATTAATGGGTGAAATGGAAAGTACAGAAACAGATGTGTGTAAACTCACACATACACACACACAGAAATTTAATACATGATGTAGAGGACATTTCAAATCAGGGGGGAAGGATTAACTATTTAGTAAAAATCCATTGAGTCAACTGACTAAACATCTGGCAAAAAAATTATTCTTACTTTATAGCATAGAAATGTGAATAAATAAATGTTTCAAGTAAATTAAAGGTACAAACGTCAAAACCATAAAATTAGCAGCATTAAATGTAATATGACTTTTATCATCATCATGGGGTTAGCAAGACTATTGAAAGAAAGCCAACAAATATAGAAGTAAAGACCACCAAAAATAATTACTTAAAAGTTTAAAACTTCTATTCAAGAAAAGATTTTATAATAAAAAATAAATGCCAGAAAGAAAAAATATATATTTGCAACATAAACAACGGGCAAAGTTTAATATTCAAAATCTATAAAGAGTTTCCATTTCTATATTTAACTAAGAAAAAGAAAACAACCCAGTAGAAATGTGAGCACAGGTTATAAAGGAGCAATTCAGATGAAGAAATACAAATGGACAATAAATATGTTTTAAAAGATGTTCAGCTTTACTAACTATAAAAAATGTACATAGAAGCAGCAAGATATAAATTTTTAACCTTTGAATTGCTAAAAAAATAATGAAACTGATATCAAGCATCAGTAACAAAGTGAGGAAATCTTCAATCTCACACCTTAGAGGTATAAGTAAATAAGTGGCATTTGTGTGTGAATGTGTGTGTGTGTGTAAAAATGGAAAAAATTATATGTACCAGAATTCCAAAGAGGTTAAGAAAGTGGGTCAACCTGAGAAGTACCACATACCCCACATACCCCCAAGAGAAGCAGCAGTCTTAGAGAAACTGCACAACACCTTGAAAATGACTTCCAGGCCATGAGGAGCATCAAATGGAAGGCAGCTGGCCTTTGCAAGCAGTGGAACAGAAGTGGGCCAGTGGGAGGGTAGAAGACTAAGGAAGGAGTAGGGAATGATATCATTTATTATGACTTCTGTTCCCTTCAAGGAGGCAAAGATCAGGAATTTGAAGTATGATTGGCTTTTTGGATGAAAACACTGAAAAAGAAATTAACTTTGCACACAGATAAGGTATTGTGATGAATGTAAAGGGCTGATTCATGGGGAAACTCTGAACTGCCACAGACTTTGGGACTGGAGTTTGGTTCAAGTTGAACCACATCTCCGACAGTCAGAAAATCTCTAGTATTAAAATGTAAAACAATGAATAAGAAAAAAATAAGAAGTATACTATGTATACCTACTATAAGCACTAAATGTCTACATTTGAAAAGAAGAAAGGTCTCAAATCAGGTTTGACCTTAAAAAATTGAAAAAATAAAAAGAGCAATATAAATCCACAGTCAAAAGACGAAAGGGAATAGCAAAGGCCAGAGTAGAAATCAGTGAAACAGAAATTTGGAAAACAGTAAGAGGATCAATGAATCAAAACCTGGTTCTTTGAAATTAAAAAAAAAATTAATAAATCTCTAGTCAGGAAAAAATAAAGAAGAAACATAAATTAATGATCTCAGAAATGATATGGTCTACAAATATGAGAAAGAAAAAAGAAAATATTATCAACAACTTCATGCTGATAGATTTGACAACTTAGATGAAATAGACATTTTAAAAATCTAGCTGAATAACCAACTGAAGAGTAGTTGAAGAAATATCTTATAACCAAAGTTTTACAAAAGAAGCCACATTGAGACTAGTAGAAAAGGCAAAAACGTGAAAAGGGCAGGCCCCATCCTCATAGGCAGCAGCTGAGATTTTAGAAGGATATCTCAGCTGCAAAAGTTCCACCTGAGGAACGTGAGGTTTCAACCCCATGCTGATCTCCCCATCCTATAGCCCCAGAGCTAGGAAGAGCTTCCCATATAACATTTGGTTGTGAAAATCAGAGGAGATTCTGTCAGCCAGACAGGAGTCTGCTACAGATACATGTGCCTTCTTAAAGGGCAAATGTACAACATCTCATTCCCAGTCACTCAATCTGGGCTCCAGCAAAGGGAAGGCAGAGAGGACTAGAGTCACATGAGGAGAAACTAAGGTTTGTGGTTCTGTGGAGGATCCCTGTGGTGAGGCCCTCTCCCACACCGCAGACACCATCTTTCTTGGATGGAACACTCCCCTCCATACAACATCAGCCTGGGGGAATATAAGAAGCCCAACCTCTGGGCTCCCTGTTGCCCCACCCTGAGGAGCTCATGCCCTGCAGAGGAGTCAGTTGCCTGGGCCAGGGTGTAGATGTCTGGGCAGGGGGTGTCAGTGACTGAGTGGTGTAGCTTAGGCCCTTAGAAACTCTGCTGGCCTCACCCTAATGACTCTCTGAGACCTCACCTCACCACAAAGAACGTGAGCTTTCAGTGAGGGGCAGCTAGACTCGGTGTACAATGAATATTTGCAGAGTGTCCTCAGACGCAGCAGTGGCACTGATTTTGACCTTGTGTCAAGCCGCTGAAACCACTCACCCCTACCTGGTGACTCACTGAGAACCTGCTTCATGCAACTCAACTACTGCCAGAAGCGTGTTGGGAACTGCCCTGCCTGGTTTCAGAAGCTGTAACCCCCTCCATGGCTAAGGCTGAGTGAGTGATCCTCAGACCATAAGTCACTAAGGAAACAAAGCTTATCTCCCTAGCAGGGGCACTGCTTCTGTTCCTTTTACTTCATCCATAACTGGCCCCCAGTGCTTGATTGGTAAGCCAATGATGGGTAAGATTCCCCAAGGGGGGAACGACCTAAGACAAGCACGATCACAGGGAGGCCCCAGGGAAGGACTTGGGGGGCTATAGCAAAAGGGGGTGATGGACCCTCACCCCTCAGCTTCGACATAGCCTGAATCCTCATTCTGTCTGCAGGTCTCCTAATCTCTTGGCTGCCTTACTTCCCCTGCCTGACTTAAGCCTGAAACAATGACAGAGGGAGATGCAGCTCTGTGCTGGAAAGGGCAGGTTTCCTAGGGCAATAAGGCCTAAGAAAGAATACGTAAAATCCTGTGAAACCTGCCTTGTAAGAATGCTCTCAATTAAATAATAAAGGTCCAAGCAGGAAATGAGTTTGTTTCCCAAAGTTTTGTAGCCCTTTAGCTAACAGACCCTGACTCAGAATAGGTCTTCGTAGGTCTTTGTATGATATCTACTGTTTGATTCTTACTGCCTCACAATGAATGATTAATGAACTTTACCTATATTTTTGTGCAAATTGAAACCCAATAAAAACCTGTCAAGGCAAGGGTTGGGGCGCTCTCCCCTTGAGAGAGTAGTCGTGCCATCCCTTTTCCTCCACAGGACTCAGTAGTCCCTATGAATATGTCTCTTATCTCATCCATAATGCCATGGACGCTGGGAAAAAGGGAAATCTTACCTTTGCAATGGCATGGATAGACCTGGAGAGTATTATGCTAAAATAGAAACAGACTCATAGATACAAAAAACAAACTGAAAGCTGTTAGAAAAGAGGGGCTTGGAGGCTGGATGAAAATGGTGATGTGATTAAGCTAAAAAAAGAAAAAGCCTCATAGACATAGACAACATTATGGTGATTACCAGAGAGGGAAAGTGAGGTGGGCAGAGGCAGAAGAGGGTAAAAGCAGGATAAACAGTGATGAAAGGGGACTTGACTTTGGGTACCGAACATACAGTACGATGTACAGATGTATTACAGAATTGTACACTTGAAATCTATATAATTTTATTCAACCAATGTCACCCCAATAAATTAAATGTAAAGATAATAATTTTACTTGGTGTTTGAGGTAGAGATTTCCACTTTGTCTTCTATTTTATTTTTTTATTTAATTGTTGTTCAAGTACAGTTTTCTGTCTTTTACTCCACTTTGTCTTCTATTAGCTCTTCCAATGCACATTGTGGCAATTAGGTTTCATCTTCTTTCCACTCTGCTGTTTAATTTAACACTCCTCCAATATGTTTTCCCACGTGCTTTTGTTATATCTTTCTGGCTGTCATCTCTTCTCTTGTTTTTGAAGACATTGTGGATTTATCATTTTTATTCATATACTGCTATCTTGTGTGGATTTTGTGAGAAATATGATTTAAAAGGAGATAAAAAATATAATTAGCAACAATTAACTAGCATTCCATATACCCTCTTTCTACTATTATTTCATATTCTGGTGAAGAGCTTAGACCTTCTATTATTATTTCATACTCTGGTGAAGAGCTTAGACCCTTAAGGGAAGACAGTAGACAACCAAGTTGCAGCAGTGAATATACTGCAAAAATTTCAAAGCATAGAAAAGTGCCAATTTGATAGTTATTGTTACTACCTTGAAAGAAATGGTTGATGAAACAATCGTAAACATAAGCAGATAATTAGGAACTGATAAGAAATTATTTGTAATTATGAAGGTTATAAACATTGTGTGGGCCCAGGATGGCTGACCAACACTTGAATGAATGGGACCTGGAAGATATTCTGGCTAGACTTATGTCATGATCTCATAGGATTTGAAAAGAGAGGATACACTGACCATATGTGAGAGCTGAGACTCATCTCTATTAAAAAGATCTTATACTAGCAATATACAGCATGTTGATTCACCTTTTAGCCCAATTTTCATAAATATCTTATTGTACATTTGATGTGATACCAATTTTACTTATTTTTATTTATTTATTTTTTAAGCAAGGGGAAGGGAGGTAGAAAGAAAGGGACACATCAATGTGTGGTTACCTCTCGCATGCCCCCTACTGGGGACCTGGCCCACAAGTCAGGCATGTGCCCTGACTGGGAATCGAACCTACAACACTTTGTTCTGCAGGCCAGTGCTAAATCCACTGAGCTACACCAGCCAGGAATGATATAAATGTTTTTTAATTGATGAGAAAAAATATTAGTCTGGGTACTTGCCACTGAATAATTATCAGTGACAAACAATTATCAGGAAAGGAACTAAAAAAGAAATTTTTGATTTTTATAGATTTTTTAAAATAATGAGCCTGTATAATATGTGTGTTGAAGAAGAAAAATGTCATGAAGAGAATTGTCCTGTTTATCTTGGGAAAGTAGTGAACTGCCAAGAAGTCTAAATAAAAATTATCCCATGAAATTATCATAAATTTTATGATGAACTGTGAGATATTTTCTATTAAATGATATTCTATCAGCTAACATTTTCCACTAATATTCATATCCATGACTATTGGGATTTTCAATTATACAATTAGGAAAGAGTTAATGTGTGCCTATTATGAAGACATGAAAACAACATAAACTATATTCCCTTCTGCCAAGAAGGTTTCAGTCTGCTGAGGAGCTTGCAGAGTTAAAAATTTCTACAGTAACACCCAATAATGACTAAAAAACATATAAAATACTGTTTTGGTAGCTATTTATTGTTTTTCTTGCCAAGTAAACTTGCTACCATCATTGACTTATAGAGCTTCTCTTATCTATGGAGAACATGTGCTCTGTGGTTGGGATGTGTCGACCTTATCCTCCCACAACTTCATGTCCCAGCCACAAGGATGAATTCATAATTCAAATCCAGCCAATCAGAGGGCCATCTCCATGACCACAATGACTACTACAGCCATTAGTGTGTGTCCCTAGGCAAGCCAATTATTGTCCTCCCCAGGGATGTGCTACCAGAAATGGCTCTTCCTTTTTTGCTTGTATTCGAAGCTGCTTAACTTCCTATTAGTTTGTCATCTACCCAAGAGGTGAAGGAAAAAAGAACCCTGGCAACATTATTTTTATTCTTGGATGATGACAGTTATGATGATAATGATGACAACATTATAATAATGACAATAACAACAATGAAGATTACAATGACAATAGTGATCATGATTAATAGTATAAACCAGGTACTCTGCTAAGAACTTTACATGTATAAATTCATTTAATCCTCATACCAAATCTATGAGGCAAATCCTATTATCCCAACTTTATATTGTAGATGAAGAAACAGAGGTACAGAATGGCTGAGTAATGTACTTGGTGTTATGTGGTTATTAGGAATTCTAGGTGCATTACCCTGTGTTGCCTTTCCATGACTAGACTCTGAATTTTATGTATTCAATTTCCTTTTTAATTAAAGTGGTTTGAATTTTATTTCAATTACTTGTACTCTTTTAAAAGTCTGAATTCATTGTCTTAGTAATGAAAATTTTATCAGACATCTCTCATTGGCCATTCTGAACCTTTTCATCCCCACTCCTTACTCCAGCCACTGCTGTAGCAACCAGTCCTACTTCCCTTTGAACAGTTTGTCACAGATGCCACCAGCAGCATCTCACTCGAGCCTGTTTCAAGTACCCTCATACCTGCTCCTGGGATTCTCCAATGGAACATTCATGAAAATCCACTTGGTATCAGTGTACATGCAACCTGCAGCTACAGGGAAATCATCATCCATCAGTTAGCCATTGATTAATTGGAAATCTAAACCAAAGGATAAATACTTCCTTCTTTCTTCTCCTGAGTGGATGACTCTGATGCTCATTTCACAAGGCTGCTCAGAAGATACTGCAGAATCACGTATCATTCATACACACTGAGGCCAATTCAAGAGCACACACATATTTTGGCGTTCTCTATTTTCTTGTTTAATTTCTCTTACTCTTCATTCCAGCACCCTGGGATTATTTTTCAGATAAACTTCTTTCAAGCCATCCTTTCACTGAGGCTCTGCTTTGAGAAAAATTCAAGCCAGTCACTGCTACTTTCATTTATTTTCTCAATTTCATAATTTAAAAAAGATCTGTGTTTACAGAATATGTGAAAACTCTCTATTAGTTATAATACCAAAATAGGGATTAGAGTTTTTATCATTCATGAAGTTTATGAAAATTATTTTGTAAATATTTTTAATGGGACTTAACTAGGAGGTGTTGAGAAAGTCACAGTAGCACTGTTCTGGAAACACTATTTGTTGTCTAGTCTTCAAATACTCAGTTTAGGCTTATAATTTGGTGATGGATTTGCTTTTTCAGCTATAATAATAGCAAATCACTATGGCATTTGTTCTATCACCACATCTTAATTTTATTATTAAAATAACTGACTTAATACTTGAATGCCAATGAATCATCATGTTTATTTTATCACCTATGAATAAAAGGGTCAGGTGAAAAATTAAATCAATAATTATATCAGAAGGCATCAGTTCTTCATTTACTATTTACTTACTCAAATGATATTAAACATTTGTTTAAGGATATGTGTGGTTAGTTCTGTGAATTGCACATTGACACTAGCTCGTATGAAGAAAATGGTTGGAAGAATTTAATATTTTTCGTATAAAACCTTAATAATGTTATTTCAAAAACATGATCCAGGGTTATAGTCATTAAAATAGCCATATTTTTAAAGATCCTAAAATTAGGTAAAATTTTGCTTCCCAATCACTCAAAATAAATAGTAGCAAGCAAAACACACATGACCATGGTCATTCTCAACCACACTCCTTGGACGGCTCAAGGCCGATGTATGCTCCCTCAGATCCTTGATGCTAAGCCAGATCCTCTTCCTTACCAAAATGGAGCATTCCCAACGCTATCAAGACCAGTTCAGAATCACCACAAGTTTGTTGAGAACCAAACTAAAGACAAATCTTGTGTTATGTTTACAGTCACCCATAGAATATTTCACTGATGATTTGCTGTTATAAGTAGAAATAAAATAGTTACCTTGGCCTTTTTAAATAGAAGGGTTGTAATAAATATGACACCAAGAATTGTGGCCTGTTTTCCACATAATAACTATAATCTTACAACCAGTATAATCTTATGACTGGTATACAATAGGTATAATCCTACAACTGGATAACTATAAAAATGTATCACTAGAAAACGGTCTTTCAAAATAGGCTCAAAAGCCTAATATTTTGAAATGATTTCAATCTATGATTAAAGATACATAATAGGGTTTCATTTTTTGATAATTTTTTGTATTGAAATATAATATAAATACATTATACAGCACTGCATATACAGAAAAGAGCGCAACTTGACAAATTTTTATTAATTGAACACATCCAGGTTACCATGTAGATCAAGGTCAAGAGCATTATCAGCACTTGGAGAGCTTCCTTCTATCCTCTCTCAATCATCCCTCAACATTATTCCTCCAAAGGTAACCAATATTCTGAATTCCATCCCCATGGATTAGTTTTGTTTGTGTTTAAACTTTATATAAATGGAATTATGCATTATTCTCTAGTATTCACTCTTTTGAATGTAGCGTTTTTGCTCAATGTTTTATCCATGAAATTTATCCAATTTTTTACTTGAAACCATAGTTTAATCTTTCTTTAGGGATGTAAAATATTCCATTGTAAAATACATTACAATTTATTGATGGACATTTGGGTTATTTCCAGTTTAGGACTCTAACAAGTAATGTTAATATAAACATTTTGTACATGTTTTTGGTGAATATATGTATACATTTGTTAGGCATATATCTATGACTAAAATTTCTATGACATGAAGTATGTGTATGTTTAGCTTTAGTAGCTATTTCAAGTAGTTTTTTAAAGCAGTTGTACCAATTTACATACCCCCAGTAGTGTGGGAGAGTTAGTTGTTCTACACCCATTGGTGTTATATCTTCTTTATTTCATTCTAGTCATTCTGATGTGTGCTTAGTGGATATAACACACATGCATTTCTCTGTTAACAAATGATGTTGAGTATCCTTTCATATGAATAATTTGCATATATTCCGCTTTAGGCGCCTATTTAAGTCTTTTGTTTATTTGAGTATCTTTTTTAATATATTTTATTGATTATGCCATTACAGTTCTATTTCCCCCCTTCATTCCCCTCCACCCTGCACACCCTTCCCCCACCATTCTCCCCCCTTTAGTTCATGACCATGTGTCTCAAGTTCTTTAGATTCTATATTTCCCCTATTATTCTTACCCTCCCCCTATCTATCTTCTATCTACTGTCTATGCTACTTATTCTCTGTACTTTCTCCCCCCTTCTCCTCCTCCCACTCCCCTGTTGCTAACCCTTCATGTGATCTTCATTTCTATGGTTCTGCTCCTTATCTAGCTATCCTCTTCATTTTTGTTTTAGGTGTGGTTGTTAATAACTGTGAGTTTGCTGTGCTTTCGCTGTTCATATTTTTTATCTTCTTTTTCTTAGGTAAGTCCCTTTAACATTTCATATAATAAGGGCTTGAGTACCTTTATTTCTTTATTGTTAAAGTTTTAATATAAATTATTTGCTAGGTATACACATTTCAAAT
The DNA here is from genome assembly GCF_021234435.1 of Artibeus jamaicensis. Lineage (NCBI taxonomy): Eukaryota > Metazoa > Chordata > Mammalia > Chiroptera > Phyllostomidae > Artibeus > Artibeus jamaicensis. Next base: position 7,619,456 of record NW_026521904.1, read on the forward strand.
ATCTTTGGCCCTCAATGGCTTGAGATTTTAACTCTCTTCATAGTATGTATGTTTTGATGAACAGAAGTTTTTAATTTTTATTAAGACCCAATTTATCAAGATTTTCCATTTTAGTTAATGTTTTTGTATTCTTTTAAGAAAGCTCTGCTTAACACATGGTCATGGGGCTCTTTCCTGCATTAACCTTTAGAGGTCTTGTTGTTTTACTTTCCACATTTAAGCATATTATAGTTAAGCATTCCATATCTAATTAAGCACATTAAGTCTATAGATAATTAATTTTTGTGTATGGTATGAGCTAAGACTCAAGGTTTATTTTTTCCCCATGTGTCTAATTCAGTTCAATTAATCCAATTCATTATACTTGTTAAAATCCTACTCTCAAAATGCATTAAAGCTGGATCTTTTATGAAACTTAAGTGATGATATATATAGATATATGTATATCTGCTTCTGGACTCACTGTTCTGATCAATGATCTATTTGTGTATCTTTGCACCAGTACTGTACTGCTTTAATTATAGAGTTTTATAATAAGTACTAATATCTGGTGACATAAGTCCTCAAAAGTTGATCTTCTTCAACATTGTATTGACTAGTCTAGATCTTTTGCTTTTCCTTTAAAATTTTACAATAACTTGCAAAATCTCATTCAAAGAAGCACTAGTAGAATTTTTATTGGAATTACATTAAATCCACAAATTAATTTAGAGAAAAGAGACATTATTTTCATTTCTCTTCCAAGCCTTAGAAACAGTATGTCTCTTCTTTTATTTAAGTCTTCTTTCATTTATCTCAGTAATATTTTATAGTTTTCTGTTTCTAGTTTTAAAATTTTTTTTGTCTGTCCTCGGTCATTTTTTTTCACATTTTTTATTTAGTTATTTTTAGATGTTTAATGTTTTATGTCATTGTAGAGAGTTATAATTTTGAAATGAATTTATCTGAATGATTATTATATAGAAAACTATTAGATTTTTTGTATAGTTACCTTGTATTCAATGATCTTGCTAATTCATTTATCACACCTGATATTTTATTTATATATTATTTTTATTTCTCATGTACACAATAACAAAACTTCCAAATAATTCAGTTCCAAATGTTTCTGAATCTTATGATTATTTTTTTTGTTTGTTCTATTGCACTGGTAAGACTTCCTGTACAATATTAAATGAAAGTAGTGATTTTGAAATTTCTTTCTTTTTCTTAAATATATTATATTGATTATGCTATTACAGGTGTCCTATTTCCCCCCTTTCACTCCTCCTCCTCACTCCCCTCCACCCTACACACCCCCTCTCACCCACAATTCCGCACTCTAGTTCATGCCCATGTGTCATACTTGTAAGTTCTTTCGTTTTTACATTTTCCATACTATTCTTACTCTCCCACTGTCTCTTTTCTACCTGCCATCTATACTACTTATTCTCTGTAACTTTTCCCCTTCTCTCCCCCTCCTACTCCCCTGTTGATAAGCCTCCGTGTGATCTCCATTTCCGTGGTTCTGTTCTGTTCTAGTTGTTTGCTTAGTTAGTTTTTGTTTTAGGGGCGGTTGTTAATAATTGTGGGTTTGCCATCATTTTATTGTACATGTTTTTATCTTCTTTTTCTTAGATAAAGAAAAAACATTTTATAAAATAAGGGCTTGGTGATGATGAACTCCTTGAACTTAATCTTATCTGAGAAGCACTTTATCTGCCCTTCTATTGTAAATGAAAGCTTTGCTATACAGAGTGATCTTGGATATAGGTCCTTGCCTTTCATGACTTGGAATTCTTCTTTCCAGCCCCTTCTTGCCTGTAAGGCTCTGTTGAGAAATCAGCTGACAGTCTTATGGGCACTCCTTTGCAGGTAACTATCTTCTTTTGCTGCTTCTAAGAGTCTCTCCTTATTTTTAATCCTGGGTAATGTGATTATGCTGTGCTTTGGTGTGTTCCTTCTTGGGTCCACCTTCTTTAGGACTCTCTGAGCTTCCCGGACTTCCTGGAAGTCTATTTCCTTAGCCACATTGGGGAAGTTCTTCTTTATTATTTGTTCAAATAACTTTTCCACTTGTTGCTGTTCCTCTTCCCCTTCTGGTACCCCTATAATTCAAATGTTGGAACATTTAAAGACATCCTGGAGGTTCTCAAGCTTCTCCTCATTTTGAATTCTTGTTTCTTCATCCATTCTGTTTGGTTGTTTCTTTCTTCCTTCTGGTCCACTCCATTGATTTGAGTCCCAGTTTTCTTTCCATCACTGTTGGATCCCTGTTCATTTTCCTTCATTTCACTTAGCATACCCTTCATTTTTTCATCTAATTTGCCACCAAATTCAACCAATTCTGTGAGCATCCTGATTACCAGTGCTTTGACCTTTGCATCTGATAGGTTGGGTATTTCTTTGTTGCTTAGTTGTATTTTTTCTGGAGCTTTGATCTGTTCTTTCATTTGGGCCATTTTTTTTGTCTTGATGTGCATGTTACATAATGAAGAGTGGAACCTTAGATGTTCACCAGGGTGGGGCAATCCACATTGCTGGGTTGTAATGCTATATGTGGGGGAAGGGTCCAAGAGGGAACAATGGCTCTTGCTCTGCTCTCTGCCAGATTTCAGTCACTTCCCCCACTTCCCCCAAGATAATTGTGCCCTTCTGGTGCTGATTCCTGGGTGCATGGGTTTGTGTACATCCTGGAACCCTGTGGGTCTGTCCAATGAACTCTCCTGTGCAGCTGGGAGTCTCTTCCCCCACCTCAACCCCCACAGGTGTTTTCAATTGGTGTTTTGAGACTTTATTTCCTGGAGCTGGGACCCTGGGTTGTGTGGTCTGTCTCACTCTCCAGTTTCTCCTGGTTTATCTGCACACTAATGTGGGACTGCCCAGTCTGCCAGTTGCCTTGTGCAGCTAGGGTCAGCCAGAAGCCGCCTTGCAGCAAGTACTGTTTGTCTGGCCACCCAACTCCACCCCTCCTACTGGTCTGGATGAATGTATCTACTTTAACTCCTTGGTTGTCAGACTTCCATACAGTTTGACATTCTGTCAGTACTGGTTATTTTTTGTTTCATAATTGTTGTTGTCCTTATTTTGGTTGTGCGAGGAGGCACAGTGTGTGTACCTACACCTACATCTTGGCTGGAAGTCTGAATTTTCTTTTGTTATCCCCAATTTTGTAAGAGAAGGCATTTACTATCTCCCTATTAAGTGTTTAGCCATAAGCTCTTAGAAATATCCATTAATAGTTTAAAAATATTTTTTCTATTTCTAGCTTCTAAAAGATTTCAGCATGAATGGGTATTGAATTTTATCAAGTGCTTTTTCTGTATTTATTAAGATGGTCCTATGGTTTTCTCATATTCTGTTCTCGTGGTTTATTATGATTACATTTTTAATAATCAGTAAACCACTTTCCTAGAATAAACTCAACTTAGTCATGATGTGTTCGATTTGCTAATCTTTTATTTAAGATTTTTGAATTTATATTTATATACGAAATTGGTTTTTAAATTTTTCTTTTTGTACTATTGTTGGTAGATTTTGATTTTAAGGTTATGCTAGCTTTATAAAATGATGTTTCTTTTCCTTCGAATTTTTGTATTTTTTTCTAGGGGGATGGCCCTTTAGGACCCTTAAATGAAAGTCCAGGTTATTTATGAGGGACCTTCCTTGGCAAGCCTGAATTCATTTTTGACTCAGCATCATCAAATTGCCAAAAAATATCTGCAGCTCAGCTTTTTAGCCTCTTTGCAACTATATTCTGCTAAGTTTCTGTATCTCTCATCCTATGTACCTACGGATTAGAAGTAATCAAAAGGTTCAAGGGGAAACTGCACACAGAATGTGGGGTTCAATAGTCTGCAGATTTCTCCATTTCACAAAGGGCTTTCAAGTCCTAGATGTCTAAACAGCTTGAAATTTTAATTTTTGTATCCTTTCCCAGTGAAGCTGCCAGAGCTAAAAAATGCTGCTTTTTTTTTTTTGAAACCTAGTTGCCATGTCTCAAAAGGTAAAATAAAAAGAGCAATGGAGATAGCACTCACCTCAATTTATTTTCTTTTTCTCTGGGACCTTAGCCTCTTCAGCCCTGTGTGTCTAGGTTGCTCTTATTGCTTTTTTGTTTATTTTATCCAGTTTTTATATTAGCATTATCAGAAATATTAGCCTGGTAAGAGCTCCTCCATCAGCTAGAACCAAAAGCCCCTGAATAGAGCTCTAAAATAGATGACTTTTAGTTTCACCTCTCACACTCTCATTCCACATCTGGGAAGAAAACAAAACTTTTTTGCTGAGGTCAGGAGTTTGCTCCCCAGTCAGGGGCAGGATGAAAGACTTGATCACCTTCTACTGAGCCCTGTCGTTGTTCACTGACTGGGAGTCATCTCTATGGTCCATTGGTGTTGCCTCCAGACAGCAGATTCTCATAGTAATATTTATAGGGCTATTCATGGGCATATTTTACTCAGACCAGACTTAAACTTTTTCTAACACTGAAACAGGAGATACCATATGACATTTTAAGTTTTCTTTGTTTTCTGTTCAAACAGTTACCATTTCATCCTATATGGAGGAAGGATAAATTATTAACTCATAAATCAGAAATATGAATCTACCATGTGAGCAACAACTTATGTACCTACTATTGATTTATAACCTATAACTTCAACGGTCACAGTATTTCAGGAGATGTTGATAGAATATATTTCTTCCACATGGGCTCAACCCTTGTCCTATTAATGCTGACCGCATACAGTCAGAAATTAATAATACAGTCAGGAGGACTTCTCTGACAACCTACTTGCTGGTTTCTCTTGGAAGAATCTTATTCTACCACAGCTTATGTCAAATTTTAAAAGGTATAAATACCTATTGGCTAAAATATTATACTGGCATGTATTTAGGGGCTACATAGAAATAGTGTGGCTAATCTATAATAAAAATCTTCTAATTTTAAAAGTTAATTCTGAGATCCAGAAGATGGCAGTGATAGGTGGGAGCAGAGTCCACATCCCCCTGTGCGCAGGCGAAACACCTAGCCAATGTTCTGAAGAACAGAGTGAACAGCCAATGGTATCTCAAAATATATGAAGATTGGAGACCAAAAATTGTAGAGGACATTGAAAAATCAGACAGTAAGGAGAGTGTGTCAGGACAATAAGGTCCCTGGGACCAGTGTGGGAACAAGGGCGGCTACAACCCCAGGCCCAGTACCCACTGTGTCTGCAGCAGGGCTCTTAGGAAAGAGCCAGGCTGGGATATGTGAAAGGCCAGGTGCTTGTTTGGACCGATGGGCTGGAATAGGAGGAATTTTTCAAAAAGAGAAAAAAGAGGCACTCACAGCCATTTGGGGAATTCTCCTCAGCAGCCACCCGCCTACTGTACCCATACCCCCTCAGCACCCAGATGGTATGCACCTGATCTACACCTCCCACCTGGCCCCTGTGCCCAGAGCCCTGTAGGACTGACTGGCTCTCTAGGAGGAAGGCAGAAATGCCCCTCAGAGGGGAGCTTCAGGGTTCAGGGAGTCAGCAATCCCCAGAAAGACTTAACTCAGTGAGATGTTGAACTACCCTGAAGGGGCACTGAAAGTCTCTAGCATCTAGGACAGCAAAGAGCAAGAAGGAGTGTGTGAGTTGCCCCTAACTGGTGCACCTCAAGGACAGTGCAACTGATGGACTAAAGGCCTAGGCTGGGCACAGAAGGGCACTGGGGGCCTGAAAGTGAACTGAGGAACTGGGCTGCAGGCTGGACAATAGTAAGGAGTGCAGCCCAGGAAGGGAGAAAAACAAAACCAATCCCTTCTCAGCCTGGCGCAACCAGGAAGACCAGCAAAACTGTCTTGACTGGTTTAAAGCCAGCAGAAGGCTTTTTTTTTGCTTCTTCCTTTCCTTCCCTCTCTTTTTTTCCTTCCTTCCTTCCTTCCTTTTTTTTTATTCTTTTCCCACAGGTGAGACAATAAAACCTGGGGCTGTGAAAAGACCAGAGTTAGAACCAAAGAGGAGGAGTCATCCCAACAACTGAGACAGTGAGAAAAATTTCACTTTTCTACTCCAGAGAACTTGCAAGGCGAGAGCTGAAATAGACCAGCTGGAAGAGGAAACCCACCAACAAAGGAACCACCAACAGATAACAACAGAAAAAGGTGAAGGAGGGAGTGGAAGCCACACTAACCTCAATCCAGGACCAATATGGAAATACAACTAAATGGTGGAGAAATTACCCAGAACAAACAACTGAATAAGAGTGAGAGAAAATCCTGAAAGCCTTTTATACACAGAAGAATCAGCTTCAACACAACGTGTCCACACCTGCACAACAGAATACAAGACATGGTGGAAAGAGTAACCCTCAGTTAACCAGCTGGAGAGAAGGACCTACCAAAGAAAGAAAGACACAACAGCAATCAAAAAACCCAATGACATACAGAGAGCCAACATAAATAACAGCCCAAGACCAGCGAGCTAAGGAGATTAAAGAGATTTCTCCCCTGAAGCTCACAGATCTTCTACCATAGAAGTTCACAGCAGAAACCCAGGGAGTTAGAACAGATCAATTTAAGAAACAGAGGCTAACAAGAAGAGTCTCACAAACAGTAGGAAGACAAAGAAACAATCCTCAAGTGAAAGGAAAGGAGGAAGCCTCAGAAAGAATGCTAAACGAAATAGAGGCAAGTCATCTATCAGATATTGAGTTCAAAGCAATGGTTATTGAGAAGCTCAATGAGCTCACAGAGAATTACCTGAACTGCAGGAAACTACAACGAACACACTGCAAACTATATCAACATGAAAAAAAATAGGAACTATCAACAAAGGTCAAGAAGAAATGAAGAATACAATTTCTGAACTGAAGAACACAGTAGAAGGAATTAAAAGTGGCTAGATGAAGTAGAGGATCAGATCACCGAGCTGGAGAACCAGGTAGAAAAAAACACCCAGAAAGAGCAAAAAAAAAAAAGAGGCTCAGAAAGAATGAAGAGAGATTAAGAGAAATACAAGACAATATGAAACATAATAGTTTCCAGATAATAAGGATACCAGAAGGAGAAGAAGAGCATGGGATAGAAAACCCGTTTGAAAAGTAATGATGGAAAACTTCCCTAATTTGATGAGAGAAGAAAATCACACAAATCCAGGAATCACAGAGTCCCAATCAAGAGGAACCAAAAGTGGCCCACTTCAAGACACATCATAATTAAAATGGCAAATTTCCAAGACAAAAAGAGACTCTTAAAGGCAGCAAGGGAGAAAAAGGAAGTAACATACAAGGGAGCCCCAATAGTGTTAGCTGACTTCTCAGTTGAAATGCTACAAGCCAGAAGAGAATGGCAAGAAATATTCCAAGTAATGAGAACCAGAGGCCTGCAACCAAGGCTACTTTATCCAGCAAAGCTGTCAGTCAAGATAAAAGGCCAAATAAGGAGCTTACCAGATTAAAGAAGTCTAAAAGAATACACCTCCACAAAAACAGCTCTGCGAAACATGCTAACGGGACTACTTCAAGAAAGGAAGGAAAAAAGAGAGAGAGAGAGGAGCACAGGTATATAAATGACAATGAGTAAGTAGCTATCAATAATAACCTTAAATGTAAATGGATTAAATGCTCTAATCAAATGACATAGAATAGGTGAGTGGATAAGAAAGCATGACCCACACATATGCTGCCTACAAGAGACCCACCTCAGGATGAAAGACCTACACAGACTGAAAGTGAAGGACTGGAAACAAACTTTCCAAGCAAATGGACAGGAAAAAAAAGGCAGGGAAGCAATACTCATATCTGACAAAATAGACTTTAAAAAAAGGGTCATAAAGAGAGACCCAGAAGGTCACTTCATAATGTTTATTTACATAAACATTGTAAATATATATATATAAATGCACCCAACATAGGAGTACCCAAATATATAAAGGAAATCTTGGAGGACTTCAAGAAATATATTGACTGCAACACAATTATAGTAGGGGATTTTAACACCCCACTGTCAAAAATGAACAGATCTTCCAAATGAAATATCAAAAAAGATATTGTGGCATTCAACAATGCCCTAGATGAAATGGACTTAACTGATATATATAGAGCCTTTCATCCCAAAGAAGCTAAATACTCATTCTTTTCAAATGCACATGGAACATCTTCAAAAATAGACCACATGATAGGACACAAAACAAGCCTCAACAAATTCAAGAAAGTTGAAATCATATTAAGCATTTTCTCCAACCACGAGGAACTGAAACTAGAAACCAACCTCAAGAAAAAAAAAAACCAAAACACTCAAAATCATGGAGACTGAATAGCATGCTATTAAACAATGAATGGGTCAAGGAGAATAAGGAAGAAATCAAGAAGTTTCTGGAAACAAATGAAAATGAACTCACAACAACCTAAAACTTATGGGATACACTGAAGGCAGTCCTGAGAGGGAATTTAATAGCAATACAGGCCTACCTAAAAAAAACAGAAACATTTCAAATAAACAACCTAACCCTATGCCTAAAAGAACTCAAGGAACACCAACAAAGACAGCCCAGAGCAAGTAGAAGGAAGGAAATAACCAAGATCAGAGCAGAACTAAATGACATAGAGACTAAAAGCACAATTCTAAGGATCAGTGAATCCAGGAGCTGTTTCTTTGAAAAGATAAACAAAATCAACAAGCCTTTAAGCAGACTAATCAAGAAAAGAAGAGAGAGGACCCAAATAAACACAATCAGAAATGAAAGAGGAGAGATTACCACTGACACCACAGAAATACAAAGGGTTGTAAGAAATTACTATGAAAAACTGTATGCCAAGAAATTTGAAAACCTAGGTGAAATGGACAAATTTCTAGAAAAATATAACCTTCCAAAACTCAATGAAGAAGAAGCAGAAAGCCTGAACAGACCAATAACAGCAGATGAAATTGAAGCAGTAATCAAAAACTCCCAACACAGAAAAGCCCTGGATTGGATGGTTTCACAGGAGAATTCTGCAAAGCATTTAAGGAAGAGTTAACCCCCATCTTTCACAGACTATTCTAAAAAATCCAAGAAGATGGAAGATTCCCAAACTCTTTTTATAAAGTCAGTATCATCCTAATCCCAAAATCAGACAAAGGCACATCAAAAAAGAAAAACTTCAGGCCAATATCATTGATGAACATAGACACTAAAATCCTCAACAAAATATTGGCAAACCACATCCAGCAATACATTAAAAAGATCATACACCATGACCAAGTGTGATTCATCCCAGGTATGCAAGGATGGTACAATATTTGCAAATTAATTAATGTAATAAATCACATAAACAAAAGCAAAGACAAAAATCACATGGTCATATCAATAGATGCGGAAAAGCATTTGATAAGGAACAGCACCCATTTATGATGAAAACACTCAGCAAACTGGGAATAGAGGGAGCATTCCTCAACATAATAAAGGCCACATATGAGAGACTTACAGCCAACATCACATACTCAATGGGCAAAAACTAAAATATTTTTCACTAAGATCAAGAACAAGACAAGGTTGTCCACTTTCACCACTTCTACTTAACATAGGAGTGGAAGTCCTAGCCACAGCAATCAGACAAGAAAAGGAAATAAGAGGCATTCAAGTCATAAAGAAGGAAATAAGACTGTCATTGTTTTCAGATGACATAATGGTGTACATAGAAAGTCCTATAGACTCCACCAAAAAACTACTTGACCTAATAAGTGAATTTGGCAAAACAGCAAGATACAACATCAATATTCAGAAATCAAAGGCATTTTTGTGTACCAACAATGAAACATCAGAAGCAAAAATGAAGGAAAAAATTCTACTTGATACAGCAACAAGAAAAATAAAATACCTAGGAGTAAACCAAACCAAGGAAGTAAAAGATCTGTACTCAGAAAACTACACAACAATGAAGAAAGAAATCAAGGAAGACACAAACAAATGGAAACATATACTGTGTTCATGGATCAGAAGAATTACCATCATCAAAATGTCCATACTATCCAAAGCAATTTACAGATTCAATGCAATACCTATTAAAGTACCAAGACCATACTTCATATATATATAACAAATACTTCAAAAATTTATATGAAATCATAAATTACCCCAAATAGCTGCTGCAATTTTGAGAAAGAAGAACGAAGCTGGAGGGATCACAATACTTGATACCAAACTGCATTACAAGGCCACTGTAATCAAAGCAGCCCAGTACTAGCATAAAAACAGGCACACAGACCAACAAAACAGAACAGAGAGCCCCAAAATAAACCTAAGTCTCTACAATCAATTCATATTCAACAAAGGGGGTAGCAGCATAAAATGCAGTAAAAATAGCCTCTTCAACAAATGGTGTTGGGAGAGCTGGACAGCTACATGTAAAAAAATGAAACTCGAGCACCAACTTACACCATGCACAAAAACAAATTTAAAGTAGATGAAAGATTTACATATAAGCCATGACACCGATTACAGTCTTAAAGGAGAACATGGACAGAAAAATCTCAGATATTTCACACAGCAATATTTTCACCAATATGTCCCCTAGAGCAAGGGACATAAAGGAAAGAGTAAACAAATGGGATCTCATCAAAATAAAAAGCTTTTGCACGGCTAGAGAAAACAGTATTAAAATAAAAAGTGAACCAACCATATGAGAAAACATATTTGCCAATGATACCTCAGACAAAGGTTTAATCTCCAAAATATATGAAGAACTTACACAACTCCACTCCAAGAAGACAAGCAACCCAATATAAAATGGGCAAAGGTCTTGAACAGACACTTCTCCAAGGAGGACATACAGAAGATCCAGAGACACGTGAAAAGATGCTCAATATCACTAGCTATCAGAGAGATGCAAATTAAAACCACAATGAGATACTACTTTACACCAGTCAGAATGGCCATCAGAAACAAAGCAACAAACAAGTGTTGGAGAGGTTGTGGGAAAAAGGGGCTCCTAGTGTACTGTTGTTGATATTGCAGACTGGTACAGTCACTATGGAAAACAGTATGGAATTTCCCCAGAAAACTAAAAATGGGACTGCCTTTTGACCCTGCAATTCCACTGCTAGGATTATATTCTAAGAACCCTGAGACACTAACCCAAAAGAACCTATGCACCCCAATGTTCATAGCAACACAATTTATAATAGCCAAGTGCTGGAAGCAACCTAAGTGCCCATCAGTAAATGAATGGATCCAAAAACTCTGGTCCATTTATACAATGGAATTCTACACAGCAGAAAGAAAGAAGGAGCCCCTACCCTTTGTGACAGCATGGATGGAACTGGAGAGCATTATGCTAAGTGAAATAAGGCAGGTGGTGAAAGACAAATACCACATGATCTTACCTTCAACAGGTACCTAATCAACAAGACAAACAAACAAGCAAAATATAATCAAAAACGCTGAAATAGAGAACAGGCTAACAGTGACCAGATGGGAGAGAAGCAGGAATTTCAGGGGAAAATGGTGAAGGGTTTGCAGGAACAATTATAAAGGGCACATGGACAATAACAGCGGGAAGGTGTAAACAGGGTAGGGAGGTGGGGGGTGCTGGGGTGTTGGGCTGAGGTGGGGGGAGGCAGAAAACTGTACTTGAACAACAATAAAAATTTTTTAAATTTATTCTGAGACTCTAGTTTTCTAAATCTTACCATAGAAGAAAAATATTGATATGGTGATAATGACATTGAAAAGCTTATTGGCATTCATTTCTGAATAGCTATGAAAGCAGATAAAAATTAGGGGTAGGAGGACTTGGGGGGAAATATGACCAAGGTTCAAGAAAATACTTGGCTCCTGGTTTGCAGCTGTTTCCAACTTATTTCTAAGCCTCCTTATTTTTCTCAGCGTCTCTCTCCTCTTTTCTGTTTTCTTCATCCTTGAAGAGCTTATCATCTGTTGACACTCTGGAACACTAACGGCTACACATTTGAACTGCTTTGCCAGAGTGGTTCCCTCATGTTCATGCAGTCATAAACAGCTCAGATTATTTATGATTTATCTCTGACAGAGAGAGATCTTGCTTTAGCTCTACCCACAGTGAATAGTAAAGTCTGAGACCACCTTCTTTTGCAGCTCTTTTTTGAAGACATGACCAAAATATCACTGGCCTTTTGAATAGGCAACAGGTGGGAACATGTCACACTTCTGCTTTGGAAGAAGGGATGAATTAATGACTTTCCAAAACTAATTTCCTTCCTAAGAGCCTTTAGTTAGATACTGCCACACCACCAATTATGGTTAAAAAATGATATTTCACTTATTAAAGGATTGTGCCACAATATAGCAATAAACAGATGTTCTCTTAAAGAATTTCTAAGACACTGTACAATATGGAAAAAAACAGTTCACAGAGAAGGGAAAGTAGTTTGTCCAAGATCTTAACTATCAATCAACAAATGTGCACTAAAAGCCACAGGGGATACAAAGTCTTACAAAGCACTAGTACTGTCCATAAAGAATTCATGGACTAATTTAAAAACAATTAAAGTGGCTTCTGTTGAAAACACTGACAACACACGTGTTCAGGGGAGCTGGTGGCTTTCTCCCAAATCTGACAGCACAGAGAGGCCAGATGTGGCTGTTTTTAATTTGATATTCTCTCTACTGAAATACATTGTAAGCTTCCTGAGGACAGAAACACTGCCTCACAAAGCCTAAAACAGCGCTGCACAAAGAGTTGATTGAAAATGCTTTTGCTGTAGCCAGGGCAACTCCGTGCAAATTCCCTTTCAGAGCAAACTTGGTTTCTGAATGCACGCACACACATGAGAAAGGGAATATTTTCTACTCCCTTGGGTTGCTGCAGAATGTAAAACTGTTTCTGTGGGAGTATTAACATCAGGAGGGGTGCAACTGCCATTCATGCTACATGTTTCTTCCATAAAGATTCTTCTGCAAGTGATTCAGACAGTATCCATGAATGATTCACAGAAAGTTCTTAACACAGGTTTAGTTAATGCTGCCAGACATTCTATTTAAGTACCTGGGGTTTGAAGATCAACCTCCCTCAAGCTTCTCAGCCTGACATTTATATGTATAATGAGGATGGGTGTTCCTACAACTGCAGGAAAAGGCTAATTTCCCAAAGCAGAAGCATATGTAGAAAATAAGTAAAAGAAACCACCAACAAAACAGAAGGGCAACCAACCAAATGAGAGAAGACACTCGCAAATGATATTTCTGATAAGGGAGGCTAATATCCAAAATATATTGAAAACTTATACAACCTAACAACAAAAAATAATCTAATTAAACATGGGCAGAAGATCTGAATAGACACTTTCCAAGGAAGACAACAGATGGCCAACAGGCATGTGAAAAGATGGCCATTGCTGCTTATTATGAGGGAAATGCAAATCAAAACCACAATGAGACATTACCTCACCTCTGCTGGAATGGCTATTATCAAAAAGACAAGAAATAAGTTTTGGCGAAGATGTGGAGGAAAGGGAACCCTTACAGACTGTTGGTAGGGTGGTAAATTGGTACAGTCACTGTGGAAAACAGTATGGAGCTTCCTCAAAAATTTAGGAACAGAATTACCCTAGGACCTAGCAATTCTTCTTCTGGTTATTTATCCAAAGGATATCCAAAGGATATGAAAACTCTAATTTGAAAACATATATACTCTCTTATATTTATTGAAGCATTATTTACAATGGCTAAGATGTGGAAACTACCTGTCTATTGATGCACAAAGGAATAAAGATGTGATATATGTGTGTATATATATGCACATGCATGCATATATATGTCTACACAGACACATATGTATATGTGTATATGTATATATAGATGTATATATACATCTATATATACATCTATATATACATCTATATATACATATACAATAGAATACTGCTCAACCATAAAAAGGTGAAATATTAGCATTATGACAATATGAATGAGTCTTGAGGGTATTATGCCAAGTGAAACATGTGACACAGAAAAGGACAAAAACCACATGCTTTCACCACATGTAGAATAGAAAACAAAAAAGAAGCAAATAACAAACAAATGAAAGAAGACTTGTAGATACAGACAACAGACTGATGGTCACCAGAGGGGACGAGGGTGGGCGGAGGGCGACGTGGGTAAAGGGTGCAAATGCACAGTGGCAAACAGACACTAGACTTTGGTGGTGAGCATGCTGTGGTGTCTACAGACATTGAATTATAATGTTGTACACCTGAAATTTACAAAATGTTGCTAACCAGTGCTACCTCCATAAAAATAAATATAAAAAAGTAAAATTTTAAAAATAAATCAAATTCAGATATATAAAAGGAGATAATTGTTGCCACACTAAATGGGAAATTCTTCGTAGTGCCTAAGGAAGAATTCCCTTTATATTGACACCAGAAAATAAACTCTGTTATGTTTCCTTTTTTTTTCATTAAAATCAGCTTAAGAGGCTTAACAGGATATGTATTTTGTTTGATTTTCCAATTTTTGATGCAGTTCTCTCTTACAATTTTTCTCTTGTTGCCATGACTGAATTAAAGATTTTAGGGCCTGGGTAAATAGCATCCTTCCTTACTGGATCATTTGAGGTGGTTGATTTCTACAAATATTGGGCTCTGCTTCTGAAGAATATCTAGGTTTCTCTCAGCTGTAGATTACTGTAACTGAGATAATGTCTGGCGTACAATAGCGGCTCAATGAATAACAATTGGGGTTAACTCTTCTGCAACTATCAATAATTAAAATTTATCAATTAATAAAGCAGGAAGACAGAGAAGAGCCATTAGGAAAAGTAACCAGAAATCTTTCTATCATTATAAGAGATAAAATATACAACAAAAATCAATATAGGAAAGGTTTATGATTCTCATAAGCCTGGTTTTCCAGCGTATTTATCAGATACAACTTACTTGCTCTGTGGAACTGAAATTCTGATTAAAAGCTGAGATCTTATATCAGTAGGAAAATATTTTAATATAAGGAATTCAAAGTAATTACTTAAAGTAACATCAAAGGCTATTCCTATACCTGTTGCAAGCATATTTAGATATGTGCATCAATTTTGTTCATATACATATTAATAAACCTATATTTATAAGCACCATATATATATTAGTAAACCTATGTTTATCAGTACATGTTTATTCAGAGAAGTTGAGATTTTATGACTGGGAAAGCTGCTATTGTACGCCAGACATTATCTCAGTTACAGTAATCTACAGCTGAGAGTTCTAAATTTCAAATTAGAGAGAAAAAAAGATTGCTTAAGAAAATGACACTAGAGAAAGACTTGAAAAATATGTCACATTTGAAAACATTAATATATCAAAATAAAACATATTACCTTCTCTTTATTATAATGGGAAAGGCCTTGGTTTGTCTTCCCCAAGGGAATTTCAATTATAGTAAGCCACCACTAGTCTCTAATGCTCAAAACTGAGGTGAAATATGGCATTCTAGGCGTAAAAGTCAGAGGTCTTCACACCTGTTTAATTGCCTTAATTCCCACTTCAGGGCTGCCAGTAAAGATGGACAGACTTCAGATTTTATTCTTCTCATGGAGTACTCCAAAATATTAAGCCAATAATTCCATTTAGACTTTGAATTTCCAAAGTTTCAGATGCATAACAAGTTAGAAAATACATCAAAACCACAAGAAGGTGACAATAAACCAAAAAGGGTGGCTGAGGGGTGTTCATCCTCATGGTTAAGAGACCTCATGGTCCTGGTCTTTCAAAAACAGCACTAAGCCATTGTGGCTTCAGGTGACATCTTTGAAAGAGGCTGCCAAGTTGGTGACCAGCAGCATCAGCTTCTGATGACTCTTCCTCTACATGTAACCTCAGGAGAAAATTCCACCTGGTGTCTGCCCTTTGAAGTAAACAATGGCCCCCTCTTAGTTCTTCTGGAACATAGGGCATTATTTTGGATGAAACTAACTTTTGTAAACAAAAAATAGAAGGTACAAACTCTCACCTCAGAGTCTGGTAGCAAATGCCCCTGAATGACTTCTGCACAGTTGGGCTCATTGATTGGCCACGAAAACAACCAAAGATTGAGAAAGTTATGTCAGAAATCATCTGGGCTTTGGGTCAAGGAGCATACAAGGAAAATAATCATTTACCTAAAAAATGAAAAACAACAAGGACAAAAACATGATTTGACATCAAAAAGTTAGAATAAAACATAGCTATTTTGACCTCAGCATGCTAAAGATATAATTCTCCAAATTACAAATGCTTCCTTCTTTTTACTCAATATATTTATTGCATTTTTTAATTCAATCAGAGCCCCAGACAAGCATGCAGCATAGGCTAGGATGAAGGAAAGGAACATTCTCTGTGTTTTTTCTGGGGAAGACACATGTTGCCATGCTGGGATCATTGATCACAATTGATTGTGTTGTTGGTATTTCACATCATTGGAGCAAAACATTATGGAATCAGTCACAGGAAATGTAGCTTAATACAGATTTGTCAACGTGTATGGGAGAAAACTTAAACTTAGGGATTTCACATTTTGGGTTCATATCTCCACTCCTTCATCTACCTGTCAGGTGACTTGGGGAAAGTTACTTCATTTAACTGTGTCTCAGTTTCCTCTTTTGTGAAATCGGGAAATGATAGCACATGAGTCAAGATACTGGGTTGGAGTTTCAAAAAAGGATGTGTGTGAAGTTCTCATGAGTACACCAAAAAATATTATTTCTATATTAATATAACTATTAAAATAGTTGTATTTAATATAATTTTATACTATTTATTTTGTTATATATAAATATTAAATATACAATATTTGTCCTTATAATAACTAGTATAATTATTACTATTATCATCATTACTGCCATACTAAGTATTGTCAAATCTAAAACACCCAGATAGCTCCTCTGCATTTTACTCTGGTCTCAAGGCAGCATCTGGAGAGGAAGCCAGATGGCTCAGCTGAGGAAGGCAAGTCTTTTGTTACTAATAGAGAGACAGCCGGGCTGCAGCCTAGAAACCTGCAGCAAGCAGTTCCCTCGGGGGCAATCAGCTCCCCGCTCCCACTCCCCTTGCCACATGCACAACATTCTTATAATCTCCTAAGGCTGGAGCTGGCCCCCTGCTCCTGAGGTTTATTTTGATAAATGTTTCAGGCTACAGAGTGCCAAGAAACTTGATTCCTCCGATTTTCAAATACCAAACTTCTACCTGAGAAAGGAATGCTGAGATGAGAGGACCAAGATGAAAATGTTTAGGTTAAGCACACAGTTCTCCCTTTCCTATCCTCCGCTCTGCTCCTCTGCTCTGAAAAGTGGAAAGAAAAATATCTTCACAGAAAGACTGTTGTAAATCACTAGTGAAAAGGTGAATGTGATTTAGCAAATGCGCATTTTATCTTGAAAAGCAGGGTTATATTGTAACTTCCTTTATGTTTAAAGGCAACAATGTCATCAGGGGACTTATATGTATCTTAATAATATCACTCTACAAAGTAACAGTTCAAATTCTTGCCATATTTCTAAACTTTTTACACCTAATGGCCCAAATAAATTGTGCCTGGTTATTGTAAGAGAGAACACTATTTCTATTTTCCCACTAGAAGGGAAGAATAGTATTTCCTGAGTACCCACTAAGCACCATGTGTTTAACTTCCACTATTGAATACAGAAAGCTGCATCATTTGGCAGACTAGGAAACTGAGAAAAAACTTTTAAAACTTTCCTAAATTCATACCACTAACAGGCAGAGGATTTAGGATGAAATCAAGTATGTGTGATTTCAAAGCCAAACTCCTTAATAACAACTTTGAAAGTGCTACAGGTATCTCACTTGTGGCATTGCAGAGAGCTTTTATCTGGCTCCATTCAACAGGCCACATCCACAGCAACTTACCTATAATTTTCAACACTTTGTGCCTCTAGGAGAATGTATTTTCAAAGTTTGAGAAGTCATGCAATCAACATTTAATATTCAATTCTTGCTCATTTAAAATACTTGTTTATATGTTTTTTTTTTACTATATCCCTTTTTTATAATATAGGCTCAGTGGGAATAAAGCCTTGTCCATCTTGGTCATCTTTGTATTCTATTCCCAATGACAATTCCTGTCACACAAAAGCAATTCAATACATATTTTTACTAAAAGAGTGAATGAATAAATAAATAATATATTTCTGATATGCCCAGGATGATGAATCATTAGGAATTCAAGCCAATTCTCACTTTCTTTCTGGAAAGTGAACGATGATGATAATAGTTTTAATATCTTGTGACTGTCTCATTGCGGCTCTAAGCAGAAAATAAATCTTTCCTCTTGTTTTGAAAGTACTGGTGGTTAATTCATTAAGTCTAGAAATCATTCCCGATGAGCATGTTATGGCAGCAAATTCACACTGTTGAATCCTGAAATTTTTCTAACTTTGTAAGAAATATCAGAAACATCTCCTAAAAATGGTTTCCAAATTTCCTTTGGTTAATTTTAACAATAGGAACAGTGGTGCTGAGGTAACATAATATCATGTGTTGCTTTGTACTTGATGTCAGTTTTCTCTCAGGTTTCTTCCTTATTAGTTAGCTTAGTTGGTTAGAGTTTTATACAGGTTCAACCCCCTGGTGCATTAATTAGCTTAAGTTCCCCGGACACAGGGTTAACTGTGAGCCTCTTCCAGTCTGCTCTACTTTGGTTCTGTGTTTCACAAAGTCCAGGAGAAATAGTCGCACAAGCAAAGCAGGGGTTTACTGAGAGAACAGCAGGAGAGTTCTCTCAAAATCTCCATTTCTCACATGTATACTCCTCGAGGAGCTAAATTACTATACCCCACCTCACTGACAACTGATTTTATACATTTCCTAATCAGAGTTAGGCTCAGTGGGACAAGCAATCTATAAACAAACTCATAATAAATGACCAATTGGTTTATATAAAATGAAATATGAAAAAAGCTAAGATTTCCAATGACCAGAAATAACCCTGTGGAATAAAATCTACTATAATACATTAGGTAAGAGCTTGCCTTAATGACAAAAATAGCTACTCATGTTATTCTGTGGGTGAATACACACAACATAAATTTAACATAGACTCTAAAAAAAGTGTTAGTAACCTTATAAGCAATAACAAGAAGGAATCTCATTAACTGAGAATACTTAGGTCCTGAAGATCAATTCCAGGAGACACACAGACAAGCACTGTACCTACAATAGGGACTTCCTTCAGTCAAGAGCTGAATGAGAAATTGAACCTGGGTCTGGTCCACAGAAGTTGCCAGTTCTCCTGAGGAAAAAATGAGAGTTTTAAAATGATTCCAGGTTATATTAGTTTGTGAGCCATGTGTCAAGTATGATTTAAATATAATTTGTTTTCCTGAGTTGAACTTCTGGAGAATAAATGGTTCCAGAATTCATCAAATTAAAAAGGGAGAGAATGCTTCCACTGGACACCAAACAACATTGTCCTTAAATCTGGCCAAGCTGCCATCTAAAGCTGAGAGTATCACTCCGTGGCTGCCACCATATTCCATAAATGAATGGTAGGCTTTGTTGATATAATAAAATCTTAGCTAAGTCTTGGGAAAAGATACGGATTGAGATGGCAGGCCACATTCAGAAAAATGAAGACAATCTCTAATATATTACCTTTAACAGTCATTCTCTTTTCTGCCATTGCTCTTTTTAAAATATATATATATATATATATTTTTCTTCCCCCCCCCCCCGGATGGTGTGGCTCAGGGCATTGAGCACTGGCCTGAGAACCAAAGGATCACCAGTTTGATTCCCAGTCAGGGCACATGCCTGGGTTGCAGGCCAGGTCTCCAGTCGAGGGCACGTAAGAGGCACACACTGATGTTTCTCTCCCTCTCTTTCTCTGTCCCTTCCCCTATGTCTAAAACTAAATTATTTTTTAATCTTCACCTCAGGATATGTTCATCTATTTTAGAGAGAGGGGATGAGAGAGAGAGGAAAAAGAAGCATTGATGTGAGAGAGAAATATCAATTGGTTGCCTCTTGTATGCAACCCAACAAGGAACCAAACCCACAACCTAGACAGGTATATGCCCTGACTGGGAATAAAGTCCACAGCCTTTTGGTGTATGGATGATGCTGCACCCAGTGGACCACCTGGCCAGACCTGCATTTTTTTTCTTGGCAATGCCTTGGTTCTTTCTTACCCCTTATTTTCTAAGTAGCTTTACACATTGAAAACCATACCAGGTAAAATTATGAAGCCCCAGTGTTGGCATTTTGTTACCCCAAGTTTCCTCTGTTCCCATGTTGGGGGCTTCCTATGAGTTTCTCTCCATTCCATTTCTTCCCCATCCTCGTCCTCACCCTCACATTCCCACTCATTAAAATCTGCAGAAACATATCCATGTCAGATACACCTGAGTGCAAATTCTACTTCGTGTTTACTTTGTTAAAGGATTGCTAAATTTTAAGTTCTTTCTTCTCATTAGAAGATATCTAGAATGGGTCAGAAATAAAGTGGAATTTGGATTAATTTCCTCCTTCTAAAAACAATGTTTTGTTTTCTAGAGGAAGCATAAATTTTAAAAAGCAGAAACTCAGTGATCCCTCAAACCTAAATTTGAACCCTCTTTAAGGCTTCATATCTCCTTAAAAAAAGGGAATAAGTCTACAAAAGATGATGTTAATATTAATGAGACCATTTGTAAAAAGAACAACAGCACTACCTTGTACATGAGATGCCATACACATGACTTATCATTATCCAAGCAGCGATGGTCTCTGCTTTCTGTGGAACAGATCATCTGCTAGAGTGAAGTGACGGGAATGTGGTGGAGTCATAAAATTGAATGATAGTGAGGATTAGAACAGCTGCTGTGAGAAAAGTGGGAGGAAGATGAACAATAACAAGTAAAATGACACCTGGCACTGTTCTGATTCAGCTGGTCTGGAGACGGCACAATGTAAGGAGCAGCGTCATAGAGGGTACCGATGCCCTGGTGTAGGGTCAGAGAGAGCAGACTGCCTGCTTGGTCCACAGTCTGGGTTATCCCTGTTGACAAGCCATCTGAGAGAAATTCTTATCAACCACAAAGCAGGCTCAGCCCTCCACTGGGAAAGAAAAACCAGCTCAGGGTCTGGTCTATGTCGAAGGTACACTAAACCCTCATTAAAGATGATCAGGTCTTGGGAAGCCAGATTCCTGACTCAGCGCCCAACTTCTAAACAGGAAACAGAAAAACTCTGTTTGGTTATGACTATGGAAGATTTATGTCCTAGCTCTGGGGTTCTTCTCAATTTTTCTTTTCTCTTTTAGGTCAAACAAAAAGTATTTGAGACAGGGTGTGAGAAGAACATCATGTGTGGCTGTTTATCCTGGGTTTCCATCACATTTGCACCCTGCATCGCCATTTCTGACATGCTATCACTCTTCACTCGAGTCTGGCCATCAGTATTTCAGTATTTAGATAGATAACAAAAACAGTTTTTTCGTTAGGTGACCTAGAAACACCTAAGCAAGCTATTCTGGAAAAGTCTCAGGATGGCTTAGCTAGTACATATTTTCTTTAAATGTGCTACTGCCTTCTTTGAAAACTCCACTCCTCCTGCCCCACTGCCTGGTTTGGGCAGATACTGTGTGCTCCCTCCCCAGATTATCAGTAGATTGCAGTGGGTAAGACCCCTGAGATCCTCAGCAGTTTGAATCCAGTTGTGAAGATTTTTGTTTTATATTCATACTGAGGGGTGTTCTCTGAGCTTCTTGCATCTGTTTTGTATTACTTAGCAAATTGGGGAAATTCTTGGCCACTGTTTCCTTAAATATTTTTTTCTGCCTTGTTCTCTATCTCTTCTGTTTTTGAAATTGCAATTACACACTTTAGATTGTATGATATTACCTTACATATCTTGGCTACTGGTGGATTAGTTATGAAGGTCAGTTGTTGCTTGTTTGTGTTTTGTTTACTCATTTTTCTCTTTGTGTTCCAGTATGGACAACTTCTATTAACCTATCTTCAAGTTCATGAATTCTTTCATGAGCCAGTCATGACTTCTCATAAACCTATTAAAAGCATTCTTCCTCTCTGTTACTATGTTTTTTTTTTAGTTTTATAATTTCATTTGATTTTTTGTACAATTTTCATGTCTTTGAAAAATTACTACATCTGATCTGCCATGTTGTTCACCTTTATTTAAGTCAGAGTCACAAAACTGTGATGTGGTCTCTGAGCAAGAGCCAGCCAGTGGTCTATGTCTTACATGTCCTGTGCACTTAGAATGGTCCTTACTTTCTTTAAAGGTCTTTAAAAGTTTTTAAGAAGATTTAACAGATACCGTACATGGCCCAGAAAACTCAACATATTTACTATCTCTTCCTTTGGGGAAAAAAGTTCTTCAATCTTTATATCATGAAACTTTAACACATTAATTATGATTTTAAGTGCTCTTTAGGAGTTATAGTATCTGTGTCACATGTGATATAGTCCCGATGATTGCTTTGTTTCTTAGCCGTGTGATATTTTTGCTTACCTCTTTCTTTCAAGAAAGAAAAGTTCAATTTTTTGTTGAAAGTCAGACATTACATTGAAGAGAGTTCAGACTGTGGCAAACAGTTTTTATGACTGGATCCAGCATGACTTTCTTTCTGCTCGGTCTTCAGTGCAAGGAATTGGGTTAATCTGGTCAGAATTTGCTATTGCCACAGTTACCTTCAGTGCACAACAGGCTTGAAACTCTCTTAGTAGTACTTTGAGTTTATGTTACGTTGAGTTAATACTTTCAGTTTAGGGTAGGAGCTGATACAACAGAGAGGTTTTTTTTCTCAATGCTTGCTCCCCATCGCTTCAGGTTTTTCCTTTGCACTATGTCTCAGAGTGAGTCTCTCTTCATGCTCTTGAAACTCTCCCATATGTATTCCAATATCTCTTGTTATTTTTTGCTAATTGGCTTGATGATTGGAGGAAAGAGTTGCTTAAGTCCCAGTCTTAGGCATCAAGCCCCTGGGCTTGGGGGTGTGGCCTACTCATTGTTCATGCCCTTCCACAAGTATCATCTTTGCCCAGTACACAGGCCTTCCCAGATAGAGGGTTTTTTCCTGTTCCCTTTCCCCAGCTGCAAAGGAATTTCAACAGGACAGTAGTGTTTGGTGACCTTCTCTTCTTACCCTCACTGAATTAAGGCTTTTCTTCCACAAAGGAGATGAAGGAGAAGGGTCATGTTCCTCATGTAGAGACTGCTATTCCCAACCCTGAGAACTGCAACATGAGGGACACTTTTCAGGACTCTTTCCATTCTTGTTAGTGAGCACTCGATGAGGTACATGGAGATGAAGCCTGAGAGAGAGTGTGTGAACTCCTGCTTATTTGCAGCCCCCAAGACTCTACATTCTCTTGTCAGCCCATACTCAGCCCCCAGCAATTCATTAATTAATCCAACTAAAGTCTTCTTAGCAGCATCTAAATGTTTCTACCCCAGGATAAGCAACTATTTACATCCTATCTCACCTAACAGGAACAGGTCTATTCCCATATGTCATACTGGCCCAGAAACCTCATCTCTCTGTTGAGTTTAATAAAAGCAGTGAAGTTGAAATTTGCCTGGCTATATTTTTTGTTGTAGAAAGGATGGGAATAATACTCTATCCAGCTCTCTACATCCCCAAGTAGAAACTGAAAGTCCAGATACCTCACTTTGTAAGGCTCATCCTGGGACAATGTCACACACTGACCAAGATATCAAACAATGACTAGGGGTCCCCAGAGGTATAGGCAAAGGGCTAGATTGCATGTTGGACAGAAGCGCCTGTCTTATTGGAGCCTATGAGTAAAAATTTCCTCTGATAGCAGGGATATGATCATTCAATTGGGTCAGGACAGAATATGGGAAACTTAAGGATAAACTCAGAAAAGGGATCAGGGAAGTTGAAGATGTTAAGAGAGAAGCTGAGATGATGGTTTATCAGAACTTGGCTGAGCAGAGAAGTACATGAAATTGAAGATGGCTCACAGACACAGGAAAAAATGGAGAATCATAAACCTAGAGATACAGTAAAGCCAAAGAACAGACTCTTTGGGACTAAGGGATGAGAGAGCCAGAGATGCTGATGTGATAAGAAAAGAAATCAGCTTGCTGAAGATCAGTTCTGGACTTGAACAATTCGAAGTGCTTCTGATCCACTTTATGATGTAGAAGTTTCCACACCACCTGAAATACTGAAGAAGACATGGTACCTGGAAGGGAGAAAATGGAAGTTTCTCAGGGACGTTGTACTGGGCAATACTGTGTTAAGGGAGTAACAGTCCCTTTGGAAAAGGAAGCTTTTCCTATAGATTTCAAATAACAACAATTTCAGAGAGGAGGTAAGGTATGGTACCTTTATAAGTTTCTTCTAACTCCATGGTTTCATAAATTCAGCCCAACTTGCAGATTTTAGCTGGGATGGGTAAGTACAAACTGAAACTTCAGCTCCTCCATTAACTTCAGCTGGTCTTAACTGAAAAAAATTTTCAGCCTCTAGCCTGGCTTTGCAACCCTTCTTTCTAGTTTCAAGGAAGTGCACAAGCTTATTTTCAAAATGACATCAAAATTTCAGGTTTTCTCATAAATGGCTTTACAGCTATGGCCATCTAAAGCATACCCAGAATAGTTTCTCTTGGTTTTAAGATGTTTGTTTTGAAAACAGATTTTATTTGAAGTTGATTGTCCATGACCATGAAGTCAAAATGAACATGGACATAGAAAACTCAAATGTAACCCATAAATTTCACGCTAACATAAACTACAAGGGAATAAAACCACTAGATAAAATTTCCTACCACTTCGCTGGTTTACTCATCAATGGGTACATGTTAATGAACAGTAAAATGGGCAGAAGGGCCACAGTGGAAGAATGTCTGGGTAAACAAACCTATAAGCAACCCTATAAGCTTAGATAACAGAATGGTACAATGAGAAACCCAGATTTAAAGTGACTGATTATCCACTGGTTTGCTGTTGTAAAGTCATTTTCTCTGTTCATACAACTTAGGCCCAGAAGGACTTGAATCACACCCATATCAGCTATGGTGCTTTCTCCTGGCATCAGATCAGCCTCCTGGAGTTATCACTGTGTTGCCCCCAGGATTACTCAACTACACATACACAAAATCTGTACCAACACAGACAAAAAAAAGGTACCCTTGTTTTTACATAAATAATGAAGCCAAAAGTGTTCATCCTTTGCTGTCTTTTCAGTGATCTACCAGTGAACTTTTGCCAAACAGACTGGAGTCAGATCAAAGACATTTTTAAAAGGAGAAGAACCTCTAGGTGTAAAAAATGTGCCATTTTCCTAACTGACAAAGCTAACAAACAATTGTGTATATAAGTTTATTTCTTTGTATGAAACCCAATAGCCTTAAAACTTTAAAAGAAACTCCATTTTCAATAAGACAGAAAAGAACTGGAGAGGGAAAAAAGAATTGGAGAATACATCCCCAATAATTATTGGTTTTATAAATATTAATTTATGTATTTATAGGATATAAATCTCTAAAATATGTTGTGATATAATAATTTTTAAATATGATAAACACAAAATACATCTTATAAAATTCTTACAAATTTTCATATCTCCATACTACCATTGACTAATATCTTAACACAGTATATACTTAGAATTTGTTAATAATGGCAGTAGAGATAAATTCATATCATAAAATAATTTTATTGATATTTGTTAATTTTACTGACTTCTTGTCAGATCCTCTTAATACAGCTGACAAAGAGAAATTATTAGAAGTAAAAGTGTGAACTCCACTGTGCTCTTATCATTACCTTTGGTTGGCGTTATTAGTTTTGTCTTGTATTTGAATTTCCTGTACAAGATATTTTATCAGATATTTGTTCCATAATTGTAGAGGTTAAATTAGTAAATATATAAGTGAAAATATACACATAAAAATATGTACATAATATAAATAACAGGATGCAAAAAGAACACTTAAGGGGATACTTGAATTACAAGGCATTGCAATACATTGGCATTATTCACATGAGGACATCAGTGCCAACTCTCCATGCTGTGGAACTCCCATTCTTTCTACAAATAGGTTCTACCCCATCTAATAAATAGACCAGTGGTAGGTGAATATCACCTTTCATTTATATGTTAAAATTAGTTGTATAAGCAACAAAGAGAAAAATAGATAATTAAACTCCATCAAAATATAAAAACTTTTGGGCATAAAGGACACTATCAACAGAGTAAAAAGACAACTCACGGAAAATATATACAAATTATATGTCTGATAAAGGATTAATATCTAGAATATATAAAAACTCCTATAACTCAACAATGAAAAACAATGACAAAATAGGCAAAAGACTCGAGTAGATATTTCTCCAAAGAAGATACACAAATGACCAATAAGCACATAAAAATTGTTCAACATTAGCTCTGGCTGGTATGGCTCAGTAGATTGACTTGCCAGTCTGCAAACCAAATGATTACCAGTTCAATTCCCAGTCAGGGCACATTCCTGGGTTGCAGGCCAGGTTCCCAGTAGGTGAGAGAGGCAACCACACATTGATATTTCTCTCCCTCTTCCTCACACTCTAAAAAGAAATAAGTAAAATCTTTAAAAACAACATTCAACATCACTAATCATTACAAAAATGCAAATCAAAACTACAGTGAGATATCACTTCTAACCCATTAGGCTGGATATTGTTACAAAAAAAACAGAAAATAATGTGTTAGCAAAGATGTAAAGATATTAAAACACATGCATTGTTGGTGGGTGTGTGGAATGGTGTGGTCACTATGAAAACTGTTCCTCAAAAAGTTAAACATAAAATTACTATATGATCCAGCAATTCTACTTCAAAATGAAGTGAAAACAAGGGCTAAAAGAGATACTTGAATGCCAATGTTCACAGAAGCATTATTCACAATAGCCAAAAAAAAAAAAACCCCAGAAACAACCCAAATATCCATCAATGGATGAATATATAAACAAATGTGGTATACACATACAGTGTCCCTAAAAAAAGAGTGAAATTGTCATATATGCCGCAACATAAATGAACCATAAAAACACTATGCTAAATGGAATAAGTCAGAAATAAAAGGGTAAATTTTGCATAATTCCAATTATATAAGGTACTAGTACAGGCAAATTCATAGAGACAGAAAGTAGCATACATGTTTCCATGAGCTGAGGGGTGGAAGGAATGAGGAGTCATGTTTAATGGGCACAGAGTTTGTTTGGGAATGTTGAAGACATTCTGGAAATAGATAGTAGTGATGGTTGCACAACGTTGTGAATATACATATTGTCAATGAATTGTATTAAAAATGGTTAAAATGGTCAGTTACGTTAAGGGTCTGAAACCCAATTTGTGCTGTGCTGTGCTCCCCAAACCATGTGCTTAGAGAAAGCCTACATCATTATGAGGGAAGAGGTACATTATTTAAATCATTTTGAAAAATGTGCAAAGCTATCATATGGGTAATAACCAGTAGCTCTTGTTATTAACTCCCAAAGTCAAATATCCCAAGGCCAGATCTAGTAAATTCGGGATTTCATACTAATATTCAATTGTCTCTTTCCTGACATATCTGAAAAAAGCTCAGTTTGCCAGTTGATATACCATCTTTTTAACCAAAACACTAAAAATGGTAACAGTGAAATGGAGTGACAAATGCTAACAGTATTGTTGAATGAGGCAAGGGAGCCATAAGTCTCCAAGATACCAGTCAAACTCAAATCAATTCATTGTTTAATTAATGAAAATGTACTGTAAATTGATTTTATGTCAAATAAATGGAGAATAGGGGACTATGAGGTGAAATGAGATCTTCAAGGTCACATAGGTGATTCAGTAGCATGAGATTCTGGATCCCCAAGCAGTTGAGGCTCTTGCCACAGACAATGAGTGTGATATTCCCCAGGATGAGGAAATGAGCATGCAGAATCCAGCCCAGTCACAGCTGGGAGTGTGGGTTCCATAGAGCAGGATGTTACACCCTCAATACAGATTGTGACATTTGTGACACCTTCATACATGTGACACTTTCTGCTACTTCATACAAAGTAGTAGAAAAAAATGAATAAACTAAGAAAGCTGTAGTTGCTGGTTATCACCATGATTCCATGTCCTTTTGTGCAGACTCTTCTGCTTTTCCCAGAACTTTCCACATTATCTGTGTTCTGGATCTGCTAAAGGCAATGTATAAATTGTCTTGCATGTATAATACATTGTATGCACTATATATAGATATGAATATATTTATTTTCTCTCCATTTACGTAATCTTCCTTTAAAACTAATTTCACCTAGTGAATGTTCTAGAATTTCAAACACTTTTCAAAATAAGGAAAATAAAAACAACTCCCCTAATAACCTATCTCTAGCCCATGTTTGATATGGTAACATGTAGATGAAATAAATGAATTAGGGGGATAAAACGAAACTAAGTAAAAAGAATTTCTTTTCTACTTAACTGGTAATTCTTATTCCCTTTCTTCCTCCTCATATATTTAGGTCACTTCCTATTTGAGGTTCCCAGAATTAAATCTAATTGTCTATAAGGTCAACAAGTAACAAACATTAGTCAAGTTAAACCAACATGTCATAGGACCAATGTGAAAGGCCCAATTACTCTGAAGAGATTTAAAGTAAAAATCTTTATCATTGGGTTAATATTTCATGGCAGCTGAAACTAACCTACCCTCAATGGGTCAAGAGCCACCGCTCCCTCTACTGCCTTTTACATGAATCCGTCTTGTGTGCTCTCTCAAGGAACAGTGCAGAGTTGGGACGGTCTTCTAGAGGTCGTCTCTTCCTAGGCCCTCCACACAGTTTTCTAAAGCATTCCAGATATTGTAGTCCCCAATTCTTTTTAAATATATTTTATTGATTATGCTATTACAGTTTTCCCATTTCTTCCCTTTCATTCCCCTCCACCCTGCACACCCCCTTCCACCCCACTCCCCCCTTTAGCTCATGTCCATGGGTCATAAGTTTTTCACCTTCTACATTTCCCATACTGTTATTGCCCTCCCCTCATCTATTTTCTACCTTCCATCTATGCTACTTATTCTCTGTACCTTCTCCCCACCTCTCTTCCTCCCATTCTCCTGTTGCTAACCCTCCTTGTGATCTCCATGTCTATGGTTCCACTACTGATCTAGCTGTCAGCTTAGTTTGCTTTTGTTTTAGGTGTGGTTGTTAGTAACTGTGAGTTTGCTGTCTTTTTACTGTTCATATTGTTCATATTTTTTACCTTCTTTTTCTTAGATAAGTCTCTTTAACATTTCATATAATAATGGCTTGGTAATGATGAACTCCTTATTCTTTAAAATGCATGGAGCCAGTGTGGTGATTATGAGGGGAAAAAGTATAAGGGGGATAAATGGTAATGGAAAATATAAAATAAAGTAAAATAAATAACATAAAAATATGCATTGAGCAATTGCTAGCTAAATCTCTGATGTCTGCAGGAGAAAAATGTTGGCGTTATTGGGTCTTAACTTTATTCTTAGCCAAATCTGTGTTTCAGGTGAGGATGCCCTTAAAGTTCAATTGGTTTTTGCTTTCTGTATTCTTTCATTGTGACACCATGTCGGGAAGCTGGCAGTAGTAGAAGATCATGTCACAAGCTAAATGAAGAATTATGTCCATTGTGAACAGAGATTTTTAGACAAAAAAATCATCACTTAGTGTCTATATTAGATTCCTTCCTGAATTTAGCCCTTAGGCAATCAGTTTATTAAAGGATTCTAAAAGCATTTGGCCTTTATGTGAATGAGAGAAAGCTCTAAAGAATTTCTAACTACAATGAAATCATAAGGGTCATAAACCGTTATGCTGTGGACTTTAATTAATGACCAGTCTACCCAACCAGAGTAAAGTACTGGGATAGCAGGTGTATTTGGGGGAGCTACATGGCTGCTTGAAAAGCAGCTAGACTCGGCAGCTTTTGGACTGAGAACAGAGAGATCACAAATCTCTTGCACAGGGGCAGTTTGGCATCCCTTTGACCCCTGCACGCCTTAACTGGACTCCTTTGTTTCCTATAAATTTCACATCTGCATGGTTTTCCTTTCTTCTAAAGGAAATAATATGTGTCCCATTCTCTCCCCTCCCCCTAACCTGGACTGGACATTATTTGTCCTGAGGCTGAAGAGGAGGGGAGTTATCACAACACATGATCATATTTAATGGTTTCCTGAGTTATTTTTTTTTTGTGAAATATCCACCTACTTGCCACAGTTAGATTTACTGCATTGCCTGGAAATAACAAATGTAATTACTTTGGAATCAACATAATATGAGACCAGATTGCCTTAACATTCCTATTGCTTGAGAGGAACTTAATGTGAATGAAAACCAGCTGCCTGTCTGTCAGCATGTGCATTTGATCAGCTTTCATAACTGATGACAGATATGGCTCTTTTGGAAAATACTTTAAAGTCACATAATTGTAATGGCCATTTTTTCTCTGACAGATTTAATATCTAAAATGAATCATGTAAAGCACATATATCTTACCTGAAACCAAGAGATAACTGTGTTCTCCAAGTGGTTATCTCCCTGGAACATTTACCCCCCCCAACTAATGTTTTATGTTTCTTTAATAGAAGGGGTAGTATGTTCCTGTTCAAAGAAAGAACAGAACACAAATGAAGTTTGTAACTTCATAACTTCAGAAATGCTCTCAAGTAAAAAGGAGCTTTAGATGTCAAGAAGGGTTCTCAAAGTGTGTATGTGTGTGTGCGTATGTATAATTTAATTTATTTTGCTTTTATTAGGCATCTACTAATTGTCAGACTATTGGTCAGGCAATAAAATTTCTTAAAAGAACTAACATGTTGGGGGTCTCCTTTGTGTTAGGATGTCAACATCCACTTCTTACTTTATCATCACAAAAACTCAACCTTGTGAGTTAGGTATTATGACCTGCTTCTTTCCAAATGGAACAATGAAATTTCATGCCAGTAGAAACTTTCCCAAGGTCATAGAACTTTTTACTTATGAAGTCGAGAGTAGGATCTAGGCATCTTCAAGTCAGTGATAAAACAATGAGAGTTCAGCAAGATTGGCAAACACAAACTCATCATACAAAAACTATTAACTATCTATGTATCAGGAATAATAGTGCAATACAGAAAAATGACTCCATTCATTAGTCTCAGTAATGAGAGTGTGATAGACAAATAGATCCGTGGAACTAGATTACAACCATATATGCAGACACTTGACATATGAGGGAGGTGTGATCACAATGAAGAAAGGATGGGCTACTAAAGTAGTGGTCATTGGAAAATATGATATGCATATGATTCCCTACTTTATACTATATAAACATTAAAAATATTCCAATGAGATTAAAAACTTAAATGTGAAAAGCAAAACTTTAGAAAAAATAAAGAAGACTAAATGATGTTAAAGTATGGGAGGAGTTCTTAAAAAACACAGAAAACCACAAATGACACGTGAAAGATTAATAAATTCATTATATTAAAACTAAGATTTTTTTTACAACAAAACACAATACAAATGGGGGAAAACAAGCTACAGACTGGGAGACGATGTTTGCCACACATAAAACTTAGAAAAAATTAGTATCTAAAACATATAAAGAACATAGGCAGAAGTCAATAACCCAACATAAAAATGGGCGATTCAAGACTTCTGGCAAGATGGAGGTATAGGTGGAAGCACTGCACCTTCTCTCACAACTAAGTTTAAAAACAACAAATTTTTAGCAACAAAAATGCAGCCAAACCACAGAAAATTGAACTACACGGAAGTGAGACAACCACGAACCCTTCAGCTAAACCAGTAAGAGGGGCAGAGCCAGCAGCAGAGTGGGGTCAGGCAGGAAAGATCCACCAGACCCACCGGGCACACAACCCAGGTGCACCAGCAGCTGTGGGTGGATCCCAGGTGTGGAGAAGCAGGCAGACCCACTGAGGGGGCAAGGCGGTGGACCCACTGAGGGTGCAAGGCGGTGGACTCACTGAGGACTGATTGCGGTCACACATTCACGCACAGATAAACCAGTGAGCAAACAGTGAGTTGGACCACAGACCACGCAGACCCCAGTGGCCAGAAGCAGCAGAGGGAACCGCCATGATCTCTCTCTGACCCTGCCCCCACATACAGTATCACAACCCTGGTGAACTGCATGGCCCCACCCTGGTGAACACCTAAGGTACCTCTCCTCATACATAACAGGCACAAAGAGATCAAAACATGGCTCAAGAACAACTCAGAGCCCCAGAGCCAATAAATCTAAGCAATGAAGAAATAGCCAAACTTTCAGATGCACAGTTCAAAACACTGCTGATCAGGATGCTCACAAAACCGGTTGATTTTAGTCACAAATTAGAGGAACATATGAAGGCTAAACTAATTGAAATGAATGGAAATACACAGGAAACCAATAGAAATGAAAAGGAAACTGGGACTCAAATTAAAGGAGTGGACCAGAAGGAGGAAAAAAATGACCAAACAGAAAAGGATGAAGAAACAAGAATTCAGAAAAATGAGGAGAGACTTAGGAACCTCCAGGACATCTTTAAACACTCCAACATCCGAATTATAGGGGTACCAGAAAGGGAAGAGGAACAGCCACAAGTGAAAAACTTATTTGAACAAATAATAAAGAAGAACTTCCCCAATCTGGCAAAGGAAATCACTTCCAGGAAGTCCAGGAAGCTCATAGAGTCCCAAAGAAGTTGAATCCAAGAAGGAACATACCAAGGCACATCATCATTATATTAGCCAAGATTAAAATCAAGGAGAGAATTCTAGAAGCAGCAAGAGATAAGGGGACAGTCACCTACAAAGGAGTTCCCATCAGACTGTCAGGGGATTTCTCAAAAGACACCTTACATGCAAGAAGGGGCTGGAAAGAAGTATTCCAAGTCATGAAAACCAAAGACCTACATCCAAGATTGCTCTATCCAGCAAAGCTTTCATTTAGAATGGAAAGGCAGTTAAAGTGCTTCTCAGATAAGATCAAATTCAAGAAGTTCATCATCACCAAGCCCTTATTATATGAAATGTTAAAGGGACTTATCTAAGAAAAAGAAGATAAAAAAGATGAACAGTGAAAGGACAGCAAACTTAGTTATTAAGAACCACACCTAAAATAAAAGTAAACTAAGAGGACAGCTAGATCGGGAGCAGCACCATAGAAATGAATATCACATGGAGGGTTAGCAACAGAGGAGTGGGAGAAGGAGAAGGGGGGAGAAGTTACAGAAAATAAGTAGCATAGATGGTAGATAGAAAATAGATAGGGGGAGGGCAAGAATAGTATGGGAAATATAGAATCTAAAGAACTTGAGACACGTGGTCATAAACTAAAACGGGGGAATAGTGGGGGAGGGGTGTGTAGGGTGGAGGGGAATGAAGGGGGAATAGAACAACTATAATGGCATATTTAATAAAATACATATTTTTAAAAAGTGAAAAAAAATGGGCAATTCACCAAACAGGAAATCCAATGGTCACTTAATATGTGAAGATATTTTTAACCATATTAGTAATAAGAAAAGCAATGATATATCATTTTGCATTTATTAAACTGACAACTCTTTAAGTCTGAAAATACCTATAATTGGCCAGACTTGATACAGCAGGAATTCTCATTTACTGCTGATGGAATCGGAAGAGCCATTTTGGAACCCAATTTGGCAATGTCTAGAAAGGTCGAAGATGTGCATTGCCTAACATCTAGCAATTTAGCTCCTATTTACATATCTTTAAAAAACTCTCTAACAGGAATACAAGAAGAAATAAAAAATATTAAGTGAAACTTTTTTTATGAAAATAAAACAATAATAACACAAATATATTTAAATTTAAAAGGACATATTTTAATATACTTATAAAATATAACACTATAAAATGGTTAAAATAAACAGACTGAATCTACCTAAATCTAAAAAATATAACACTGACTAAAAATAAAATTTGCAAAGCATTAGTATAGTATGATAAAATGCAGGTAAATTTCAAAAAACACACAAAATATGACATTGTTTATGGAAACAACTAATGGAAATATGTTTGAATTTGTATAAAATGCATATTACAAAAACAAGAAACCCTGGCTAGTGTGGCTGAGTTGTTGGAGTGTCCATCATCCCCTACACAAACAGTTTGGGGGTTCAAATCCCAGTCAGGGCCCATATGGGAGACAACAAATTGATGTTTCTCAATGTTTTTCTCTCTCTCCCCCTTCCTCTCTATCTAAAATCAATACACATTAAAAAAGAAAAGCAAGAAAACAATATAGTGCTTCTCTATGAAGAAGGACAAATAACAACAAAACTAGGGAGTTTTGTTAGAAATGGCTCTTCAATATTTTCTTTAAAAAAATCAGAAATGAATATGATGTCAATGGGTGGTAAAAAGGAAAGAGAGAGAGAAGAGGAGAAAGGCATGATGAAGAGAAGGGATGAACAAAATGAAGTAAGAAAAAAGAGAGATCAGGAAGGGAGGAAGGGGAGCAAGAAAAATATTTAGAGTCTGAAACTCTAGGACAAATCACTGAGATTCTATCTTCCAGTGAAAAGTCATTTAAATTAAATTTTTAAAAAAGAAACAGATTATAGGAGAAATTGTAAATCCTTACATAATGGGGCTAGGTTTGATATGATTTAATAAAAATTCACTGATTTAAATCAATTAGCAGGTCAATTTAAGTCAAATAAATCCTAAGATTTTGAGTACTTAAAGGCATGCAATTATAAAATATTCTGTACTGACGGCTATTCAAACTGACTGCAACAATTCACCTTCATGTCTATCAGGCTTAAATCTTGAAACATGAAGAAGTTTAGTCTCTGTGTGTCCCCTCTTCTCTCTCACTTGTACCTTTAGGGCAATTTCCCTTCCTTCCATACAGAAACAAAAATTCAAAAACAGGCTAGAAGAAGAGGAGCAACTTAACCTGTCTTACATATTACAGAGACTTTCCAGGCTGTTGTGTTCAAAATAGGCTGTGGGTAGACTGAGCTACTGTGGTCATCATCCCTCTCATTTAACAACAGGAACAAGTGGGGAAATAATACCCCTGCAAATGGATGACTTTTATTGGACATGCCAGAAAACTGAGGTCACAGGGCAAGGGGCTACCCTGAAATCTGGAGACACAGGAGAATATAGAGATCAGAGCCAAGATCTAGATCCCTGGAGCAGAAGCTGCTGGGGCCATAAACTGATAGGAATGTTACAGGGCAGAATGGGATTCAGCCATGTGCCACCACACACAACCACAAAACAGACTGGTGGGGAAGGAAAAAGGCTTTTACTAACAAGGAGCCCATTTGGGGGAGCTGGCATCCCCCCTGCTACAATCCATTCCCTTGTGCATGGAAATACCCTTGTTCTCCAAAAAACTGAAATCCAAATCTATGCCATAGAACTTCCTTCATTCTTATCTGTGCTTTTGGAGTGCAAGACTGCTGCAGGGATGGGTCTCCATTTTTCCTGTCTCCAGTCTCTCTCTCTCTCTCTCTCTCTCTCTCTCTCTCTCTCTCTCTCTCTCTCTAGGGGGTGCACTTATAAGGTCAGCATCTCCATTGCCTCACTGCAGCTTTCTTCCTCTCCTGAAGCCAGAACACACTGCGGCTGGTCAAGCAAGGGATTCAGTAGGCTGAGTACTGCTCCTACCTCCCCACCCCCCTAGCATCCAAGGCTGCTTGTACCCTCAGCATGAGGAGAGCTCTCCACCCACGAGTCTGTGCAGCACTCTCAAGGTAGGAGGATAGGAGTTTTCCAGGACCTATGCTGTGCAGTGCAGTCCAGGGCCACAGCATCCCACCAAGCCCACCACTGGTGAGATGCACATCCCATGTGAACCTGCTACAGACCGCGAGAGCAGAGCAAGGCAAGAGCTCCAAGCAGGGCCCACACCCTGTGGGCCTGCTGCTGGTGGGGCACACTTACTGCCCACAGGACTCAGCCTCCACAGGCTGGCTCCTCACTATACAAATAAGAGAAATGCAAAAAAAGGGTATTCTAGTAAACCAGCATCTACCAGGTCCTGTGAGGGGTGAGGAAGAGAGGAAGCTTCTGCGTTTTAGACCTTTCCCCCAAAATCCAGTGTGCTCTGAGAGTGTCCAAATGCCCAGCCAATTGTGGGGCAGTGTTCACCGTGTGCATCAGCTCACAGTGTCTTTGTGCCTCTTCCAGCCATCATGATCCAGGAGTGGGTAGGAGGGCTTTATACACATGTTGTGACTTATTCAGCCCCTACAGTCCATGCAGGTTCTATGCAAGAGATGTCACAAGTTGCATTAATTGTTTACTGTTGCCTCACCCCTGCTCTGGTTTTGATCCTGTGCACTTCCCAAGCCCTCTCAGGGGTCCCTCTTTGGAGCACAGGCTCTCCCTCAGTGCCTGTCTCTGCCCCTCCTCCTGCTGGGTTGCACTGCTGCAGAGCCAATGCACACTAATCTCCTAGCTTGTTTACTGTCACTTGAGTCTGCAGCCTCCTCTGTGTCTCCTCCCTTCTCCAGAAGAGTTCTGCCTTCCTGCCAGATTGGGGTTTTCTTTCCCTACTCCCCAGCAATCTGGCTAGACCTCTCTGTTACAGGAACACCTAAATGGTAATTTTGACAAACTGCCCAAGGCTGAGTGTAGACTAGCATGACAATGAGTAACTCCTGGGGCTTGGAGAGCCTTTCACATTTTCTTGGCATTTTCCTTCAGGAGCACACCAGTTTCTCTCAGGCAAGAGCAAAGAAAGAGCTTTTCATGGCTCTGGCAAGGGGAGGGGAAAGGTAACTATTTTGAAATATACCCAGAGTTTGCTCCATAACAAAGATTTATTCTGCAGGGAAAAAACTTCAGCAGAGTCTTACCTGCCTAGGTTCGAAATTCATATCCACACAAAATACAGTATGCAGCTGGCAGGAACAAACGTTAGAAAGTTATAGCAAACATTCATGGGAGCAGCTGTAGAGTTGGTTTTTTTCCATTAAGACTCTAGAAAAGACTGGGTCTCTAGGAAAGGGAAGAAAAAAAGCCAAGTAAGAAGGTTGCTAAAAAGAAGACAGTTTTATAGTCATGGGCAGAGAAGAAAGAAGGGGGACTATCTCTCTCAGAGTGAAAGAGCCACAGGTATCTGGGAGAGAGGACACCCCTGCCACTCCCACAGCTGATTCATGGGCCCCTGTGGCCAAACTTCTTTTAGTGTTAGACACCGATAAGCCTTCTGGGCAAAGGGTAGAGGATTTAGTTACCCTGGGTAAGGAAAAGGGCATCAAGGGAAACCTTTGCTCCCTGACTACGGTGGCACTGAGGAGAACAGGTAGAGTATTTATCCTCATACAAACCTCTATCACAGTGTGCAAATATACCTAATCTGCTGGGCTGAATGATTCTGGAACATGGAGCACTATTGGCACTCTTCAACAGAGCTCCTCAATCCCAAGGTCACAGGATTGCCTAGAAACACATTCATACTGAAAATCACCTTCCTCTTCCCTTCAAGTTCCCTGAGGTTATGACAAATTTTTTTATATTATTTTTATGGCTAGACCTTATGTAGCTGTGGATCGATGCTCACAGGCTACAAAGAGGCTGATGAAACCCTTTCTAATACTAAGAGATTCCATCAGTCCCTAGGGGTCTGCTGATCTTCACCCTGTAGTTCCTCAATCATTTCCTTGCAAGTACCTGAAACTACCGTAAAACTTGTATCTTACCATTCAGGTGGTACTCTTTCTTTTTTTTTTTTCCCAACAGATATTTTCTCAGTCAAATTAATTAAAACATATTTTAATTAATACAACACTTGTATTTTCTCAGTAAAATTAATTAAAACTATTTGTCAGAGCACAGCCTAAGTGACGAAAGGCCACCTCACAGTATTCAGAATCCTCTGGGAGAAAGACTGCCCAGGACTGGGCAGCCCTGGTTTCACTGCCAGTTCTGTGGCAATGGCTGGGGATTCTTGGGCTTCTGGGGCTTCCCAAGCTTGATGCACCCTGCTGAGTCCAGGAAGTGAGACACGAGAGGACTCTCACGTTTAGTAATTCCTGTGCTCATTTATTTCTATGTCATGTCTACACGACGTAGAAATGTTTACACTCTGAACTGCAGAGATAGTGCTACTGAGATTTGATAGTTCAATATGAATGAATGAATGAATGAATATCAGAAAGCAACGTTAAATACATAGTTGAACTTTTCTTACAAAAATGAATTTTTAAAAGGCCTTTCTTCAAGCAGAAGATATCCTAATTTCTCACTTCCTATATCTTTAGTGGGAAAATATTGGAAGTATGAGGAACAAAGGGAAACACATAGCACCATGATCTCACAATAACTGTTGGCCCTCGAATCTCATGGTCTTTCTTACCTAACATGGTAAGAAACTCTCAACTCAGAGCATGTTAGGTAAGAGTGATCATGGTAGAGTGAGATGATACACTAGTGCTACTAAAATAAATGATCACAAACTTGATAACTCAAACAACAGCTATGTACTCTCTCATAGTTCTGAAGGCTAGAAGTTCGAAATAAAGGTGTCAGCAGGGCTGGTTTTTTCTGGAGACTGAGGGACATTCCACTCCAAACCTCTCTCCTAGCTTCTTGGTGGCTGTTGGCAATTCTTGGCAATCCTTGTCCTGTGGACACATTATTCCAATCTCTGCCTCTGTCTTTACTTGAGCTTCCCCTCTGTGTCTCAAAGCTTCCTTTTCTTCCTTCATTAAGGCACCACTCATTGGACTTAGAGCCCACCCTAAAACCAGTATGATCTCATTTCAAGATCCCTAATAACATCTGCACAGACAGTGTCTCTACGTGAGATCACATTTTTAGGTAACAGAGGTACCTTATCTTATTGAGGCCACTATGCAACTCACTAAAGAAGTAACAGAGTATGGTAACTATTACAGTTGATGTACCAAGGGAGTGTAGTTCAGGCTTCATCTCTAGCCTTCACTGGCTCCAAAGGTGAAGGAATATCAATATGAAAACAGTGCACTGAATTGCTTATAGATATGCACACACACTGTAGTAGTTTTTGGAAACTTTCAGGGACAAATGTTGTTTAATTCCACTTCCTATGGTTGAATTAAATTAGGTAGATATGTGGTGATTAACTGAGAAACAGTGATATTTTCTCCCATGCTTCTCCCTTACGCTCACATGACCACCACACTCACAACACTTCTGATGCCAGATGTGTGGGGATTCCCCCCACCAAGCAACTCAGTGAGAGTAGGTTGGTGCCCTACAGTTTAACTCAATTCTGATGCTATCTAGAGATACAGTGTCAGATCCCACAGGTGTAGGGCTCAAGCCCAGGAGACCACCTCTCGCTTCAAATATCAATGGTAAGTAGTAGGTCCCTGGGTTGCCCACAACTTCTATCCAACTCAGCTATAAATTGAAGGTTCCCATGATTTGATTGTTTCAGCAGCTCTCAGAGCTTAGTGAAACACTTACATTTATCAGTTTATTAAAGAACACAAAAAGTATACAGATGAACATCCAGATGAAGAGATGCAAAGGGCAAGGTCTGGGAGGCCCCTGGGTAGGAGCTTCTGTCCTGTGGAGTTGGAGTGTGGCACCCTCCCTGTATGCAGATGTGTGCCAACCTGGGAGCTCTCCAAACCCCACTCTCCGATTCTGCTGAGTATTTTTTATGGAGGATTTTTCACAAGGTGTGATTAATCAACACCATTTCCAGCCCCTCTCGCTTCTCTGGAGAATGGTATGAAGCTGAAAATTCCAAACTTTTGGTCATGACTTGGTCTTTCTGATGACAAGCCACTCTTGGAGGCCACCAAGAGTCCCCTTATCAGAATAAAAGACACTCTCATCACCCAAGAAATTCCAAAGGACTTATGATTTCAGTGCATCTGATTCCTTGTGTCAGGAATCGCATCTGATTCCTTGTGTCAGGAATCAGATGCCAAAGGCCAAATAGTAGAACAAAAGTTCCTCCTAAGGTCCTTGTTGCTTAGGAAATCACAGGGGCTTTAGGAGCTCTGTGCCAGGAATCAGGGACAGAGACCAATACAAGTATGTTTTATTATCTCGCAGATGGTCTCTCCATCATAATAAAAAATGGCAGCTGTTTAGTTGCATCATTAGTGAAGCAACTTAACTTATTAAAGCTCTTCAAAAACATTTGTTCTTTTAAAACATTAAATATGGTGATTGTGGGAGGAGTGGAGATGAAAGAGGGGATAAGGGGGACAAATGGGAATGAAAAATACAATAAAAAATAAACTATTAAAAAAATTAAATAGCATGCCTCCCTCAACTTGTTCCCATGACTACTTTATTTGATAAACCAGATTTGAGCCTGATCCGAAGCTAATTCCCAGAAATCTGAGTAAACTAAGTGTGAGTTGACAAACTGCCCCAGTGTCGAATTTACCCATCCATAAATAGCTAAACGAGAGGTAATATCACTTTTTTGGCCTTAGAAGTAGATGGTTGAGTATGCAACTGATTTTAATGACCTCTAAATCAGAGAGAGAAATGAACCTCATCAGTTAAAAAGATAGGACAATATTATGGAAATGCTTACCACATGTTCTTGTGTATAAATTACTGAAAAGGATATAGGTGGGAGGATTATTTTTTATATTCAGATATTTCTTACAGTTGATGTCATAGTCTTATTGAACTTTGTGTTTTGACTATGATATGACTTTGTTTTTAAAATAGATTAGGTAAATGATATATAAAGCTAGAAATAAAGGGGAATCTATAAACCTCAAGGTCCTATGGAAAGGAATCATAACTTTCAGCAAATGTGGTGAGTTAACATATAAACATATACAGGAAACAACTACCCAAGCATTACAAAGAAGCCAGTCAGAAGTTAATTCCACCCTGTTGAATGTATGCCAAAGCCATAATAGTTTATTTTAATACAATAAAGACTATATCAAACATCCCCAGAATCTTGACCAGAGTACATAAGAATTGAATTACTTTTGACAAAATACAAGTTAGGGAGTCACATTATTTTTCTGTGATTTTTTTTTTTGCATCAGTTACCCTGGTAAAATGCAAAGTGCCTCAGGGATAAATACAAACATCTAACATCTCAGCTGTTCTCCTTACTAGCTCATGACCTAGAAAATAACCTAAACAATGTGACCTACAGTTTCCTCAA
The DNA here is from genome assembly GCF_021234435.1 of Artibeus jamaicensis. Taxonomy (NCBI): domain Eukaryota; kingdom Metazoa; phylum Chordata; class Mammalia; order Chiroptera; family Phyllostomidae; genus Artibeus; species Artibeus jamaicensis. The sequence goes on from NW_026521904.1 coordinate 7,660,491, forward strand.
GTTAGTGAATCACAGTCCCCATTTTTCAAGGTTGCTATGAAGGTTCTAAATATTATGCAAAGAATATCTCATTTTGAATGCCTACTGTTATTCCTAGGCTGTGTGGTCTTTTATTAGGTAAATCTCAGAAACCGTGCTCAGGTGTGTTTAGTTAATTCTTGTAACTCTGTGTCCAAAACAAAGTGAAAATTTGAATAATAATTTGTGATTACATTTGCACAGACAAAGCTGGCTGTTTATATGTATTTAATTACAGTGAAAGAGAAGTGCGTTATTCATAATGTGGCAGACCCAGAGATGCACCATGCAGATTCCCTTCCAGAAAAGACTCACAGCCTGGTGGTAAGGGGTGTGGCTGGCTCACAGCCTCCAGTCATTAGTCAGCCTTCAGGGACTGTCTGCCTCAGCTTTCCAGCTCAGGTCACATTTGTGGGGTGGCCCCAGGCAAATGACTGACCAGACAGTGCTAGCTAAGATCAGTTCTTGCCTTGGAAGCTTCCCGCTAATGACTGCACGGACCAGGGATACCAGGCCAACCATTCTCACCCACCATGGTATCCCTCCAACAAGCAAGCTATGCTCCCGAGCTGGGCTGCCACAGGCTTCACCAGGTCAGTGTGGCAGACAGACACACCACTGCCCAAGCCTGCTTCCTCTCGTTCCCATTAACAGGATTACTCCCCAATAAATACACGTTCTTTACACTTCTAGCTGCCTAGCATCTGCTCCTAGAGACCCAAACTATAGTACATAAATCTTTAAAAGATTCATATTATTAAACAATAACAACAAACCCTGATAGAATAGTCAACAGAAAGGCAGTTCTTCATTATTTAACCTAAAACATTCCATATGGGCATCTATTCTTTTTCTTCCTTAGCATTATTTGATTATAATTGACATGTAAGACCATGTAAACTCAACTGAACTAACAAGGAAATGGGGAAAGACTCATAGATGTAGAGCAGGATGACGGCTGGGGTGGGGGAGGTAAGGAGATGGAGGAATTGAGCAAAAAAGAAAAATAATTCATGGACATGGGCAACAGTGTGATTATTGCTGGGAGGAGGGGTATAAGGGGACTAAATGGTAATGGAAACAATACAATAAAGATTAAATTTTTAAAAAAAGATGTGTAAACTCAAGGTGCACAACTTGTTGATTTGATGCATTTATATACTACAAAATAATTACCCCCACCGCATTAGCTAACACCTTCATCACTTCACATAATTACCATTTCTTATCCATGATGAGAACATATAAGATCTAGTTTCTTAGTAACTTTCAAGTACGTGATGCAGTGATGTTAACTACAATGCTGCACATTAGAGCCCCAGAACGTATTCATCTTATACCTGGAAGTGTGTACTCTTTGACCAACATTTCCCCATGTCTGCCCTACATAAACCCCTGGCAACTGCTGCTGTACTCCCAATGACCAATCCATAGCTTCAGTCTGTACCTGTAAGTATCAAGCCAATGTTTGTATTTAGGGTTGGGGGAGTTCCTGTTTGGTCTAATATGAATTTTCTGCTGCAAGTTAAACCCACTACTTCTCCTTATACTCACTGTGAAAAGGAAGATAAAAGCATCTGCCCTGTGGTTCAAAACACTTAGGCCATTATTTTGTTATCAATTAAGATACTCAATTTATTTAAACATCCTTCTGAGGTCCTATTTTTAAGCTATTAATCATTTTATTGCTTTCTCTGGATGTTGTCCAACTCTCCACCCTGCACCTGATTTCAGATGAAGAGTTTCAAACTCCAAGAATGTCCCTGGTGAGAAGCTGGGGGCAGTAGAGTAAGACGGAGAAGCTCAGTGGCATAATTCTATGGACAAGGATTAACTGTAAACATCAGCAACAAGTTCTAGCTATGTTCACCTTTTTATTATTCAGTAATTGCATAATCTGAAATATATCATTTATTTATATTATACCTCATTCCAGACAGTATTCTAGATGGGATTATTTAAAATGCGCCAAGGGTCAGCAACATACAAGGCATGATTCCAACAGCAATATAAAACTTTATGTTTTCCATCATTTCTATAGTAAACATTGTAAAAATCTTCCTGTTGAAATAACAAGAATGGTGCTTACATGCACACATGTCATTAAGTGAGGGGGACGGACACAGCACAACAAAGGAGGACCACTTTCTCTTATAAGCATCACCAACTCCACTTACACTTTGTGTTCTTTGTGAGCCAGCTTTCTTGAACCCTGCAGACTGGTGTGACCCACTTTCCCAGCAAGTACCCCAATAATCCCTTCACCTACCATGAGTTCCTGAACTCTATTCCATTTCTCTCCAAACACTGCTGCTGCCCCTAGCTCTCTGCCTTACTTTCATTTCCTATGTCCTGAAATGCATTCCCTCCCCATTCAAAATAGTTTAAGCCATTCAAAGACCAGTTGGAAATTTTCCTTTGTCTAGAAGCCCTTTCTATTGCCCACAATTGTACTTCATCCCTTCTCTGAATTCCCATAGTACTCTGTGGCACTGACCCATTCTACACTATATTACCTGACATGCATGTCTTAGCTCATGTTCTTGAGACCTGGGACAGCATCTAGTTTGTCTTTGTGCTTCTGACAGCTTTCCGCCAAATATTCATCTAGTAAGTCACTGAGCTGGCCACAAATATGTGCTGTGCTGAAGTAGGTAGGTATTGGAAATATAACTAAGCAGAGTTGACATGATACCTGTCCTTGAGGAATGTCTGGGTAGGGAGAACTCCTGAATGTACAATGACCACAGTTCCACAGGAAGCAGAGGGCTCTTGGACTAGTATAGGAGACAGAGGGAAGACTCCTAACCCATACTTCAGAATCATGGAACTCTGATGAAGATTAACATGCAAGCAATTAACTGGGAGAACAGCCTTCCTGGTGGGTGGGTGATTGCTACAGGTTGAGAAATAAGTTGTGAAAACACCAGGAGAGATAGCACTGTTTCAAAGCATCATGGGAGAGCATGAGGATGAATTCAGTTAATCTCAGAGGTTTGACTGAGATGTAGGCAGAAGCCAAGGTCATGACAGGCCCCTTATGTATGACAGAGTTCAGATATTGGCAAGCCACTGAAAGATATTAATATTCATAGTTTGCATTTTCAAATGCTCCCTATGGCTTTAGTGTGGAGACAGGGTTGCCAGAGAGCAAGACAAGGAACAGAGAGACCAATTAGCAGCCTACAGCAGCAATCCAGCAAATCTCAATAGATAGTAGTAAGGTAGGAGGCTTATGTCCACATATTTTAAACAAGTGTAATTTGCCAAATTCCAACATAATGCATATCTACAAGCTCTCACTCACTCCAAGACAAAATTTTAAGTGAAACTGACAGAAAATATGCAAGTTCCCATATGATCAAGGGGCCTCTAACTGTCCTGTGCCAGACTGCCTCATCCAACATCTGGGTTTTTAATACACCTGGTAACAGTTCAGCATTTTAACCATAATTGTCATGGAGAAATTCACTGGGTTTCCAGGTGTTACTGTAGTTCATGGTTCGTATGCTTAATCATTCAATACCACAAGCATTTTAATTTTTATAACAGGCACTGTTACCATATTTAATTGATAAGCAGTGAGGACAGACATATAAAGTAAATATTAATATATGCAAGAAAACCCACTGCCAAAGAGTCAGGTCATTTTTGCCTCCTCACAGTCCTTTGACCAAGGGCTAAGACTGCAGGCACTTTTTCTCCCATCTTTGTTTAAAACTGACTGGTAGATGAGAAATAGTTTAGAGCCCACCACACTGGGAGTTTACCTGTTTGGTCAAGAAATAGTACAGAACTCCCTATGCAGTTTAAATCTGTTTTTGAATGGCAGAAAAAGAGACACGGGCAGTTCACACGTGATATGGTCCTAATGGTGATAACACCCCCCATCTGTTCCTATTATCACTACCCAGTCCCAGAAAGATGTGCTCTCATTGCTGTGGATAACATGGTGAGGAACTAGCAAAGCAATCGTTTTAGTGGCTGTCATGGCAACGGACTAATTAACACCAAAAGAGAATCATAAATAAACCATCCTGAAATGGATAATCCTTTTCGGTAAAGTTCTCTATTATCTAATTGACCCCAAATTAAGTAATTTAACTCAGTTGGCTATCTGAGCACATGTATCCTTTAAACTGGACATATAATCATTTTGGCTTGAACTATACACCACAGAATTGTATTACTCATGTCAATGTTCTATGGATTCCTACTGTAGATGCTTTCATTTGGTTTGTTTGTTTATTAGTCTTAAGAGATGAGGTGAGTACCTGGTTGTACATGCTTATAAACATATGTAGGTCACATGTATTGTGACACTGTTCTGTGACAAAATATTTTGGCCTGATTTGCCTTCCTATTTATCTATGAGCTAATGGCTCAAACATCACATTCTATGTGTTAACCTGACCAAGCTTTGCTGAGAGCACTTCAGTTAGCACATCTTCTCATCAGTCTCCTAACTTTCATCAAGAGGTACCAGTTTTTCCTCTCTTCACAGATTTTGCTCAGCTAACCAAGAGAGGATAAAGCTATAGCTAGTTACAGACAAGATTAATTTGCAAGAGAAATTAATGTCCCTGCTAGTTGTCAGGAAAATAACCTTGAATTCTTTGTTCCCCAGTAGAAGAGTAAAGAATATACAATTCATCTCTTCCTTTAGCTACTCAAAAACCTTCACTGGATTGAGCCTGGTAAATGAATTATGTAATTGGATGGTGTCATATTGGTTTCCTACTTAAACTAATTTTTACTGAATATGCTTTAACAATCTCTCATCAGCCTACATTGAGGGATGAGGGGGACAGTATGAAAGAGAGCCTATAAAACTCAGGACTATATTTACTCTAAAGATGCTATCAAATATATTGTTTCTTATATTACCCAGAGACCTCTTTAAGAGGATGCATAGGATGAATTTCTGGTAGGTCTCAGTGCTGGGAAGAGCTGTGCTCCCCCCGGAGACATTTGGGCTTTTCTTTTAGAGGCACAGTGAACGGGGACCTGGTTATGGTCCTGTTTCAGTGCTGGCTGCTAGAGAGTTTACAGCCAAACTGGTGTTCACAGATTTACACAAGCTCATGTTCCACATTTTTATCCTATTATAAAAGGAAAACATAATTATTGAAGAAAATTTTAAATTCTGATTTAAAAAAACAACATAAAAATTACTTATACTCTCACTACCCCCAGATGGTCATTGTTAATGTTTTTTTGCATTTCTTAAAAGTTTTACTTCTACTCATGTCCTTTCTTCTCTTTTAATAAAAATGGAATCATATTACATATCACTCTGTAACTTGCTCTCTTTACTAAATAACATACTGTGAACAAAACTTACATATTGTCAAATGTTCTTCAATATTTTCAATAGCTGCTGAGAATAAACATCCCATAGATTTATCAGCATCTATTCAACTGCTCTTGTAGTTGAATATTTATGCTCTTTCTATGTTTATGTTATAAATATGTTCTGATGAATAGCTTCATAATGCATCTTTTATAATTTTCTTAAGAATACATTTCTAAAAGCAAAATGACTGGGTCAAATATACACAAAATTATGAGGTTATTGCTAGAAATTAAGAAATTGCTCTTTAAAAAGGCTGCAATTTTTTTATCTGACAAGCAATTTTATTAAATGACACATGATGTCAGTTACAAATACTTTTCTATATTGTTTGACAATTTAATACATGTATGCACATACAACACACATGCACAGAAACACAAACTATGTGTGTCCATTACTGTGCATATTTCATCAGGGACAGTGGAGTAGCTACCAGTTTATCAAGACTTCTTCTCTGAGACTAGTCCTGCAAGATGGGCCCCACAAGGACAGTCTCAGTTTCCCTGTCTCTGTGTGATGATCCCGGATAAAGCTATTTAACAGTGAGTGTTTGAGCTATGTTAAGCCATTTCACCCTTTCTCTTTGAAATTTCATAAAACAAAAAGGAGACATAGAATTGCAAATCATTGAAACCGACCTGTCCATTAAAGGACCTCCCCTCAACATATTCCTGCTGTTGAAATCATAAGAGCTGCAATAACCCTTCTCTTTCTGAGACACTGTTTTCATTAGTACCAGCTCAGGCTAACCAGGCTAATGAATAATGATAAAAATAGTAATAAAACTAACATTTATTAGATGTATATAGTGAAACAGACAACATTCAAAAAGCTCTGTATTAATCCAATCTTTCTAACAGTCTTGTGAGGTAGGTAATATGAATATTTTGATTTTACAGATGAGGAAACTGAAGCAATAAGTAGGTAAATGATTCGGTCATTTGCCCAAGGTCACCTAGCTCACACATGGCAGGGATGGACTTTTGAATCAGATTAGTTTAGTTGCCAAGCCCATGTTCTTACTTGTTACACTGGAGTGGACACCGCTCCTCAGGAAGTCATGGAAACCTCCTGTCACCACACCCAAAGGACCACGCTGTCACCACAACTGGCATGGGCTGTATGTAGACAGATCCTGCTACTCCAAGGCTGGTTGTGCCCAGAAATTAACAAACTGGATTTGGGGTGCTGCTCAACAAATTCAGCTGATGGCCACCTGAGGAACATCCTTTGGAACAGCAAGGCTCACCCTGCTTTACCGCACTGGTCATATTCTCACTCTGTGGCTAAGTAGAGGTCCAATACAGTTGTCTTCACTTGGTATCTAACTTAAATTTACCCTCATTGATCCAGGAGGGGTGATTTAAACCTTGAGATTAAGATGATGATGATGAGGAGGAGGATGATGATGATATCAGATCATTCAGGCCTCACCTGGAAAGCAAGAGCTTGGAAGAGAGCCAGAAAAGCATCACCATGCCAAAAGACAAAAAATGGATTCTTTTACACAATTACAAGGAGTAATAGGTTTAAAACATACTTATTAAGTTGGCAGGAAACAAAGCATCGGATTCTTGTTTTCACTTGCACAATTTGTACTATAGTTGTTTTTATTTTTGAGATCTCTGGAGTGGATGCATTTTCTATAGCCAACTAGATGTTCCTGGATGGAAACTATAGAGATAGAGTAGATTTTAGTGATGATTTCTACAATGACTTTCTATATTAGGTCCACACTGACATGACAAAAGATAGTATCACACTAAGACTTAGAAAGCTACTATATCTTTAGTTTTACCACCCCTCTACCATTTTAGTTCTATATATCCCTTCACATTTCTCCCAAATAGAAGGCAGTGGTGTCCTGCTGATGTCCACTGATGGCACCCCCGCTGCTACAGACACCAACTGAAGGTGCCTGTGTCACTGTGAATCCTCAGCAAATCCATGCAGAAACCAACAGTGCCCACTTTTCTGATACTCAGGTTCCCAAGGCAAAGGCCATTTTCTGGTCCCAGACCAGAGCCACTGCCCGGACCCATCTACCGGCTCCCACAGGTAGAGGGAACACAGGTACACAGGCTTCTTGGATTAATTACTTCCCACGCTGAAACTACTACAGCCTAAGAATAATATACCAGATGGCAGCCAAAGTCACCTTCCTTTCCTCTCTTGGCCTATCACCTCTGAACCAATTTTGTTGACCTCAGAGTGTCCTCATTCCCTGGAGACTCGTGGTCTCTCACTTAAATAGGCACCCCACTGCACTAGACATTCCAGACATGCCTGAATACATGGGTAAACACTGATTAAACTCAGACTGGGATTTTTTTCTATTATATCTACTATCATTATTGCTATTATCCTATCATCATCATTATGTTAATTATGATGAACTGGGGTCTATTAGTAACGACATATATCAGGCCACACTGGAGAAAATGAGATGTACTCACTCCCTCTATCTCATTTTTCCAATATGAAACATTTCTAAAGACCTCCAATATTGAATAAGCCTAGTACAGCACTTTTATTCTCTAAAATAAACATAATATATACTAAACATACTAAAGAAAAGATATATGCAATACACTTAGCACTGACTTTTTCCTCTTGTGCATGCATATAACTGGTGCTGCAGATTAGAAGAGTAAAAAGAAAAGAAGCTTCAGAATGGGCTCTCTGTCTGCTATTTGCCTTAGGAGCTAAAAAGTCTGGGCTATAACCTCATCTCACCATTTAATTTACTACGTGCATTTGGAAAAAGCTCAGAACAACCCCAGACTTCAGGTTCCTTATTAATAAAATAAAGATAAGGCAGGTTGTTTTAAAAAACAATATTAAATGAGCAGTTATAAATAATTCTTTTTATCCTAATTTTTTCATTATTCCCTAGGAATTATAAAAATATCATGTTAAATGTCAGCTTCTGCAGGCTATTATGAAAGTTACGCATTTGTGACTTGCAGACAAATACATTAACAGAGAGACAGATAGACATCTACAGGGTTTTTAAAGGTAAAGCTCTAAACATCTTGTCACCAGTGTTACTGATAAAGAAAACTAAAGATCGTGGCAATGAGCAAAATGATTTTTCCTGTATATGTGAATAACAGTTTATCTATCTACCCATCCATCCATCCATTCATTCATCTGTATAGCTAACTAGCCATCTTCATTGGTTCCCTTTTCGCCTATGACTAAACTTCTAAGAGCTATTGGAACAAGTGAGAGATGTGAATAAAGTGAAAATTACTGCTTTGTTTTCCCTTCTTCGCCTCTCCTCCTATTTCCCCCAGCTCCACTCCACTCCTACAGATGCCTGCATATCAATGATGAGATTCTCGTGATAGCAATGACTGCCATAATAAAACATTTTACTTTAGCCTAGATATTATTTAAAAGGGTTTGGGGTATTTATCTGAGACGACTCATTCTTTATCTTTTAAAAATCTTTCTATTGAGAAGAATGTTAGGCACTGTGTTTGGAACTATAAAGAATAGAAAGATGAATTAGATATAAATGCTACCTCCAAAGTACTAGTATTTGAGAATGTATCAGGGAATAGGATTTACTCATCTATAACCATGTATGAGGATATATGTGTGTGTCTATTGCTGCATAAAAATTATCCCCAAACCTGGGAGCTTAAAACAACACACCTTTATTATTTCAGTTTTCTCTGGGTCATGAATTTGGGAGTGGTTTAGGTAGGAGTTCTGATTCAGGCTCTCTCATGAGGCTGAAATCTGTCACCTGGATGACAGTCATCTGAAGGCTTGACTAGAGTGACCATATCTGCTTCCACAATGGCTCATTCATGTAGCTGATGGCAGGAGGCTTCAGTTCCTTGCCAAATAGGCTTCTTCATAGAGCCACCTGAGCTTCCTCACAACATGGAATTTGCTCTCTCCAGAGCAAGTGATCTGACAAAAAGAAAACATGGAAGCTGCACTTGGAAGCCACACACTGTCCTTGCCAAATATCCTGTTGGTTTTGCTGGTCTGCTCTATTTAATGTGGGAAAGACCACATAAAGGCATAAATGCCAGGAGTCAGGGACCACTGGCGCCACCCTGCAGGTTGACCATCACAGTATGTAATGGAGTCTCCTTAGATCTCATTCAGTTCCTGGTCGAGGCCACATTAATATTTCAAACCTCAGCAGCTCTTGCTTCAATCACTGACTAAACATCTCTGCTTAAAAGTCTGCTTTCTTCTGCAGCATTTCTGGGAGCTCCTAGAGAGGCAGCCACATTGCCATATGATACCATTCTCCTGCCTGATGTCCTGCTGCATTGCTTCACTGGGCACTGCCACCGAGGGAATGGAGCTCTGGTGTCAACCACACACTTTGTTTCAAAGCGAAGAGATTCCTCTCTACTCAGAGTTTCCATTCCCCTATGGTTTTTCTTACTGGGTGTGATAATGTGAGTTATAAGATGAATGTATTTGGTTTTCATCCCCAATTCTAGCACAGAGCACATAAAACCATTTGGAATTTCTTCAACAATGAAAGCAATAAAAGTGTCTTTTGTTTTGTTGATGAAGTGAGTTTTAGGATGGGGGCTGGTTGCCCGTGGAGCCAACCATGTGATTAGAAGGTTGGAACTTTTATCCGCCCCACATGCCCGTCAATAAAGACAGAGGGTTTAGAGATTGAGTTTAACCACCATTGGTCAATGAGTTCATCAATCATGTCTCTGTAATAAAGCCTTTATAAAAACCCAAAGGACAGTGTTCAAAGAGCTTCCAGGATGGTGAATACATGGAGATGCTGGGAGAGTGGTGTGCCTGGACAGTGCGTAGAAGGCCTGTGCCCTTTCCCTGTAGTTTGTTTTATGCATTTCTTCCATCTGGTTGTTCCTGACTTATGTCCTTTCACAATAAACCTGTAATTCAGTGAGTAAAACATTTCTATGAGTTCTGTAAGCTGCTCTAGCAAATTAATTGAACCTAAGGATGGGATCATTGAAACCTCCAATCTATAGCTGGATGCTCAAAGAAATAGGTGACAACCTAAATATGATTCTGGTGTCAAAGCAGGTTCAGGAGGTCATTTTCCTAGGACTGAGCCCTTAACCAGAGAAATCTGATGCTATCTCCAGGTTTTGTTAGAACTGAGTTGAATTCTAGAACATAGCTGGGATCTGAGAATTGCTTGTTGGTAGTGGGAACCACCCACCCAACACTGAAATGGAGTGAAGAACCCCTTTATGGGGTCAAAGTCATCACTCTCCAGTTATTTCTCTCTCGGCTTATATTCTTTCCATAAGGATCCTCAACCCTCATGCAAATAGACCTGTCTTCACAGTTCAACAGACAAGTCCAGAGATGTCTGTCATTCCCTTTAGACTAAGCATGTCTACCCTACTCTACCCTTTATGACCAGATATATTTGCAAAGGTAAAATAGAAAGTTTAAAATGTCCTAAGATAGGGGGACATTTTGATACATTTACTGAGTCTCAACCCTAGGTCAATTCTGTTACTGCTGCTCTCATTTGCAATTACATCAGTGAAGTCGGAGGTCCAGCCCATCAGTCACTGGGTGCTTACCTGTGGTGATAAACCCTGTAGCAACACATGGTGAATGAATAAACAGGTCAACTTTGACTATGGAAATGCTGTCTAAATTCAACACAGAAGCTTGCTCTGCACACACAGGTCCAAGGCATGGCCAAAAGCAAACTTTCAGAAATACTGTAGTAAATTCACCTTCATTTTATTCTCTTCCCTCATTGTGAAAAGAAAGAAAGAAAACTGTATATTTAGTCATTCACTTAGGTATTCCTCAGTGAGGCCTGAATTTGACCAGAAAACTAGAATGAACTGCGTGAAACTTTAAATTGCCACTGGAGCCCTTAACAGAAGAATCCCATGATGCTCCTGCCCCTGATCAACATCTCATTGTCTTAAGTCAAAGTTTCTGTCACAGTGGAAATCAAGAAACATCCAGAATAGAAGTAAAATGGCTCCAGATGCTCACTTATTAAAAAAGGAGAAAAGGAATACATTATACAGTAGACATCTAATTATAAATGAATCAGGTTTCCCTCTGATTTTGAAAGTTTTGAGTAGTAGAAACTCTTATTGATGGGAGTAAAAATGTAAATCTCTGTATTCAAAATTGGAAATTTTCTACATTCAGCATCATCAGGGCAGAAGTTACCTTTGCTCAGCAAGATATTTTCATAACAATCATAAAGGTCAATTATGTTACTAAAAATGTTTTGGTACCATAAATGGTCTGAAGGATTACACAAAACCATCACCTCCCTGGGAATGAACTTGGGTGCATTCATTTTCCATTATCACTATGATAAGCTACTATAAATTTAGTGGTTTAGAAGAGCACCCATTTTATTACTTCACAGTTTTGTATGTCAGACATCCAGTTAAAGCATGGCTTAGCTATCCGCCCCCTTAAAATACCACAAGGCTGAAATCAAGGTGTTGGCAGGCCTGTGTTCTTTCCTGGAGACTGTTCTTTCCTGGATGGGTCTACTTCCAAGCTCATCAGGCTGTTGGCTGAACTGAGTCTCTTGTGGTGTAGGACTGAGATTCACATTTCCTTGCTGACTGACAGGTGAGAACTGGCCTTAGCTCCTAGAGATCTCTCTCTGGTCCTCCTTGCACATGAAGTTTTCCATAATCAAGCCACCTGACTTCCTATTCTACCTTCAGGTGGAAGAAAGTTCTGCTTTTAAGGAATCATGTGATTATATTGGGCCCACTGGATACATGCCCCATTTTAAAGTCAGCTGGTTAGGGACCTCAGCTACATGTGAAAAGTTTCTTTTTGCCGTGTGGGACAACATATTCCCTGGTGTGACATATTCACTAGTGTGACATCAAAAAGTGAAGGCGTTGGGGCCAAATCTCTGCTTACCACAGGGTAGAAGAGTGTGGAGCAAGAATTTTCCCTTTAAAGTAAATATTTCTCTAATGCTTGAACATTTTTTCCTGTTACAAACAAATATTAGTTTCATAGTTTTAAAAGCTTTTAAAAAATATTTAAACAACCATCTATTTTCAGGTATACTGTTTTTTTTTTAGTCCCTCCTTCATAAATAATGTAAACTGTACTATTATCCATTAATTTAAATAAGGAAATCTGCTAGGTAATATTGTTTGACAATTTAATGTGGGCACTTTAAAGTTATAAATTATATCTGTGAAAGTTTTTACAAAGAAAATTTTTCCCAAAGGTGTACTACTGGTATCATACACAGAATTGAAAATGTATTGCTGAATGTGATCAAACATGATTATGCGACTAATTAAACAACCAAGATTTTAAAACATGAAGTATTGTACTCTTAGCACTAAGCAGCATGAGAAACACAAAAGGGGGAAGTGAGACCATGTTACTTGAAATCTCACTGGAAAACAAAGATAAGAAAGACAAAATAATAACAACATATTCTCCTGGGATACGCACAATTTGTATCTCTGTAGTTCGAAAGATTACTGCTGCTAAAGGGGAAATGTGTCCTAAAAGAGGACAGATTTGAGTTTGGCAATAATTTTCTGTCTTTTTGAACCTCTATCAGCTCATTCTTCCCCAGTAGGAGGGCTGGTTTGAGTCTCGCATCCTAAATGCCAAGGGAGGGAGCAGCTGCCGGGTCACGACGTTCCAACCTCCTCTTATCACACTAGCACAAATCCTTCAGGGTTCTGACACAGACAGCTGCAGGGGCAATCCATGCAAATTACAGTGGACTTTGCTTTTCCAGGTCAAAAAAATCAGAAATTACCACAATAAACTTAATTCCTGCTCCATGTGTTATTTAGCACTTAGGGATAAAATGCGAACTATGTGAACTATGCAGGATTTGGAGCAGCAGCTAAAATGGTCAACAGCCAATTATTCTACTTCTGTCATACTCTTTTATAACCTTTAAAATATCATCGGTTTGGCCTTCAGCCCTTCTAGATTGACTTAGTATTTTGGCAGTGCATGAAGGTAGTTACTACACAGCTTTTCTTTTCACATCATAACTAGGATTCCCCAACTTCCTAGAAATATTTTCCCAGCTGTTTAAAATAATTTCTCCAGAATGTTAAATACTGACTCAGACAATGTCCATCACTCCTCACCAGCTATCAAACACATAACCTGACCTGGGCTAAAAATGCTGTTTATCATAATCCATCCCAGAAGAGGTTATTAGCCAAAGTCAAATACACCAGTGCCTGCTATTCTCAATCCTGAGGCATTTGTCAAGATTCTGAATTAATTTAGCAAAAGAACACAGAGTACCTCTTAGTCAAAACGACCTGAGCCATTCAAGAAGGCTAGAATCTAGACTTCAAGCCAAGATGGAGGTACAGGTGGAAACACTACCTCCTCGAACAATCAAATTTAAGGACAACAAAGATTTAGAAACAAAAACACAACCAGAATAGACAGAAAATTGAACTGTACTGAAGCCCGACAACAACGAACAATTCATCTAGACCGGCGAAAGGGGCAGAGTCACTGGCCATTGGAAAGGGGTTGCGGCAGGAAAAAGTGGTGGTTGGCAGAACCCAGAGCACAGTCAGTGTGGGGCTGGCAGACTCCGGGTGGGGAAGAAACCAGCAGACCCAGTGAGGCACGCAAGGTGGTTGGCTGACCTCGGACACATATTTGCATGCAAATAAGCCAGGCAAAAATGGCAGCAAGATGTACCATGCAACCCAGGGCACCAGTGATGGGAAATATAGCCTAAAAGCACCAATTGAAAATACTTGCAGGGGTTGAGGTGCCAGGAGAGACTCCCAGCCTCACAGGAGAGTTTGTTGGAGATACCCACAAGGTCCTACAATGTACACAAGCCCACCCACCCAGGAACCAGCACCAGAAGAGCCCAATTTGCTTGTGGGAAGTGCCAGAGGGGACCAAAATTTGAGAGAGAGTGGAACAAGCACCACTGTTCCCTCTCTGACCCCGCCCCTACACACAGTGTCACAACTCAGGGATTTGGGTTGCCCAGTCCTGGTGAACACTTAAGGCTCTGCCCCTCATATGTAACAGGCATGACAGGACAAAAAAATTATGGCTCAAACAGAAGAACAAATCAAAGCCCCAGAGCCAATACTTTTAATCAACCAAGAGATAGCCAACCTATCAGATGCACAGTACAAAACACTGGTGAACAGAATGCTCACAGAACTGGTTGATTTTGGTCACAAATTAGATGAAAAAATGAAGGCTACACTAAGTGAAATGAAGGAAAATGCACAGGGAACCAATAGTGATTAGAAGAAAACTGAGACTCAAATCAATGATGTGGACCAGAAAGAAGAAAGAAACAACCAAACAGAAAAGAATGAAGAAACAAGAATTCAAAAAAAAAAATAAAAATGAGGAGAGGCTTAGGAACCTCCAGGATGTTTTTAAATGTTCCAACATCCAAATTATAGGGGTACCAGAAGGGAAAGAGGAAGAACAACAAGTGGAAAACTTATTTGAAAAAATAATAAAGAAGAACTTCCCTAATCTGGCAAAGGAAATAGACTTCCATGAAGTCCAGGAAGCTCAGAGAGTCCCAAAGAAGGTGGACCCAAGAAGGAACACACCAAGGCACATCATCATTACATTAGCCAAGATTAAAATGAAGGAGAGAATCCTAGAAGCAGCAAGAGATAAGAAGACAGTTACCTACAAAGGAGTTCCCATCAGACTGTCAGCTGATTTCTCAAAAGAGACCTTACAGGCAAAAAGGGGCTGGAAAGAAGTATTCCAAGTCATGAAATGAAAGGATCTACATCCAAGACTGCTCCATCCAGCAAAGCTTTGATTTAGAATAGAAGGGCAGAAAAAGTGCTTCTCAGATAAGGTCAAATCATCACCAAGCCCTTATTATATGAAATGTTAAAGGAACTTATCTAAGAAAAAGAAGATAAAAAACATGTATAGTAAAATGACAGCAAACTCACAGTTATTAACAACCACACCTAAAACAAAACCAAATTAAAAGAGCAGCTAGATCAGGAATGGAGCCACAGAGATGGAGATCACATGGAGGCTTAGCAACAGGGGAGTGGGAGGAGGAGAAAGGGGGAGAAGGTACAGAGACTAAGTAGCATAGATGATGGAAAGAAAATAGACAAGGAGGGCAAGAGTAGTATGAAAAATGTGAAAGCTAAAGAACTTATGACACATGGACATAAACTAAAAGGGGGGAGTGGGGGGAGGGGTGTGCAGGGTAGAGGGGAATGAAGGGGGGAAATGGGACAACTGTAATGGCATAATCAATAAAACACATTTTTTAAAAAAGAAGGCTAGAATCTAAGACCAGAACCTATTGGACATTTGCTCCTGTCAGACTATTATGATGAATAACAACACTATAATTAAATTAATAAATATGAAAATGTTATGTTTTTTCTAGCACTCTGCAATTTAGAATACTTCACTGCACTTTATATGTAATATTTAGCACAGCACTTTGATTTTCTAACATTACAAAGAGTGTCAAGAGCATTAGTTTTAAAATCAGACTCAGTGGACTCAGAAGTAACCTAAGTCCTTCACCTGCTATAGGACTGTGGGTAATTCAACAAACTTCTCTGGACCTTACTTTCTAATCAACAACATGGGACTAGAAATATTTAGTTCTCAGGTAAATATTATTCAATGGAAGAACTGAAATAAATTGAGATACATAGCAAGAACTTAATAAGTGACATTGTGATTTTTCTCTTACACAATAAGGACATTAAAACTCAAAGATTCAATTATCTATCCAATATTTCAGTATTTTACAACAAATAAATGAAGGAATCAATCTGGAATTTAACTATGGGGTCTTAGTAAAATATGATATATACCATATCTACATAGTATGTCTCTGTGTTCTTTCACACACAGGGGAAGTAAGTAGGTAGGAGAGATGGACAAATTGACATCTGGTGTCATGTCTGTTACTCCTGACATCAGAAAAAATGCAGAATCACTCACACAGAGAATTTCTACAAAGAGTCAAGAACCAGGATGTCATCAGGGGGCTAATCTTCTAAGCCATTCCATGGCTGAACAAAACACTTTCAGCACACGCCTAGAGAAAACACTTTCTCAAGTAACTAATGTTACTCAAGGCAGAGAACCACATGCCTCCTTCCCAAGTGACAAAATTATCTACCTTCCACAAATGGGCCCCCTCTGGGATCTGATGTGAGCAAAAGAGATGATCAGGAAATACAAAGAGAAAAAGAGGCTACTCTGAGACTTAATGCAAGCTCTTTTTCAGGAACCATGAAGCATGCAATGCCATCATAATGTAAAATGCATTTAACTGTCAAAGTGAAGATCCTGTCTTCAATCATGTCAAGTCCCTCAAGATTTCCATGGTAAATTTTGCATTAAGAAATCTCCTGACCCTCTTCCCCATCCCCCACTGAAAAAAAAAAGCTGCCTTAGAAAGAACAAGAAACTGAAATATTTAAAGAATGTCACATGAACACACACCAAGTAAAACTGCAAAGCCTATTCTTAAGTTAAATAAATTTAAGCCCAAAATTCCATAAGTATTTCCATAAGAAATTTTATAAGTAGTATTAATGAGATATTATTTAGCTTAATAGCACACACAAAAAATAAAAATCTAGTGACTAGGTATTGGTAATCAATTGTTAAGATTTTCTTATTTCAAGCCCAGTGTTGAAGTTATTACATGAAACTGATCATTTAAGCTATGAAAATGTACTTGGAAATGGTTGCATGTCTCTGTTAGACATTTTTATATTTGATAAATATTTTTACTTTTGAATCATATATACATTGCTAATCACTGTTTAGAAAGTTCTAATTTTATATCCCATGGCATTTTAAAATATAGAGGTTCTTCCTTTATTAATAAAAGATTTGAGAAAAAAACACACGTTCTGCCTTTGTAGACACAATGAAAACAACTAAGTAATGTCTTCTTTTCGCCTTTTCTCTTCTTTTCTTTATAGTCTTTTATAGTCCAGCAGCATGACTGTGAAAACTTTACTCCTAAAAATTAAACTGAAACTCATGCTGAACATGAACTCCCACACCCTCTCCATGCCATGGTCCTCTGCCTCTGGCTTCCAGTTCTCTCACAGGACTCTACTGCCTATGGATGATGACAGAAAAACAACTCATAATTGCTGAGCCACAGGGAATTGTACTGAAGAATCCAAATAGATCCTTTGTGAACTACAGGAAGTCCCAAGAGTATTGTGTTCAATGACCATTTTTCAAACTTTGTAGATTTTGCGTTCATGCTCAGTTCACAGTTTGTGTTTTCTTTCATGTCTGCAAAATTATCCCCATCCTTTATTAATACGACTCATTTTAAAAGCTGTAAAACCTGGTGTGTTAAAACTAAAGTCTGAAAATACTAAAAAAAATTATCTACAAGTTTAATGAGAAGTTAAACTATTCAGTCCTAAATATTTTAATAGATTTTTGTTAAAAGCAAGAGATAATTAATCAGGAATTTAAATTTTCACCTAACTTTTTGGTCATAGGTTAATCTATATTTGGAGAAAAAATTGTACTGTATCATCTGATGAAGTCTACAAGCCTGATTATTTAGGCTATTGTTAAACAAAACAAGAATAACTACAAAGACAGAAACCATATTAATGAGCACCAAAAAAAGCACTCATAGTTTGCATGCCAAATAAATTTTCTGCAGTCTATAAATGAAAAGGTTATATTACTAAGATTTTCAAGCATTTAAAAAAATTAAAAGCATGTTTAAGTGACATCTTGGAGTCCCAATAATCAAAACAATTAAAAGTCCAGATGAGTTCATTAAAGTGGACCCCAGTGCAAATGGCTCAATTTCACCTGCTAAAGATTGTGTCTAAAGCACCTCCATAAAATTCTGGAAATTAATGATTTTAAAAGACTTGAATTCTAATGTCAAGACTCCAAATATTTGAAATCTACTCTTCCAACTTCTACCTGACATTGATCAGGCCACTGGATTGATGTGAGCATGTTCCTGGAGAAAAGGAGTTGGATGATCCCCAACAACCACCCCAGCTCCAGTGCTCAGTGGGGGGATGGATTGAGACATGGTTCTCCTATGTTCACATCTTTAGAAGCATTCAAATCTGTATAAGATTTCAGCCACTGAATTTTTGCTACAAAAATTTTGTTTTGTTTTCAACATTTCTCTCTCCTAAACTGACTGACTTAGGATTTAGCACTGCCATTAAAAACACCATGACTGTTTTTAAATGCTATGGAATCAGTAATCTTTCTGGCCTTCAGTTTCATTCATGATTTCCAGGCAATTTCAGAGTTTACTTTTAAAAATCAGACTCTGTGATTTTTTTTGACACATTTTGAAATTTAAGTTTTCTTCCCTGTCTCTTCCTTCAAAGCCATGTATAATGTTTAAGAAACAACACTAGGAGAAATGTACAATTTTTAGTGTAGGCACACAAAACTGATGACTCTTGTAAGTAAATTTCTATTATACCAGATAATGACCCCCTCCAGACTCTTAAATATATATACATAATGTATATGTATAATTCATATGCTGAGGAATTTGCATGGTGCTAATGTTGTCTAGCCTTGATCGAGAAGCTCATACATAAAATTGGAAAGGATCTCTCTCTAAGTGTATTGATTTTAGGTAACAGCTTTCATTTTAAAAAGTAGTATTTATTCATTCCATCAGAATAAAAATTATGGTGATTTTTATACTCCAGATATCAGTCTACAAATACTTCACAAGCAAACAATGACTAAGTTTCCCTATACCAGAATAAAACCACAGACAGAAGAGGCACTGCCTTTCCAGCTCCTTATCCCAAATGAAATGATGCTTCCCTCAAACTCAAAAAAGGGGAGTGAGGCAGGAATGCCTTGTCTAAAAATATGATCTGTGCTAACATATAAAAAAAATGGTCATTTTATACCTTCTCCTGAATACTCATGTAGACTTCAGTATAATGGACTCATCTTCTATGCATGTGTTAGGCAGGAGATTTTAGGGTGAAGCCTAGACCTGAGGATGGAAAAAAACAGTATCAGGGAGAAATCTCACCTGAATTTACCACACATGTATCAGGAGTCTGTGCAGTTTGGTACTGCTTCATGAAATACTTTTCTGCTTAACATGAATGTAAACACTACTGTTTTTGAGAATTAATATTTGGGGGGAATGAGTCTGTTTATGCATGCACATGTGCACTCATTCTATTCAACAGCTGCCAACTGATCATTCTATTCAATAGCTGGCAACTGGGTAGCCAAGAAGTCTTATTCTTCATTTCCTTCTGGCACTGACGTTAGAAGGGAACAAAACTGGGAGTTTCTAAATCCTCTCTAGATGTGTCTACTGGACCAAGATTGCCAAGGCTTCCCCTATACTATCCTGCCTGCCAAGTCTAATCCAATTCCAGCCACTAGAGCTTACTGAAGCCTTGCAATCTCAAAGAATAAGGAAATGGAAGACTGGAAACTACTGGGTTCTGCTACCAGCTGAGGAGAAAACAGAGATACTAGGTGAAAGTGAGCCTAACAAAAAACAAAGATACATCCTATAGAGTTTGTTTTTTAAGAAAGAAATGTTTTTCTTCACAAGAAGGGGGTATAAAGTCAAGGAGCAAGATAAGAACTGGGACATTTGCGTGAGACACTCAGAAACTGTTTAAATGCCTACCTGTTTTTCTGTCTTACCTGAGGAAAAAAATTCTTCCTATGATGTAGTTCCTTTTAGTTTCCCCAACATGTAAAGCAAGTTGAATGTGCCTACACAGCATGCATTTGGGAAGGTGAAAAACCAAGGAGCAGGGCAGGAAAAGACACTGGGGTCTGGCTTGGATCACCTTTTGGAGATGGTTATGCAGAGTGAGGAGATCTTTTGAGAGGCCTGTGGTCCAAGAGTCCAGGCAGTGTCAGAGCAAACTAAATGACACTGTCAATGACAGTGGAACTGGAACCAACTAAGTAAATCTGCTCTCAAAGAAACATACCTAACAGATGACTCAAGAGCTAAGATGAGACTAGCTCTTATTGTTTCAAAGATATGTGAGGAAGGCCACTCTTACAGAGAGAAGATGGAATATGGAATGTTAGAAGCTTAAGCACTTGCAGAGTCAGAGCAAGATCCTTGAGGTAGAAAGTTTTGTAGCTCTCATCAGCTAACAAACAAAATTTCTGCTCCAGACTTTTAACATATATTCTAAGATCATATTTGTACAAAATAGAATATACCTTTTGGGAACAGAGAAAAGAAATTCCTAGTTTATTAAAGGCCAATTAAATGATTTCATCCAGATATATAAGCAAGAAAACAGGAATTACAACAAAAAATTATTTTACAACCTCAGGCTTTATAAACTAAATACATGTATTAAGCTTAAAAAACACATCTAACTTGGGGAGACATAATTACAAAACCTATGAAACTTTTGAGGCTTTTCCCCCTCTAGTTTGTCATAAAACAGTAAGAATAAGTCTCCATTTTCCTCACCTATTATTTAGGCATCAAAAGATAATTATGAATTGTGCCCTGATGAGCAATAGTTAAAAATGAAACTCATGGACTCTCAGACATTCCCCTTGTACCTATTTGAAAACCAGCTCTAATGACCTATGTATTTGTTTGAAATTGTCCTTGGAGCTTGAGTTCAGCTAAATATTTACCAAGTTATTTTAAATGAATTGCACAGCCCAAATTGATCTTGAATCCTTTAAGGAAAAACATACCAAATTAATACAAACACAGTATAGGGCTAGGATAAAACTCTGTTCAGTTAAGTGATAAAGCAGATCCTGCAATAAGAACGGAAAAGCAGAAGAGCCATGGACTTGAGGACTCCAGAAGGAGGTTGATGGTAGTAACACACCCAGGACTCTGCTACACAGAAGACACATCTGTCTGTTCTGCACACCTAAAGGTTTGAAGGGTGGAAATGGGAAACCAATTTTATTTCTAACCAAGAGTAATGAAATCAGACTCTAAAGAAGCTTCTTTTTAAAAAAATTAGTTATTTACAAATGTCAAGTATTATCTTTCCCAGAGAAGAATAGCACACTTTCAACATTTTTTTACTACTGAGAAACCATAGAGGAAAGGAAGATCTAGAAGGATTTTTAATAGGGTTATAATGAGCACATAAAAATAAATGAACTCTGACTTCCAGTCAAGATGGCAACATAGGTAAACATGGTTCACTTTCTTGCACAATGACATCAAAATTACCACTAAATTATAGAACAACCATCACTCAGAACCAGCAGAAACTAATTTGAATGACAGTCTGACAACTACACAATTAAAAAAACCACATTCATCCAGACTAGTAGGAGGGGTAGACACATGGAATGGTCTAGTCTCACATATACATGTGGTGGATAAAAATTGGGAGGGATATCTCAGGAATGAGGAGTCCTAACCACACACCAGGCCCTCCAGTCCAGGGTAGCAGTGCCAGAAAGATAAGTCCCTATAACTTCTGAATGCAAAAACCATTAGGGACTGAGTCAATGGAAGAAACTGCTAGAACCCCTATAGTTCCTTTTAAATAACCTACAGATGAACTTACTCAGATTCTCCCTTTGAGCTCCAGCACCAGGATAGCAGCTTGAAAGGTGCCAGTGATGTACAGGGAGGAACTGAAGTGGCTGGCATCAAGGCAAGAGCCAGGGGACAGTGTTATCCCAGACAGAAAGGTGGGCAGAGCTACAGATCCATCAGGTGGGTGCCATATCTAAGGCTCCATCAAACTGGCTAACACTAATTGACCGGCCTTGGAGATCCCCTGAGGCTCTGTCCCACTGAACTTTTAGCTGTTAATAGTAACTTCTCCATATGAATGGCTGGTCTTGGCTCAAGCTTCACAACTTCCTAAATCCTTTCAAATAAGCAACAGATGGCCTCAGTGAGTCCCCAGCCCCCATACTTCTTGCTAAATGGCCACAGGCATAATACTGATTGCAACTGGCCTACATTCACAGCTTGGCTTCAGAATCTCCAAGCCCAGCACTAGTAGTGGCCATCTTGGATTGCTCTATAGCTCAGGCAGGGTAGACCCAGGCAAAATACAGGTGGGGGATGACCTTAGCCTACACCACACAACAATCCCCAGAGCCTGTGCACCCACTAGATAGCTACAGACCATGTCAGAGCACCACCACCCTGCCCCTGAACAGATGATCCTCCATGGAGGATGGAAGTTGGTGGTCAGTGGTCACAGCCAGTCTTTGCAGCTGACTGGCCTGGGTAAATCCCTCCCATTGACCTACCAACAGCAACCAATACTCAACTACAATAGGAGGGTGTAATCAGCCCACACAAAACACACACTTCAAGTACCCGGCTTGGGTGATAGGGGAGGCTGTGCCATTGAACCTTATAGCACTCTATTATATTAGGCCATGATATCAAGACAGGGAGTTGTAGGAAGTCTACCTAATACATAGAAACAAACACAAGGACACTGACAAAGTGTAGAGACAAAGAAACATAGCCCAATTGAAAGTACAAATCAAAACTCCAGGACGAGAGCTAAATGAAATGGAAATAAGCAATCTGTCAGATGCAGAGTTTAAAACACTGGTTATAAGGATTCTTAAAGAACTTAGTGAAGACCTCAGCAGCATAAAAAAAGTAGTCAGAAACAGAGGGTATGCTAATTGAAGTAACAAACAATTTACATGGAAATAACAGTACCGTAGATGAAGCCAAGAATCAAATCAATGTTTTAGAACATAAAGAAACAAAAAATAACCAAACACAACAAGAAGAAAAATAATCCAAAAAAATGAGGATAGTATAAACAGCCTTTGGGACAACTCCAAAGGGAAACATTCCAACACTCATATCATAGGGGTGACAGAAGGAAAAGAGAAAGAGCAAGAAATTGGAAATCTACTTGAAAAAAATAATGAAAGAAAACTTTCCTAATTTGGTGAAGGAAATATATATGCAAGTTCAGGAAGCACAGACAGTCCCGAACAAGATGGATGCAAAGAGGCCCACTCTAAGACACATCATAATTAAAATACCAAAGGTTAAAGATAAAAAGGAAATCTTAAAAGCAGCAAGAGAAAAGCCAGTTACCTACAGGGGAGTCCCCATAAGACTCTCATCTGATTTCTGAAAAGAAACTTTTCAGAATAGAAGGGACTAGCAAGAAATATCCGAAGTCATCTGTAAAGCAGAGACTGACAGCCAAGATTGCTCTACCCAGCAAAAATATCATTTAGAATGAAAGGGCAGGTAAAGTGCTTCCCAGACAAGAAAAAAACTAAGAGTTCACCATCACCAAACCATATTATATGAAATGTTAAAGGGACTTATTTAAGCAAAGAAGTTCTAAATTATGAACAGTAAAATGTCAATAAATACATTTCTGTCAACAATTGATCTAAAAAACAAACTAAGCAAATAACAAGAACAGAAACAGAATCATAGATAGTTAGAGCATTTTGATGGTTGCCAGATGGAGGTGAATAGTGGAATAGATGAAGAGGTGAGAGGATTAAGAAGTACAAATAGGTAGTTACAGAATAGCCATGGGGATGTAAAGTACAGTATAGGAAATGGAGTAGCCAAAGAACTTATACGCATGACCCATGGACATGAACAATGATGTGGAGATTTCCTGAGGGACAGGGGGTAATGGGTGGAGGGGTATAAAGTGGGAAAGTTGGGACAACCGTATTAGCATAATCAATAAAATATAGTAAAAGTAAATAAATAATTTTTTAAAGAAAATAAATATAAAAATTAACCCTGCCCTGGCCAGGTAGCTCAGTTGGTTGGAGCATAGTCCCTATGCAATAAGGTTGATGGTTTGACACCCAGTCAAAACACATACAAGAATCAACTAAAGAATTCATAAGGATTGATAGAATAACAAATCTCTCTCCCTCTCTCCCTCTCTCTCAATCTCACCCCTTTCTCCCCCGACTTCCTATCTCTCTCTCTAAAAAAATCCAGAAATAATATTTAAAATGAATGAATGAATGAATGAATGAATGAATGAATGAATAAGTTCTGGCTCCTGAAATCACCAATGTGGCAGACTTCTAGAAACTCACTAATATGTATTTCCTCTTCTTCTTGAATATGCAGCTAGCCTACATTTCCTGGCCTCCCGTGAGTTGGGTACAGCCATCTTCTGAGTCCAGTTCAATAAAATGTGAGCAGATATAATGCTTGTCACTTCCAAGCCTGACCCACAGAACTTCCCACATGCTTCATGCTCTTCTGTCTTCCACCAGCTAGAAACAGTTGGTGGTGAGGTACTTTGGGTCCTTGCTTCTCAGAATCCAGTCCATGAGTCAAAATTATTGACATCACCTGGCACTGATTGGATATGCAAAATCCCTAAACCCTCTCAAACACAATCTGCACTTTAACAAGCTCCCCAGGTGATTCAAGTTTGATACCCAGGTGTCTAGACTAGAGGATGGTACATGGCAAAATGAAGAGAGCATGGACCCCTGAACTGTCATGTGGAGGAAAGGATGAGTTGACTAGAAACATCTGCCTTGGATTCATGAAAGACTAAGTAAACTGTATATGAACCATTACAATTTTCACTTTGATTAGTTACCACAGATGAGTTTACTCTAACAAGGACAACAGAACATCTATTCTGAAACCATCTTAAGCCTACACTCTGTCCTTCTAGAATTTGAAATATTGATATCAACAAAACCCTTAGAAAAAGCTTAAACTACACAAGAGACTGTCATTATCACATGACAAATAAGTGCATGGTTCCAAACTGAGGGTTCTTTGGGGATTTTTTTCATACTAGCAAGTAAGTTTTATAAAAGAAAGATAGGATCTTTCAACTTCCATCTATTTTCAGAGCAAGCTTTCCTTCTTTCCATTATTCCACATTATCAAGTCCTTTTTAAAAGGACTGGTGTTGGTTTCAGCATCTCTGCTGGCTTTGAGCATCTATCATTTTAAGAATGAAATCATTCTTCATGGCATATTATGAGCCTTTTTTGTCAGGTAGTTAACTAAACTGGCACCAGTTAACTGTGATCTAAACTTCATATTGACAGATCTGGCAACAGACTGACATTCCTTGCACTAATTTTAGCTGTCCAATTTGAAAAAAAATATGTTTGAAATATGATTTATCTTAAGCTGACAGCAGTCTTCATCAGGGTGCCAGCCACTGACAGAATAAGGGAAAGAACGCAGTATACAATTCTAGCCGAGTATGCTTTCAAGGCAGGAAGAAAGAATTCAGAGCCAGTGTTCCTCAAAGTCATAATTTAATTTAACAACCAAGCTGGAAGGAAAACAAATGTTTCTTACTAAGCCTCACCATCAACAATCTATTTTTCTCCAATACTGTATTTGTCTTACCTTTTAAAGCCCAGGATTACCATCCCTAAGTCTTACAATAAGACCTGATACCCAGCAACTATTTCAGCAGCAGAGCAGAGTCCCTGAAATGCAATTATAGGAAAAGATCTAATAAACCAAAGATTAGCAACAGAAATGTGAGCACTGTTAACTATTTTTCTTTGGGGCTGAAATGAAAGCCAGAAACTAATCAGCTGGAGGAATAATGGCACAAAAGAGACTGACAAAATTGGAAAGATCCATCTGCATAATCATGGGGCGTCAGTGACAGTGTCTGGGTAGCGGCAGAATTATTTGACCATTAGAACCTAAGTTGTTAACATCTCTCTCTTCCAAATGAAAATGAGATGCAAAAATACTTTTAGATATTAAGAAGAAGCTGTCAGAAACATTATCAATATTTCCTAGAGCAATCATGCTTTATTAACAACCCAAACCGCGTGTTTTTAGAGTATGTCAACATTATGTGCAAATACATTAATATGTAGTTATTCACTGTCATCTTTTATTTTTGGTACAATTTGATAAGAAGTGTGTATTTGTGTGTATAAATTCTAATGATGAGCAAAATAACAGCCCTGGATTCTGCGTTTAAATCCTCACATCAGTATTTATGGCAATAAACGAGATGGAACAGAAAGGGAGGAGTATATACTGCCTACAAGCTAAAATTATTGCCTAGTGCCATCAAGCCAGGGTGAATAAAGTTCTCCTGGGAAAATACTGTTCATTCAAATGGGCTGAATTGGACACTATTGTGCCATTAAGTGCATACCAAGTGATCATTTGCCAAATAGTTAACCTTTGATGTTAAAAAAAATAGGAAAGAAAAAAGCCCCAGCCTCTTTATCTCTATTTACATTTTTGGCAGCCAAAATGTAAATGTAGAATGAAAGCACACAAGAGATTAAACTGAACTTCTGTACATGGCAAGTCCCAAGTCATTATGCTACTGGATCTTTGTTCTTTGCACGCACTCAACCCTCAGTCTTCATGGGCGTCCATGTCACCCACCACCACAGCCCATTCCCTGGATGTCCATAAGACTCCACTGTGACTTCTTCTAGACCTCTCCTTCCAGACAGCAGCATTCTACTCTCTGCTTCCTTCTTTAACTCCTCTTCTCCATTCAACCAAATGTTCATGTGGCCTATTTCTTTCCCTCCTCATGACATTGGTAAACCCATACTAAGTTGCCAAAGGCTTGCATTCCTTTAGTCCTTTGAAACCAGATAACATTTGCACAACAGAGGCTTTCTGTGTTCTAGCCTTCCAAAGTGTGACTGACTCATTGAAGAAGCACGATATGGTGACAAAGCCTGGGGGTGAGTGAAAGGTGAAGCCGGGCATAGTTTTGAGAAAACAGACTTATATTTTTGCAAATAGCTTGATGAAGATGGCTGATTTTTCTGCAGGGGTGGAATACTGACTCTAATACTAAGAAAACCTTCATAATTGAGGAAGACAAGACAAGACAAAACAAAACAAGATATGGGAAGACAAGGGAAGGGAAGGAAAGGGAAAGGAACAAGTACAGCTATAAGCCGGACCCATATAAGTGCTGTTATTTACTTACCTCAAACCCCTACATAGTATACCTTCCCCCACCCCCATTTTATAGGTGATGTTCCTGAGGATTAAAGGCATAAAGTAGTTTAGCCAAGGTCACAAAGTGTCACGGCCAAAATTAAAAACCTTCTGTTGGGTCCTAAGTTCATTCACTTCTCTTAGCCCAGCCTGCCTCAGGAATAGCATATTCTGCCCCATCATTGTGCCAGATAAATGAAAGGGATAATTTCTTCATTTATCTTAAAGGAAATTTTCCTGAGACCTTACTTGTGGAATAAAACTTTCCTAAGTGTTATCTTTCCTCATGCATCTAAAGTCTATAATTCCTTTTTCTCACCATCTAATGCAAAACACTTACATATTCCAAGTGTTTTGACCAATCATCTACTCTCCTCTTGACTAATGTCAGTATTTTAAACTTTGTCTTTTGGGGGAAAACAAGGATTCTTCGTCTACAATATGTTCAGGATGGAGTTTATAAACAGGTAGGATTCTCTCGAGAAAGAACAAGAGAAATCTACGGGAAAAGTACTTTGGGTGAAGCCGCAGGTCATTAGCAGCATGACATACAAGAGTTCACATTGAACATGGCCTCCTCTGAGATTAATGCAAATCCTCAGTCTGTCCCTCAAGGGCAGAGGAGTAAGAATGGGAGCTAAGTGACATGATGCATACTGGCAGCTTTGCACCAGGGGAGGTGGGTGGGGTGTTATAAGGAGGCAGAAGGGGGGCAATAAATGCAGCCTGTGGGCTCTCCCATCCTCTTTACTGATAAATCCCCCATTCTGTGCCATGAACAAATCTAGGACTACATAACAAAAAGTGGCTTTATTTTGTGCTTTTTTCTGTCACATCCTACTAGACTATACATTTAAGGCAGCAAATAGACTCAAGAAAAACACCTCAGAACAATCAGAATAAGGAGGAAGCAGCGCCAAGCAGTGGAAGGACAGCAGGGCTGAGCGCACATATTTTCCATCCAGATGTGGTTGTGCACGCATGTGAGATGAAGGAAATGAACACCATAATCTCTGAAGTCTTCTCTGGATCCAAAATTTATTTTCACTCTCACTCTCAACCCCCTAACTCATGCTCAAGATAATGCTTGAGACAATGAGATTTCAGGAGCTAGTTTCAAGTAAACATCCATCTCTCCACACCCCTTGTGGAAACAGCTGGAAGCATTTCTCCTGTCAATAATTTTCACTGTTGACTCTCTCTTACTTCACAACCTAAGCCAAGTCCAGAGAAGCCTCACTTCATGAACAATTAAAAGGAGAGCCTTAAGAGAAATAAGCTTTGTGTTGAGCACTTCAACACACACCGACTCTTTTAATCCTTGTAGGAACTGCATGATCATTATTATTGTCTCCACTCCAGAGATGAGAAGGTTAAGGTTCAGACACATTCACAGAGCAGCCCAAGGCCAGCAGCAAGTCTGAGCTGAGATTTGAATTTAGATGTTCACACTCCAGGACAACAGCTCTGAGCCTGTGAACTTGCATTTCTTCTTCTAAAAATCTCCCAGTATATACACACAATGCACCCACTCACACCAGATGAGGTGTATCCAAAAGCATAAGGCTGAAAAAGTATGTTTGTGGAAGTCACTGGCAGCCTGCTCCAAGTACTGTTGAAGAAAGGAGACTTTCAGGAACATGAGAGTTTACTTGAAAACTGGCAAAACCAAGTTTGGGTGCCAGCCCCCAGCTCCTGCTGAGGAAGAAATAGACAGAGTATGACATGAGAGCCATGGTCAGCTTTGCACTTCAGGACAAACTAACCACCCAGGCCCTCCATGGTATGGATTCTGGGGGAAGCTAGACTCACACCAAACCCTGGGGCTTTGTTCATGTTCTCTGGTAGTGTTCTAAGTGAATCCAGAAGACAGGATATGATGAGAAGAACAAGACTAATTGAGCACCTGGTTGGATATTTGTCAGAAATATAGTAGAGAACATTCTAATATCACATTAATTAAATAATATCACATGACCTTTGAAATTTCTCCCAATACTAGGGTTCCATGACAAGAAATATGTCTTTCTATTCTTAAATAATTTTGCACATTATAAAAGCAGATGATGAAAACAATATTTCAATAACAGTGATAACAAGCATTTATTGAGCTCTCACTATGTGCCAAGCAATCCTAGCTCTGATTATTAGATTCTGCAACCCAGCACCATTGGACAAAGACAATGGCAAGAGGTGGAACAAGGACAGCAACGAATTAATTAACAAAGTAGGAATTTAATTTGAGTGGAGTCCAAGGGGAATTGTAATTCATTCTGGCAGGTGCACAGATTTGCCTTGCCCTTTAACAACACAAAGAAAACATTAAACAAAGGAAGCTTCATAAGGCCCCCCCCTTCACTGTCAGTGTTCATGGTGGCACCCACACACACAGGCCTGCAGGAGAAAAAACAGTGGAATTGTGTTAAAGATGATGCCTTTGACAGTAATCCTGACATGAGGGACAGGTGTGACCTTTCTGAACTCTCAGAGTGCATCGTGACAATCATAGCAATTACTATTTATAAAAAGTCTATCTCATATGCATTTTCTCCCTTCATTGTTTTCATCATTGAATGTGATGCTATCATATCACTTGACTACTTGCCCTTCTTGGTCTCCTCTCCAAGTGGTTCTCTAACTAAACCACAAGTTCCTGAAGGGCAAAGCCCTGGTCCATTTCTGTGTACCTTGATAGCAGCTCACTGATAAGCACACAGGAAGCGCTCAGTCAATTTCAATGGAATGCAGTGGAAAATCAAACCTGATGTGGACTCAGCAGCCACTTCCACCCAGTATATGTGTTCAAACCATCCTTTGTTGGGCTGCCAGCTGTGACACAATACCCACCCCAGCCAGCCATCTCCTGTAAAGTCTCCTCTACCCCTAGTGAGTGCCTATTGGAGGCACTCTTGATGCTCTGCTTCAACAGGCCCCTCCAGTTCTCTTCAGGCATCTCTCTTTTTTTTTTTTTAGATTTTATTTCTTTATCTTTAGAGGGGAAGGGAAGGAGAGAGGGAGAGAAATATCAATGTATAGTTGCTTCTGGTGTACCCCTTGCTGGGAACTGGCCCCTGCTGGGAACTGGCCTGCAACCGACAAATGTGCCCTGACTGGGAATCAAACCATGATCGTCTGGTTCATAGGCCTGCGCTCAATCCACTGAGCTACACCAGCCAGGGCCAGGTATCTCTTTTTGATGACCACCTTGAGCCTTTTAGGGGTCTTGCTGTTTGTCCGTCACTTTTCATATGCTTCAATCCTAAAAAATTTTGCCGGGAAACTATTTCAAAGATTCTCAAACTTAATCAAACCTAACAATCTCTAGAATCCACCCTTAGATATTCTGTTTTGGAAAAAAATCAGGAATCTATTATTTTAATAGGCCCCAGCCGGTGATTTCTGATGCAGGCAGTCCCTGAATTACCCTTTGAGAAACACTGTCTCAAACGAACTACAGGACAGGACTTCTGGCCAAGATGGAGGTGTAGGTAGACACACTGTGCCTCCTCGTACAACCAAAATAAGGACAACAATTTAGAAACAAAATAACAACCAGAACTGACAGAAAATTGAACTGTATGGAAGTCGGACAGCCAAGGAGCTGAAATAGACATATTCATCCAGACCGGTAGGCAGGGTAGAGTCTGGCAGCCTAGTGGAGAGGCATTGCGGCACAAGAAGCAGTGACACCAGTTGTTCAAGGCACCCTGGGCGGGCTAGACAACAGAGAGGCGGACCCTGGGTGTTCAGGCAGCAGCTGGCAGACCCCAGGCACGGAGTGGCAAAGGGCAGACCCAGCATGACAGTGATTGTCAAGCAAGGCACTGCGCACAAGACATCTGGCTGACCAGGTGGCAGTCCCACATTCTTGTGCAGATAAACCAGGTGAAATTGGGGAGCAGGACAGACACACAATCTAGGGTCCCAGCGCCAGGAAATAAAGCCTCAAAACACCGATTGAAAACACCTGTAGGGGATGAGGCACAAGGAGAGACTCCCAGCCTCACAGGAGAGTTCCTTGGAAAGACCCACAGGATCCTAGATGCACACAGCCCACCCACACGGGAATCAGCACCAGAAGAGCCCAGTTTGCTTGGGGGAAATGCCTGAAGGGACCAAAATCTGACAAAAAGCTGAGCCAATGCCATTGTTCCCTCTTGGACCCCACCCCCAAATATAGTGTCACAACCCAGTGACTGGGTTTCCTGCCCTGCTGAACACCTAAGGCTCCACCCTTCAGTACGTAACAGGCATGACAAGACAAAAAAAAATGGCTAAAACAGAAGAACAGATCAAAGCTCCAGAAATAATACAACTAAGTGACAAAGAGCCAACCTATCAGATGCACATTTCAAAGCCCTGGTGATCAGGATACTCACAGAATTGGTTGAATTTGGTTGCAAATTAGATAAAAAATGAAGGCTACATTAAGCGAAATGAAGGAAAATGCACGGGAAACCAATAGTAATGGAAAGGAAACTGGGACTGAAATCAAGGGAGTGGACCAGTAGCAAGAAAGAAACAACCAAACAGAAAAGAATAAAGTAACAAGAATTCAAAAAAAAATGAGGGGAGGCTTAGGAACCTCCAGGACATTTTTAAATGTTACAACATCCAAGTCATAGGGGTACAAGAAGGGAAAGAGGAAGAACAACAAGTGGAAAACTTACTTGAACAAATAATAAAAGAGAACTTCCCCAATATGGCTAAAAAATAGACTTCCAGGAAGTCCAGGAGGCTCAGAGAGTCCCAAAGAAGGTGGACCCAAAAAGGAACACACCAAGACACAGCATAATTATATTAGCCAAGATTAAAATGAAGGAGAGAATCCTAGAAGCAGCAAGAGATAAGAAGACAGTTACCTACAAAGGAGTTCCCATCAGACTGTCAGCTGATTTCTCAAAAGAGACCTTACAGGCAAGAAGGGGCTGGAAAGAAATATTCCAAGTCATGAAAGACAAGGACCTACATCCGAGACTGCTCTATCGAGCAAAGCTTTGATTTAGAATAGAAGGGCAGATAAAGTGCTTCTCCGATAAGGTCAAGTTCAAGGAGTTCATCATCACCAAGCCCTTATTTTATGAAATGTTAAAAGGACTTATTTAAGAAAAAGAAGATAAAAAACATGTATAGTAAAATAACAGCAAACTCACATATTAACAACCACATCTAAAACAAAAACAAACTAAGGAAATAACTAGAACAGGAACAGAACCACAGAAATGGAGATCGCATGGAGGGATAGCAACAGGGGAGTGGAAGAAAGAGAGAGGGGAAAGTACAGAGAATAAGTAGCATAGCTGGTAGATAGAAAATACACAGGGGGAGGGCAAGAATAGTATGGGAAATGTAAAAACTAAAGAACTTAAGACACATGGACATGAACTAAAGGGGCAAAATGTGGATGGGAGAGGGTATGCAGGGTGAAGGGGAATGAAGGGAGGAAATGGGATAACTAATAGCATAATCAATAAAATAGATTTTAAAAAATATTTAAAATATATTACAATAAAATTAAAAAGTGTTTTTTGTAATTCTAAAAAAAGAAAGGAAGGAAGGAATTATAGGATAGGATCTTAGTCTATAATTAATTAGACTTTTTATTATGATGATTAATTAGGCTGAATTATTATCATGATTTCTAAGAGCCAGAATCCTGAATGTCCTTTACATTTGAGGTCCTGGAACCACTTCTAGGTTTTCAGGAGTCAAATGATTCAACCAAAATATTTTCCCAGAGAAAATACCATACAAAAATCCAGGGTTCACTCAGAAAGCTGTCCATGTGCTTATATTCCAGACTGAGACAAAGTGAAGCCATGGACTCAACAAAAAAGCACTAGAGGAGCACAGTGAGGACAGAAGACCAGTTCCAGGTCTGAGTGAAGGGATGTCATTGTTCTGGATGGCAGAATGAGCCAATGAGTTGTTCATGTGTTTTCCTTTGGCTGAAGCTCACATCGCTTCTGTGGCCACATCATCATGAACTCAAAGCAGCAATAGTCCTTGTTACCAGCACTTACATAGAGTGTGAGGATGATCCTTAGGCAAAGTAACTTAGGATGGTAACCTGGACACTCCCCCTTCCCTTTGGCTATCTTTATCCTCTTTCTTTTGTACAACCTTCACAGACCCACTCACCAACTCTTTCTTGAGGCTTTTTCTTTCCTTCCCACCATATAAACCTACTTTGCAAAAAGCATGTGTACACTGAAGATTAAGTAATTCATACAGCTTAAAACATTACCTCATGCATAATAATTTAGATCTAAATATGAATAAATTAAAGTTATCTATATTGCATAATGTAATTTCAAACTGCCAGACAATCATGAGAATTACAATTTGTAAGATAATTTTGCAAGCAATGGGAATTTCTAATACTTTTGTGCAGACATATGAAATTAACCTTGAAAAGCAAATCATGTGAGACATTTGAAACCACCCAAGCTGAGTTTTAAGCGGGCTTAGAAGTCAGGCACAGAGTAGCCATGGACAAGGTTGGTCACATAACCTATTGTAAGGGTATCCACTGTCCCTGGCTCTCGTAGTACATAATTCTTCATTTATCATTTATTTTTCAGTGTCTTCCCTATTCCACACAAGACTGTGAACAGCTCACAAAAGCAAACCAAGTCTGAGCAGGATGGCCCAGTAAGTCATCCCTCAACTCCGTATCCCACCTTAACAACAAAAGTTTGCATCCATCCACAAGCAGAGGGCCTTTGTGGATGCTGGGGTATCCAGCTCCACAGTCCTGGAGATGTGAAAGCCTGGTGCAGTCCAAAAAAATAAAAGCTGTTTTGAAAAACAGGTCCGTACCCAGTAGGCTGACTTGCTGACCATGGGCCTCACTATACATCTGGAAACAGCTCCATAACTCTTAGGTCTCACTTCAGGTCCATTTTGCTTTGGCTCTATCACCAGAACTATGTGCCAAGGGACAAAGGAGGAACCTTGCCCACCTGTATGTAGGCCAATATCCACATAGACCCTATGGACCCTGAAATAGCCAGTGAACTACCTCCAGACTCTCAGTCATGGTCAAGCAGCCCCTGGAGGACACTGATTTACACCACTATTCACAGATAAGAGAGCTTTTGTGGAAGTCCAGGAGTCCATTGGAAAAGTTCCAGTGCACCACCGGAACAAAAACAACAACAAAAAACCCCACAAGACTGAACACACTGAGGATGTAAAGAACAGTTTGGCTTTACCTATGTCACCCCTCCCCAAAGGTGGCACATCCCAGGGCCAAGGGAGCCCTTCTCGGCCATTATTACTCTCACGGGAGAAGTCAGATGTGTGAGTGAGCGCTCAGCTTCCCCAACTGTGGGAGCGAGCCACTTCAAAGATCCCCATTTCTCTCTTGCCTCATCCAGAGCACTGAGTCATAAGCAGCATGACTGGAAGTTAGTGAGCAGGTGAGAAACAGTAGTCAGGGTTCAAAACAGGACATGTCAGCAGTATGTAGACCCTACCAACTGCATCTTGGACTCTTGGACATATCAGAAGACCCACCAACAAGCCACAGGGGATGCCTCACTGATGAATCCCCCAACTGACCCACAGGCAACCTCAGCGTTCTACATACCTCACCCACGCAGCCCTGCCCTGAGGCCATCTCCCTGTTCAAGTTCCCAGTAGCAGTGAAAGTGAGCTTTCCCAGGCAGTGAGGAAGCACACACAGAGAGCTAGACCAAAGCTGCTGGCCTGGAAGAAACCACAAATTTGAGCATTCAGTACTGCCTAAGAAAAGCAAAGGGAGGCTGTCAGCACTTGGCCTGGCTTTGTAGGGTAAAGAGAAGGCATACCAGTTTAAGAATTCTGCCACAATGTGGAGCAAGAAGTGTGGAGCAGACATAGCCATATATAAAGTCTCAGAAAGCCTCAGAACCTTTCTCAGGGCTGACAGAATGTATTTCTCTCCTGAAGGCAACCAGTGGCTGCTACTTCAAGTGCAAAGACAGACACTCAAGACTTCAATGAACATGTAAAATCAAGGAAACAAAACGTTGCCAAAAGAGCACCGTAATTTCACAATAACCAACCCCAAACACATGGAGTTCTGTGATTTACTTGATAAAGAATTCAGAATATCTGTTTGAGGGAAGTTCAATGAGCTAAAAAAAATACAAAAAGACAAGTCAATTAAATAGGAAAGCAATACATGAACAAAGTGAGAAGCTGAACAGAGAGACAGAAGTTATAAAAAGGGTGAAAGGGACATTTCAAAGCTGAAGAATATAGTAAGTAAAAATTTTAAATACAGTAGAGAATGTCAACAGCTGAATAGAATATGTAGAAGATAAAATCTGTAGAGAGGAATTTTCAACTCATCCAATCATAAGATATTTTTTAAAAATGAAAATGAGTAAACAAAGCCTACATGAACTATGAGATCCTACTAAAAGAAATAATCTGCAAACTATTGGATGCCAAAAGTAGAAGAAAGGGAAATAAAGCTTATTTAAAGAAATAACATCCAAGAACTTCCTGAATTTGTGCTGAAATTTAGACATCCAAGTTCATGAAGCTAATAGGTCACTCCAAAATTTTAATCCAAAACAATGTATCTCTAAGACACATTATAATGAAACTGTATAAAATAAAAGGTAAAGAGAATTTTAAAAGCAGAAGAGAAAAAATTATCTCATACAAGTAAACTTCTGTAATGCAATCAGCAGATTTCTCAGCAGAAACCTTTCAGGCCAGAAGAAAGTGGAATAATAGATTCAAAGTGCTGAAAAAAAGAACAAAACTGCCAACCAAGAATAATTTACCTGGCAAAGGCATCCTTCAGAAATGAAGGAGAGATACTTTCCCAAACAAACAAAAGCTGAAGGAATTTATCACCACTGGATATGCTTTATAAGAAATAACAAAAGCAACTCTACATGAAAATGAAAAATACTAATTTGCAACATGAAAATATACAACATACTGGTACAGATAACTATATAGTCAAATTCAGAATAGTTTAATACTATAATATGGTGGTGTATTAACCAACTGACTCTAGTAGCATAAATGTTAAAAGACAAACATATTAAAAATAACTGTATCTATAATAATTTGTTAATGAACACAATATAAAGAGGTAAATTATGACATCAAAACATAAAAGGGGAGAAGAGTAAAAGAATAGGTTTTTGTATGGGTTTGAAGTAGTTATCAGCATAAAATAGACTGTTACAGCATTAAACAGATGTTTGTGTATGCATCGTGACAACTGCAAAGCAAACCTAAAGTAGACACACAAAAGATAAAGACAAGGGAATCAAAGCATACCCCTGTGAAAAATTATAAATTCACAAATGAAGGCAGAAAGATAGAAAGAAAGGAATAAGGGAACTACAAAACATCCAGAAAGTAATAAATAATATGGCAATAGTAAGTCTTTACCTATCAATCTTTAATTTAAATGCAAATGAATTAAGTTCTCCAATCAAAAGGCATGGGGTAGCTGAATGAATTAAGAAAAAAAGAAAAACAAGATCCAACTATATGCTGCCTACAAGCTAAATTACAAAACAACCTAACTGTACAGCTACGGATGTAGTGTACACAATGTGGGGCAAAAGTAGGTTCACAGTTGTGAGTACACGAAACACAGAATTTATGCCTGTTTTATTAATTATTGTATTATTTTCCACACAAACAACTATAAGCCTACTTTTGTCCCTACCCTCTATATACACAATGGAATATAATTCAGTCATAAAAAGGAGAAAATTCTGCCATTTGCAACATGGATGCTCCTTGAGGATCTTATGCTACATGAAATAAGTCAAATGGAGAAGGACAAATACTGTATGATCTTAACCACTGATATTTCCCTAGGCCAGTAAAGAAGCCAGTAGGCTGAGTGAAGAAGTCTGCTTTTTCACTGTGGAACTGATAATTCAATCAGTAAAAGTGCATGCCCCTAAAACAGCAATATTCACCAGTGTGCCCCAAGAATTTTTAAAACATGCAATAACTGACTATTTAGTCAGGGGCACTCATCTTTTTTCCCTTAGATTGTCAAATTAAAAAATAACAATAGCCAACACAACAATAGCTGTCTGGTATGAACGCATCAAAATTATACTTATTTTTTGTCCAATCAACAAAACTATTTTATTTCATAATTAGTTTATGCATGCCATGAGATGAAACATTGAAAATTGCTGCCCTAAAAGAATATTGCATAAAAAAAATGAGTCTTCTCTTCCTTTCTCCAGATCAGGCTTTATCTTAATTCAAGCTTTTGTTTATTTGTTTTTTGCTCCTTTGATTTAAAGCAAGGATTATGCAATAATTGAAACTAAAATCAAGTAACAATCAAAGTAGGCATTATTATTATTGTATTATTAACAGCATTATTTTGTCACAACTCTGAAACTATTTTAAGGCACAGATTCCAACAGTTTATCCCTCAGAATATGGTTCAAATATTAATTTAGGTAAAGAAGCAATATAAGGTGTGAGGGAGGTATCTTTAGATAACATTTTCTTCTTTTTGCCTGGTGTAGACATTTACTAGCTCTATTTGGAACCAGAGTGTAGAGGGGTGTTTCCTTAGGTGCTTAATCTATTTAATAGGTGTACTGGTTTGTCCATTTTAAACAACTTATATTAAGGTATAATGCACAAAACATTTACCCATTATAAATGGACAGTTTAATGATTTTTGATAAATCTACAGAGATATGCACCCACTACCTAAATCCAGTTTTAGAAAAAGTGATCCCTCTAAAAATATCCTGTGTCCATTTGCAGTTGCAACTTCCTCCTATACAGAACTCAGGCAGCCACTCCTCTGTGTCTTTGGGTTTGCCTTTCTGAACATGGCATGTGTAGACTGTTCATGGAACCCTACAGTGTATGTTCTTTTCCATGTGGATTCCTTCACTTAATGTTTTGAGGTTCATCCATGTTGTAGCATGCAACACTAGTGCATCCCTTGTTATTGCTAAATAGCATTTTATTATATGTATATACCATGTTTTGTTTATGCATTCAATCAATGACCATTTACATGATTTCCACTTTTGTTTATTATGAATAATGCTGCTATGAATACTCACATACTAATCTTTGTAAAAATATATGCTTCTGTTTCTTTAGGAGAGATTGCTAGTAGTAGAATTACTGGATCATAAGTAAATTTATTTTAAGTTTTTTAAAAAACTGCCAAACTATTTTCCAAAGAAGTTGCACAATTTCACATTCCTACCAACAAAGTATGAGGATTTCAGTTTCTCTACATCCTCACCAATACTTTCATTGTCTGTCTTTTTTATTATAATAATTCTTATAGATGTGAAATGCTATTTCACTGTGATTTTAACTTAGCTGTGATTTGATAAACAAGAATGTTGAGTATTGTTTCATGTGTTTATTGTCAACTCTTACATCATCCTTTGTTCATTGTTTTTAACATAAAGTTATAATATTTTTAATATAGAATTATTGAATTTGAGAAGTATGAAAACACTTCAAAATTATATGATCTAATCCCTTCAGATATGGAATAAGTGAAGACTGGAGGGAGAAGCAGAGTGCTCTGCTAAAGGCACAAAAACAAACTTATGGCAAACTAGGGTTCTGATTTCTTAATTCTGAATTTAGTTGAAATTGAATCATACTGTATTTTCCCATACCTCACTTTCCAAGCAGTAATGAAGTCATCCTGTAATGAAGTTATTGGTGAGAAGAGACTAACAAATGGAGAATAAAAATCCTGGACTCCTTGGGAACAAGCCAGGTCTTACACAACCTTGTGATCTCTTTGTGCTGACCACAGTCTCTCATCCATTGTTATTGTCTTCATTGGCATGAAGAATGACTGTGGAATGAGGTAAAATAGAAAAGCATTAATAAACCTTCAACCCAGTTAGAATTATATCAAAATCAAATGCATATTTCTTAAATATATTGAGCATGACTGGATTTCATAGTTATATCATATCTGTTATAATTTTATGACCTAAAAATGGATTTTAAATACTGTGAACACAAGAGTTATTGAGCCATTGACCCAATGTGGTATATATTTTGAGCACCTGCTTCTAAATGATCTGGAATGCTTTAAAAGTACAGATGCCAAGGCCTTCCTCCAAACTTACTGAATGAGAAGCTCTGAAGCTAAGACCTGAAAATCTGCTTTTCAAAAACTGTCCAAAAAATTCTAAGACACCAAAAAGAAAGGAAAGGAAAAGAAAAGAAAAATGAGAACCACTAACGCAACAAATGTGCAACGCATTTTGAAACTGTTCACTTGAAAGCGTTCAGCAGAACATTAGGACTGGGGAATTAAAAGATTTGATTCTGGTGCTGGAAAGCTGCAGAGTGACCTGAAAGAACCTCATAAACCGCCAATGGTGTACATGACTTCCTGGGGAGGTTTTAAAATATTGTGGTCACTAATCGGTAATTAATGTGCAAAAACATTAAGGGACAAGCCCTGATTGGTGTGACTCAGTGGGTTGGGCATTGTTCTGCAAAGCAAAGGTCACCAGTTTGGTTTCCGGTCAGGGCATATGTCTGGGTTGTGGGCTAGATCCCCAATTGGGGGCTTGTGTGAGGCAGCCCATCAATGTCTCTCTTGCCCATGGATGTTTCCATTCTTCTCTTTCTTCCTTCTTTCTCCTCTGTCTAAAAATAAATAAAGAAAATCTTTTAAAAATATCAAGGGACAAAACACTCCTAACTGTGACAGCAATGATTGTAAAATGCCTTGCATGGCTCTCTGCCACCCCTCACAGTGCAGTGTCTCTGCTCCAGGTGTCTGGAACACGAGGACTTGCAGGCAACAACAGTTTTGATATGTCTACATTCGGTTCTAATAGATTTAAGAACTTTGTACCCAAGCATATCTAAGCAATCAGCAGTGAAATTCATAACCTCCAGCACATAATTAGGCAGAAAACAAGAACGTGAACAACTAAGGATGAACTGAGGCAAAATTTAGAGAAGATGGATAAATAAGCCTAGTTGAATTTCTATCTTTCAGCTTGCCACTCTTCATTCCACATCCACATCAGTGCTGTTAATGGGGCATTTAGGTGAATGTTGAGTGATCATTTGTATTCAAGCTTGCTCCAACTAAAACTAAGTGCCTTGTGACAGGAGTGCTCTTCCCCCACTTTTTCTCCTGGCTGCTACCTTGGCTAAAAATAAGGCTATCTTTCCTTTGATGCAAACCACTTTTTCTCATATTTCCTTTTCTTCAAGCATGTAGCAGAGTCTATTTTCCAAAGATGAACACAAAAATATTTCCCATCCTACCTGCTCTTCTACAATATGACTTTGCACCTCACCTCTCAAGAAATGAAGTCTATTTCTCAACCTTCTCTTGAACTTAGATGGATGCTGAAATTGGTTCAACCAACAGAATACATCAAAAAATGACACTGTATCACCAACACGATTGCCATGGACTATTCTGACAACTCTTACTCTGCAATGTTTAGAAGCCAGATACTGTAAAAAGTGTGACTAGCATTTTGTGGGAAACCCAAGTGACCTGGAGAGACACTGAAGGATGAGACATCACATGGCATGAGAGAGAGGCCAAGACCACTGAGACACCAGATGTGTCAGTGCAGATGCCATCATGGAAGCAGACTCTCTTTGCCTGAGTGTGACTGCTGATGACACGTGGGTCAGGGATGCCAGCCAGTCAGACCCATCCTACATTCCTGATGCACAAAATCAAGAACAAATCAAAACAGATGCTCCAAGGCACTGAGTTTTGGGGTGACTATAGAGTAAAGGATAGTAGAATATGCTTATTTGGCATACAGATTATTTTGAACTGATTATTTCTGAGAAACAGCAGACACCAAAAATTTTTGTAAGGGAAATTAGATTATTACTAAGGAACTATCCATCTGTGTTTCCCTCTCTATACCAGAAGATAACTCTAAATCACAAGAGAATTTTTATCAATAGAGAAGGTACCCACTTAAAGCTTCACAACAACCCTCACTTCTGTTTACTGTGCTTTCTTTGGTAACCCCTCATAACTGGCCTGTCCTCCCCACAACAAATTTTTTGGTGACATTTTAAGATGACATTTAAGTTGGTGGGTTGGCCACCTCAGGAAGTTACTCAGTTTACTGTTTCTCTCCCATGCATAGGTGACATACACGTGTTAATCAATGTCTGTTTGTTTTCCATCTGTTGATCTATCTTCCCTTACAGGATGTCTCAGATGTCTCAATGTCTGTTTGTTTTCCATCTGTTGATCTATCTTCCCTTACAGAATGTTCCCTCTATTCCCACTCAGCCAAGAACTCAGAAGGGTTAAAAGGAAAATTATTTTTCTTGTGCTACAACAGTAATAGATTGCTGAAACAAAATGCTTAACACTACTTTGAATCTTTTTTATTGTTTTTCAAGTAGTTTTCTGTATTTTCCCCTCACCCCAGCCCTTCCAGCCTCCCTTCTCCATTTCCACCCCCCTCCTTGTTATTGTCGATGTGTCTTTTATAATTGTTCCTGCAAACCCTGCACCATTTTCCCCTGAAATTCCTGCTCCTCTCCCATCTGGTCACTGTCAGGCT
Source organism: Artibeus jamaicensis (assembly GCF_021234435.1). Classification (NCBI taxonomy): domain Eukaryota; kingdom Metazoa; phylum Chordata; class Mammalia; order Chiroptera; family Phyllostomidae; genus Artibeus; species Artibeus jamaicensis. The sequence goes on from NW_026521904.1 coordinate 7,702,327, forward strand.
GTTCTCTATTTCAGTGTCTTTGGTCATATTTTGCTTGTTTGTTTGTTTGTTTTGTTGATTAGGTTGCTGTCAAAGGTGATATCATATGGTATTTGTTTTTCACCACCTGGCTTATTTCACTTAGCATAATGCTTTTCGGTTTCATCCATGCTGTTGCAAAGAGTAGGAGCTCCTTCTTTCTTTCTGCTGCATAGAATTCCACTGAGTAAATGTACCATAGTTGTTTGATCCACTCATTTACTGGTGGGCACTTAGGTTGTTTCCAACACTTGGCTATTGTAAATTGTGCTGCTATTAACATTGGGGTGCATAGGTTCTTTTGGATTGGTGTTTCAGGATCCTTAGAGTATAATCCCAACAGTGGAATTGCAGGGTCATAAGGCATTTTCATTTTTAGTTTTCTGAGGAAATTCCATACTGTTTTCCATAGTGATTGCCCCAGTTTGCAATCCCCCCAACAGTGAACTAGAGTTCCCTTTTCTCTACACCCTGTCCAACATTTGTTGTTTATTGCTTTGTATATGATGACCATTCTCACTGGTGTGAAGTGGCATCTCATTGTGATTTTAATTTGCATCTCTCTGATGGTTAGCGATACTGAACATCTTTTCATATGTCTCTGGATCCTCTGTATGTCCTCCTTGGAGAAGTGTCTGTTCAAGTCCTTTGTCAATTTTTTAATTGAGTTTTTTGTCTTCTTAGAATGGAGTCATGTGAGTTCTCTATGTATTTTGGAGAACAAACCATTGTCTGAGGTATCATCGACAAATATGTTTTCCTATATGGTTGGTTCTCTTTTTATTTTAATACTGTTTTCTTTAGCTTTGCAGAAGCTTTTTGTTTTGATGAGATCCCATTTGTTTATTCTTTCCTTTATGTCCCTTGCTCTAGGGGACATATCAGTGAAAATATTGCTGCATGAAATATCTGAGATTTTTCTGCCTGTGTTCTCCTCTAGGACTTTAATGGTGTCACAACTTATATCTAAGTCTTTTATCCACCTTGAATTTATTTTTGTGTATCGTGTAATTTGGTGCTCAAGTTTTATTTTTCTGCATGTTGCTGTCCAGCTCTCCCAACACCATTTGTTGAAGAGACTATCGTTGCTCCATTTTATGCTGCTGTCCCCTTTGTCAAATATTAATTGACTGTAGAGATTTGGGTTTATTTCTGGGCTCTCTCTTTTGTTCCATTGGTCCATGTGTCTGTTCTTATGCCAGTACCTGGCTGTTTTGATTACAGTGGCCTTGTAATACAGTTTGATATCAGGTATTGTGATCCCTCCTACTGTTCTTCTTTCTCAAAATTGCTGCAGCTATTCAAGGTTGTTTATGGTTCCATATAAATTCTTAAAGTTTTTGTTCTATGTCTGTGAAGTATGTCATTTGTACTTTAATAAAGACTGCATTGACTTCCGCCAAAATGGAGGCATAGGTGGAGACGCTGTGCTTTCTAACACAACCAAATTTAGAGACAACAAGATATTAGCAACAGAAAACACAGCCAGAACACAGAAAATTGAACTTTTTGGAAGTCTGATAACAATGAATTCTTCAGCCTGACTGGTAAGAGGGGCAAAGCCAGCAGCTGGCAGAGCAGGATTGCACAGGAAAACTCAGTCAGAGGGACTCAGGCGCACAGATACCAGGCATGGGGTTGCAACGGGTGGACCCAATAAACAACCCAGTGAGCTACCAGCGGACCCAGAGAGGGCACAGGGCTGCGGGTTGTCTGTGATCGCACATTCGTGTGCAGATAGACCAGCGAGGGAGTGGCCGGTGAGACTGGACCAAGCAGGCCCCTGTGGCGAGAGGCAGAAGAGGGGGCCACTATTTCCCTGCTCTGACCCTGCCCCCATATACAGTGTCGCAACTCAGCGACCTAGGAGGCCACGCCCTGGTTAACATCTAAGGCTCCGCTCCGTACACTTAATGGGCATGAACAGACCAAAAATGGCTCAAGAAGATCTCAAAGCCCCAGAGCCCATAACTCTAAGCGACCAAGAAATAACAAAACTTTCAGATGCACAGTTCAAAACACTGGTGATCAGGATGCTCACAGAACTCGTTGATTTTAGTCACAAATTAGAGGAACATATGAAGGTTAAACTAATTGAAATGAAGGAAATTGCACAGGAAACCAATAGTGATGAAGAGGAAACTGGGACTCAAATCAAGGGAATGAAGCAGAAGGAAGAAAAAAATGGCCAAAGAGGAAAATATGAAGAAACAAGAATTCAAAAAAATGAGGAGAGACTTAGGAACCTCCAGAATATCTTTAAACACTCCAACATCTGAATTATAGGGGTACCAGAAGGGGAAGAGGAACAGCCACCAGTGGAAAATTTATTTGAACAAATAATAAAGGAGAATTTCCCCAATCTGGCAAAGGAAATAGACTTCCAGGAAATCCAGGAAACTCAGAGAGTCCCAAAGAAGTTGGACCCAAGAAGGAATACACCAAGGCACATCATCATTCCATTAGCCAAGATTAAAAATAAGATAGAATCCTAGAAGCAGCAAGAGATAAGGGGACTGTCACTTACCAAGGAGTTCCCATCAGACTGTCAGAGGATTTATCAAAAGAGACCTTCCGGGCAAGAAGGGGCTGGAAAGAACTATTCCAAGTCATGAAATCCAAAGACCTACAACCAAGATTACTCTACCCAGCAAAACTTTCATCTAGAATGGAAGGACAGATAAAGTGTTTCTCAGATAAGATCAAATTCAAGGAGTTCATCATCAAGCCCTTATTATATGAAATGTTAAAGGGACTTATCTAAGAAAAAGAAGATAAAATAGATGAACAGTGAAAGGACAGCAAACTCACAGTTATTATCAACCACACCTAAAACAAAAGCAAACTAAGAGGACAGCTAGATCAGGAGCAGAAACATAGGAATTAAAATCTCATGGAGGATTAGCAACAGGGGAGTGGGAGAAGGAGAAGGGGAGAGAAGGTACAGAAAATAAGTAGCATAGATGATAGGTAGAAAATAGTTAGGGGGGTCAAGAATAGTATGGGAAATATAGAATCTAAAGAACTTGAGGCACATGGTAATAAACTAAAGGGGGGGATGGTGGGGGCAGGGGGTGCAGGGTGGAGGGGATAGAAGGGGGAATAGAACAACTGTAATGGCATAATCAATAAAATAAAATAAACCTTTTTAAAAAAGACTGCATTGAATCTACAAATTGCTTTGGGTAGTATTGACATTTTGATAATGTTAATTCTTCCAATCCATGAACACAGTATATGTTTTCATTTGTTTGTGTCTTTCTTGATTTCTTTCTTCAGTGTTGGGTACTTTTCTGAGTACAGGTCTTTTACTTCCCTGGTTAAATTTATTCCTAGGTATTTTATTTTTCTTGTTGCTATATCAAATGGGATTTTTTCCCTGATTTTTGTTTCTGATATTTCATTGTTGGTGTACAAAAATGCCTTGATTTCTGGGTATTGACTTTGTATCCTGCTGTTTTGCCAAATTCATTTATTAGGTCAGGCAGTTTTAGGGTGGAGTCTATAGGACTTTCTATATACACCATTATGTCATCTGCAAACAATGACAGTTTTATTTCCTCCTTTCCAGTTTGGATGCCTTTTATTTCCTTTTCTTGTCTGATTGCTGTGGCTAGGATTTTCAATATTATGTTAAATAAAAGTGGTAAAAGTGGACAAATTTGTCTTGTTCCTGATCTTAGTGGAAAAGATTTTAGTTTTTGCCAATTGAGTATGATGTTGGCTATAGGTCTCTCATATATGGCCTTTATTATGTTGAGGAATGTTCCCTCTATTCCCACTTGAGTTTTTTATCATAAATGGGTGCTACAGATTTTTTAACTTATATATTTAAGTTAATATATAAGTTAATCCCCCCAACACACTAGAATGTGAGTTCCAATGAAGCTTTGGTATTTTCCGTTTTATTTATCACTGTGTGATCAGTGCCTGGAGTAAAGTAGGTGTTCAATAAATACTTGTTAAATTATTATTGAATGTGTTTTTTCCCAGATGGCTCAAAGAGCAATAATATCCTCTGGTTGATACTTTGCTTGTTCCAGTTCTTCCTTTATTTCTGTGAGAGATATCTATCTTTGTGAGGACACACATTTCATGTAAAGTGCAAAAAACAGATTGACAATGGAGCATCACCGCACTGATCAACTGCAATTTTCAAAAGCAGACCAAGAGAAGCCTTTCCTTTTGAGCCACCAGGACTTAATTTTCAGTAAAGTTCTTGAGCTCCCCCCAGTCACATGTTAAGATAGCAATATTTTCCCCTCTGGCCACTGCAAAGGCTGATGTGGAGCAAACGATGTATTAACTGGAGAGCAAGCGTGGATTTTAAGGATAAGGAAAGAACCATATCAGAAATGCCAGCAAGAGCTTGGGTTAATTTTTTTTCTTGTTGTTGTTGTTTCCGAGGTCCTCAAAACCCTTCACTGTTGTGGATTTGATCATGTCAGCATAGTATGTTTATCTCTGTTGGAAACCTGCTACTGCATTCTGTTCATTTCTTTCTTTATTTATAATAAAAAAACCTTGCCAAATCCAGTTGTTTTGTATCTTCTTGCAAATGAAGTGTTAAAAGTCATCCCAAATGCTTGCAAATGTACAGCTAGAACCTTTTCTACAAAGCATTCTCATGCACCAAATAGGTTATTTTATAAAACAATTTCTTTGCTTCTCTAAGGAGTCAGTAGTAATTAACACATAGTTTTTCCATTTTTTTTGTTGGTCTACAAAGTAACTAAGAACATTGCATGGCAAGCTTACTGTATCACTACTATTGTTTTGCCAAAAAAAGCAAAGTCTGTGTCTTCCCAAATACCAGTTGTTCATTTTCCCCAGCACAGGGTGGCAAGCAATTACAGTCTTAAGAGATATGCTGCTCCATCCCCTGCACAGATGTCATGGGTAGATGAAGGTACGTGTCTTGTATAAAGCCATTAGCCCTAGGAAAAAAAGATTGATAATGGCCATGAGAATGTTAGCAAGCCTTTGTTTGCCCTTCCCTGTTTTATAAAAGGTTTTCTTCCTGTTTCACCTTTCCTGACAGAGCATTGTACACACATTTGACATTTGGTGTCTTGTCAAGGATTTTTCATATTTTCCTTATATAAATGCTGTGCATGTATTCTCATAATTCTCTTTAACATCTTCAGCATTCTAATGGGAAATTTGTTCTTTAAATTGTATAAGACACCCATTAATAAAAATTCACATTGTTACCATGTTCAAATTCCCCACCCCAGTATTTCCCTGAGCTCCATGTCTCAGCTTCATGAGTTGACTGAGCTCCATGTCTCAGCTTTAAAACATACCATTCTCAATACAGAGTGCAAACTGTCGTACCTGCTAAATGAGTCAAATTCCACCCTTGTCCAATATCAGCATGATATCACCCTTCCCACTGCCCCTGCCATGAGCAACACCAGCAACTAAATTTTCCTCCTTAGTTCCCAGCTGGGGGTGCAAAAAAAGATTCCTATGGTTGTGGTCCTATAGAATGCAACTGTTAAAGAGGAAATCACCTGAGCTGCTTTGGATTGTGGAAAGATGTCTGGGTCATTCACAAGAAATTCTGACATTCACTTTGATCACAGTTTTGAACATTACTCTTTTCCTTCCCTAAAGTCATATCATGACATCATTATTATTAAAATCATGATGAAATTACAGTAATAAAACAAGGCTCAGAGACCATTAGGATCTATCTGGACCCACTTTTTATGATAGCCCTGCACCCAACTAAACAGGATCTACAAGTTTGCTCACCTTGAGAGCATAACTTGATGTGTACATTTCTATGAAATAGGGGACCCCTCTTCAGTTCACATCTAGAAGTTTAGAAATTCTACCAAAAGAGGAAAAATTAAAATTGCTGCTTCTCTCCCTGCCACAAATGGGTCAAATGAGAGAGGCAACCATCTTGCTGAACAGTGTGCTCTGTGCGAAGACTCAGACAGCTGCCGAGCTGCAGGGAAGAGGAAGACTTTTCAGCACCAGGAGGTTTACAAGAAGCTTTGCAGAGGGCCAGGGGCTCCTGGTTCAAGAACACAACATCAACAGCTTAAACATGGAGGAGAAGAGATTTAATCCCTCACAGTCAGATCCTTAGAACCTAAAGAGTTAGGTAACCCAAACTAGTTCAGAACAGAAATTATTCCCTTAATTACACTTGATCACATGGTTTTACCAATTTCTACTAATGGGGCATTGGAAATTAATATGTTACTGTCACTTGTTATCATTCAAAATATATATAGTATAATAACATGATTTTCATTTTATGAAGTGGTTTCATTATTTCTCAGCCAATCCTTTTGATTATCTTCATAAATCATGAGTTTTTAAAATTCTCTGGATATCTGATCCTCAAGGTGAAAAGGACAGATAAATAATATCTCTTTGACATTTCTGTCCTTGCAAGTATTTATATCTACCAATAATTTGCTACATCTCAATTGCAATACTGGCATGGTTTATGAGCCATGGGTGCCAGTTTAGCTTGCCCAAATCTATAAAAAATTAAATATCATAGATTGCAAATTACTATTATCTATTCCCCTCCTAATGCACAAGTCCAGTTGAAACATTATCCATCTACCCATCTGATGCACAAAGAGACAGATGCCATCTAGTGTTTCACAGGTTAAAGTACATCCCAATTGTACTCCTGAGTCAAAAGGTGCTGGGATGTATTACATACAAAGAATACTCAACACATTATGGTGCTAGTTTTTCCATTTATTCACTGGTTATGTTGGTCAAGACCCCCATGTATCTTAAATTAGTTGTTCTCCACTGCCTCTTATAAGTAACAGACTCTCTTTCAGTTCTAGTTGATACAAACAAAGCCACTCATAGAAATTTAACCTTTGTGCCCTGAAATCTTGACATAGCACAAACTCAAACACCAGGAGACCAAACAACACTTTCTGGGGCTAACCTGTGATATATGTTGACTCCACTCTGTAGGGCAGACTGTTCTCTCTATTACTTAGTACAGACATAAACTTGAGACACAAGAACACGTTAGATCACTCTAGGCAACAATTTATCATCAGGTACAGTAAGGAAGAAAAGAAGTAAAAACAGAGCAACCATCACTTGGTGATCTTTAAAAGACCTCGAACAAGCCACTATTAAGCTCATACTAGCTGCTTAAACTTTTGTCTGATACTTGGGGAGAATGTTCTCCAGTCTTATGTACTAGATGGTTCTACAAAATTTCATTTTAACTATACCACATGACAACTAAAATCTTTTCCAGAAGAAAACTAAATGGAAAATAGAGTGAAATGTGATACCTGCTAAGTCTTGTTTCTATCCTCTTGATTCTTCAGATCTTGTTAAGTTCTCCTCAGATAAACTCGGTAACCTAGAAGGCGGTCAGGACTGTATCCGGTGCAAATCTGTCTATGGCTTAAAAGATTTGCAAAGGGTCAGACCTGCCTGGTGGACAGATCTCCAACCTGTATACACTGTTTGGCTGAATGGTATATGAGACACTGCCCACCAGAACTATAAACACAGATTTGTTCCATGTATACTAACTCTACAAAATGTGATTAATCTTTTTGCCTTAACAATGAGGAAGTTCTGTACACCCACAGAAGATACTTTGTGCTTTGTGTATCTTTTCTCCCTTTCAGTGCTTTCTAGACTGGAAATCATTTGTAATAACTTAAAACAACTCAAGACAAGCTCTTTAGCCTGACCATGGGCCAAGCTTATCTTGATGTAGGTTGAGCTTCTTTGTCTGCCAGGGCCATCCCACATGCCAATTAAGGAAAGCTGCTTATTATGGGGTTTTTCATCCCTATCTGTCATGTGGAGGCCAATCCCTTCCGGTAACTGAAGCAGGTTCTGTCATCTCTGAAGACTTAAGAGCTGCTAAGCAGTTGCCTCTGCCCATCTCCTCTCTCTGAGTGTTTCTGGTGTCAATCATCAGCTTTGCTCCAAGATCATGCTTCAGATTCAATTCCTCCATGTCACTCCATCCTTAATCCCACCCAGCATCAATGATGTCTCTTCAAGGATGAGTGACATTTTCATCTCTTTGAAATGACGTAGGTACCAAATGGACCTGATGGCAGAGGGGCCAAAGTTCCTGATAAGGTGCCTCCCTTCTTCCATCTTCTATAACTCACCCTGAAGACAAGGGTCTGTGAATGTCAACAGACTTGTGAATTTTTTGTGAAAAGCCAGCCATAGACTGTACTCTATACAATACATGCCTTTGTGTCTTGAAAACCAATTATTAAATCACTCTTCAGGGTATTTTCTTCAAGCTAAATAGTCCAAATACTTTGTATTCACTCTTCCCTGCCTATTATATTTTCTTCTGTTTTACTTTGGGTCTGCCTATACCCTGGCATTTTACAGTATGGATTCTTCACACACTTGAAGATGAACTAAAAACGAGATTAATTTGTCACTTCTGAATAGTTTCCTCCAGCATATCTTATGCATATTATACCAATAGTGTCATTTTTGCTTTGTTAACCATAGCAGAAATTTGCTGACCCCAGAAAAGCTTATAGTCCATTATGACTTTTCAATTCTCGCTTGCTGCACTTAGTCATTGTCATTCATGTTTTTTGTCTCACAGTACATTGGAAATTGCCACACTATTTCTACTGGCATTCTTACCAATATGGACAGAGCATGGTGGCCCTGACCTCGTTCTTGGGGTATCACCAAAGAAAGAAAATAGCAGAGAAAACTTCTTTTTGTGTGATTATTTTTGTTTTGTGGGATTTTGTGATTTCAATAATCAAAAGGATGGTTTTATTAGAAAGGCTAAGGGAATAATACTGTGATTATTCATAAGTGTAGAACACTTTGAAGGCCTTTCACATATGTGACACACTGGTGTAGGCTGAGCAAGGCAATATATTATTATCCACTTTTTTTACAAATACAAAAACTGAGGCTTAAAGCAATTACTGATTTGCCTGTTGCCATGCTACCAGTAGGAACATATGTCACATTAAGCATCCAGATTCTCTGATTCCTTATCTAGAAATTTTTTACACCACAGTTGGGCTTCTGGAAGCCCATGAAAGGACCTGCTGCAAAGGAAGGGGGAGGCAAGTGGCCAGGCCTTTATGCCTCAGCCCCTGCTTTCATCAAGGTTGTTCTACATGTATCTATTTTACCAATTGGGTTTCTGTTCAATCTTTAGATGAGAAGATTTCTGCTTAAAACATGAAGTTAATAGGGTCCATGAAGAACAAGTGGGTCTGAAGAAGAATAAATAAGCTAAGGCATGAGGAGTGAATTAAGAATCACCAAATGTACAGCCAGAGACCTGGGGCATTTTGTTCAGCAGGAGACTTGCTCAAGGGTAAGTGATCCTTCCCAGAGGATAAAACAGCTGCAGCAGACATTGCTCTTACTCTTAAAGAATGTGACATTTTCTGGGGGAAAAGGGAACAGCTACTTATGAAATACACAAAGACACATATGACACAATTACGCTAACACACACATACACAACAAGAATGGTTCAGAAAGCTCTGGTGCTGGCATGATGCTGTTGCAGCAGCTGTGGCAAAAACCGCTCCCCCTGGCTCACTCTGCCATTGTCCTCCTCTATGGAGCCCTTCTCCTTGTCCAAATCACCAAATTCCCAAAACCCCTATCTTCTCTAAGGGAAAAATAAAAGGAGAAAACCACTCCCATAAACAAAGCCAAAAGGGAGTGTGTGCCACTCCTTATAAGGGGTATAGCATTTAAAAAAAAAAAAAGACTCTGCCAAGAGAAAGGTCAAGGTTGAAGAGAAAGAAGTGAACTGTTAATGGTCTGCTGTCAGTCTTTGGTGATGGAGCCAGTTTAGAATAGAACATTTCCTCAGGATGCTTCACGACTGTCTGCGTGGAGGCACACAGGAATCCCCTGGCACACCTTCGCCATGCCCAGGAGCCTGGGCAGATCTGTCCTGCAGCAAATGGAGCTTAAGTTTTGGAGCCATGTACATGCATGGGCCTGCTCCATGGCCCTGAGAGAGGTGCTAATGATGTGTTTTTGTAAAATTTGCAAAAATAGGATTTTTTATAGCCAAAATTGTTTAGGCTGTTGGACCTTTCCATTCTGACTTCACATATTCCCTTGGATCAGGTGGCACTGGCGTGGCAGTAGGCATTAATGGGATCCAGCTACCAGGAAGCTGAGTTGAGATACATTTAATCTGAGTAAGTGGAATATACTTATGTGATTTACACCTAGGAACCCTCTTGTAGGAATGGATCCCAGAAATACTTGTATTGATTGTTCTGTGAGCCACACTATGAGGGACCAGTCCGGAGGTCCTATTGAGATATGCTTGTCTCATATAGCACCCAGCACTGAATTATGTAGAAAAGAGAGAAAAAATGTTATGAACTCTATGGAACCAAAGCTAGTCTGAAGAAAATGCTCCCAATCATTAAGTGGGAAAAATTCTAAGTAGAGTATCCATTTATTATCCTCATCAAAACAGCTTTTGTTGGGGAAGATTCAATAAGGCAGAATGGGTAATTACAGATGAACCATGTTTTTCTGGGAATTATGTGAAGTGGAGTTTATCAGAAGTCCCATGTTTGGAGGTCACGAGTCTGCGAACAATACTGCTCTTCAGTGCTTGAGTGTGATCAGACTGAAGCATCCCAACTATAAACCTATCACACACATTTTTATCAATCATGTTAAATAAAACACTGAATTATCTTCATATTCTCCCCACAGAAAATATTACAAAATCATTTCACATAAAAAAGCAATCAGAATCTAATCAGCCAAAAATGCCCCCCCAAAAAGGTTATTGTAAAAATGTGACTGGCAGTTATAGTTTTTTTAACTTTCTTAAGCACTTTTATGTATTTTTTAAAAATATGTTTTAGTGATTATACCATTACAGTTGTTCTATTTCCCCCTTCATTCCCCTCCACCCTGCACACCCCCTCCCCCACCATTCCCCCCTGTAGTTTATGACCACGTGTCTCAAGTTCTTTAGATTCTATATTTCCCCTACTATTCTTACCCTCCCCCTATCTATTTTCTACCTACAGTCTATGCTACTTAGTCTCTGTACCTTCTCCCCCCCACCCCACTCCTCCTCCCACTCCCCTGTTGCTAACCCTCCATGTGATGTCCATTTCTATGGTTCTGCTCCTGATCTAGCTGTCCTCTTAGTTTGCTTTTGTTTTAGGTGTGGTTGTTAATAACTGTGAGTTTGCTGTCCTTTCACTGTTCATCTTTTTTATCTTCTTTTTCTTAGGTAAATCCCTTTAACATTTCATATAATAAGGGCTTGGTGAAGATTTAAAATATCATAACTTTGGGAATATAATTATGCATATAGTATTTGTCAGTTTTTTAAATTTATAATTTCTTTTCTCAGTCCAAATAAATATTTTACCATTTTTGTTCTCATTATGTATTTTTTCATCTTTTATTATTTTTCTTTTAAAAAATTCCAAAATTGTATGTCTTGGCATACACATCCTGTATTTTCTCATTCAGGAAGTGACAGTTGAGGTGAATTAGGCTGAGAAGATTTTATACCTCACAGCTATTCAATATAAACTTCTTAAACTCCATAAAGATTAAATATTATAATTCTCTTCTATGTCTAAACTTTCTATCTGCCTGTGAACTCTCCTTCAACATCACAATTAAAGCAAAACTGAAAGATTAGTCATAATTTATGCTCTTGTCTTCTTCTAGAAAATGATGAATTGTGGTTATAATTTGTATTTTTACCACTGCCCTTTTTTCAGCCCCACAAATGATTTTAAAAGCACAATCATTGCAAAAAATTCAGAATCATTGCCAAATGAAAATGATTCATTCTTTATCAAAAGAGCCAATACAATACATTATTAACAATAAAAACTCTGTAAATATAAAAGTCATGAATCTGTTTCTCAAAAATCTATTGTGTAAGACTATTCTTGCTTTTCATTTAAGAAAGTAGTATTCATATATTTTAAGTTTTCACATGCATATCATTTACTACATTTACATCAAGTATAATATAATGTATCTACAACATAGGATCTAAGTATGAAAGTCAGTATTTTAATATAATTACCCATTTATATTAAAAGCCTCTTATAAAAATCTTTCCTTTTCTGAAGTAACTCTTTTTCTCCCAGTGAGAATAATAGTCATAATTACAGAGTAGTAACCCATGACAGATAATGTTCCAATTTTAGAAAATTAGCTCTTTCTTAGCCTTGCCATGAAACCCTTTTTATCTGACTTCGGTATCAGTGTCACACAGAATGAGGGTATTATTTGGCTTTTCAGGGTAAAGAGACACCTAGTAAAGAATTCAGAACAAAATTGTTATATTAGCTAACACTGACAGAATTCAAAGAAGAGTAAGATGACCAAACCAAAGAGAATGGTTTTAACTTCATAGTTTTTAAAAATTACACTTTGAGCCATTTCTTTAAATAAAAATCAAGTTTTATATCACATGTTGATTTTTATTCTGGTTAATCTATACATATAATGAGCCATTTCCAAATTTTTTTTTATTTTGTGTAAGTCTAGTACTATAACCAGTCCATTCATCACACGGCTTAAAACGTGGTCTCCAACTCCTCTTGCCACGTGATCCGGAATGTTTGGGTAGTTGGTAGTAACATAATGAAATGAGCGCCCGCTGGTGTGTCTGCGGCCTGGCCTGCCAGTGCCTAACCTCCCAGTAGAATTTAATGTTCACTTAAAGTGGGAAGCGGGGCAAGTGGGTTAAACAAGCTCTTTTTTTTTAGGACTTATTTTTTGAGTAAACACCCATCACCATGGATAAATCCACATACTCTTTAATTCTCACAATAACCTTGAAAAGTAGTTATTATTTTCTCCAACTTATAAATGAAGAAACTGAGTTTCAGAGGAGAGGAAAACAGGTAGAAAATTCCCATTTCTTAAGCCTGCTAGAAACTTTGCTTATCATTGCACTTACTCATTTACAAGTAAGTCTGCCAGATCTTTACACTAAAGAATAAGAAACCTGGTTGCAGAAAGGTGATACCACGTTGCTAATCAGTGACCAACTGGGCTTTGAATCAAAGTTGCCTTGACTACAAGCCTGTGTTCCTGTTCACTACTGATGTTCCTTTTTTTAAATTGCAGTAATTTCACTGAACATGAAATCTGCCTTCTTAACAAATGTTTAAATGCACAATACAACTGTTAACTATAAGCACACTGTTGTACAACAGATCTCTAAAACATTTTTCATTTTGCATAACTGAAACTTAAACACATTGAACAGCAAGTAATTTTCCATTTCCCTCCCCACTGCCCTTGGTACCTACCATTCTACTTACTGTTTCTATGAATTTGACTATTTTATATAACTCATATAAAAAGAATCATGAAGTATTTGTGACATGCAGCATAGGACACGCAGTACTTGTCCTTCTATATCTGAACTATTTTACTAAGCGTAATGTCCATCCGTGTTATCACATATGGCAGGTTTTCCTTATTTTTAAGGCTGAATGTATATATGACATTTTCTTTATTCACATGTGTATGGACATGTAGGTTATTTCCATACTTTAACTATTGCGAATAATGCCACAGTGAACATAGGAGTGAAAATATCTCTTCGAGATCCTGATTTCAATTGTCTTGGATATATAGACCCAGAAGTAGAATTGCTAAATTACATGGTAGTTCTATTTTTAAATTTTGAGAAACCTCTATACTGTTGTCCATAGTGGCTGCACAATTTTACATTCCCATCAACGGTATCCCATACAAGAATCTAATTTCTCCACATACTCCTGACAAATGCCATGTGATATTGTGGTTTTAATTTGCATTTTCCTGATTATTAGGGAGGTTGAGTACCTTTTTTTATACCTATTGGCCATTTATGTGTCTCTTTGGAGACGTGCCTATTCAAGTCCTTTGCTTTTTAATTTTTAATTACGTGATTTGGGATTTTTGACTGTTAAGTTGTAGGAATGTATTTTGCATAATAATGCCTTATAAGATAGTTTGCAAATATATTCTTCTATTCCAGAGGTTCCTTTTACTCTGATGACAATTTTTTGTTCTATGCACAGCTTTTTAGTCTGATCATTGCCAAGACCAATGTCATAAAACTTTTCCACTATATTTTCTTGTAGGAGGTGCAGTTGAAGTCTTTAATCCATTTTTAGTTGATTTTTGTGTGTGATAAAAGGTAAGAGTCTGATTTCATACTTTAGAATGTGGATGTCCAGTTTTTCCAACACCATTTGTTGAAGAGACTATATCTTACTCAGTGTGTATTCTATCAGTGTGTAATCTATCTGATAGATTGCCTCCATTTCATGTAGCTGTTATAATCCTTACTCACAACTATCCTTATAATCCTTACTCACAACTATCCTTATAATCCTTACTCACAACTATCCTTATAATCCTTACTCACAACTATCTGATAGATTGCCTCCATTTCATCTAGCTCTTCTTCTGGAGAATTCTCTTGTTTTTTGATTTAGGGGCTGGTTTTTTGTTTTTGTTTTTGGTTTTTGTCTCCCCATATTGGCTAACTCTTTGTGTTTGTTTCTATGTATTAGGTAGATTGGCAAAGACTGGTGTAGGCTTATGACAAACCCTGCCTGTGACTGTCCCTGGGCAACCTGTTTGGAGCTATCAGCAATCCACAGCATGTGGTTGCCTCTGCTGGGCCTGTTTGTGTGCATAAAGCAGCAGAATGAACACCAAGGCTCACTTTAACCAGCTCTGGGTCTGGTGGAAGACCAGTTAAAGTCTCAGAGCACCCAGAGATTCACCCTCTGCCTGTAGGCTTTCTGTTATATTTAAAGAATGAAAGTGCATTCCTTCCAGCTGCATTCCTCAATAGCAGGCTTAGGTACCACAGGGTGAGGCAGAGTAGTTCTTGCAGCCAGGGCTATCACCCCTCCATGCTAATGTCAGTTGGACAGGAATGTTGTGCCTGAGAAAGATGGTTTCTGCAGTATGGGGAATGACTCAGCACAGGGATACTGGTGGCTGATCATTCATTCCTCTCCCCAGAGCAATCAGCCTGACTTTCCTTATATGTCTCTACTCCACTATGCCACTCGTCTGCCAGAGGGTAAGTAGCTGCAAAGAGAATTTTGTGTGTTGGCCCTTTAAAGAACTCTCTGCATCTCCAGCCATCTCTCCCCAGTGGACGGAAATTCCAATGCTTTTCACAGCTCTGTGTTATTTAGATTCTTTTCCCAGTTTTGGTGCTATAGGCTAGGGAGCCCACCTTGGTCTTTAGATCCCACACTTCTTTGGGAGAACCCTCCAGCCACTGAAATATCCCTCTAGAACTTCAGCTACTGCCTGTGGGAGCCCAGCCAGCCCTCTCACGCACCTCTGCACTCCCTACCAGTCTCGTTGTGGTGATATGGCTTCTTCTGTCTGTCCATGGTTATAAGACTTCTCTCTAGCTAGTACTCAGTTGGTTAATCAGGGTGATTTTTCTACAATTCAGTTGTAATTCCTGTTTGGTTCTAGGGGGAGGTTAGTGTAGCTTCCACTTACTCCTCCACTGTCTTTGGTCACTCTTGTCTTTCTATTAACACAGTATGGAAGTCCTAGCCACAGAAATTAGTCAAGAAAAAAGTAATAATGCAAAACATCCAATAAGAAAGAAAGAAAGAAAATTGTGTTAATTTGAAGATGACATGATCTTATATGTAAAAAACTCTAATGATGCAACAATAAAACTGTTAGAACTAATAAATTCAGTAAAGTTGCAGCATACAAAATCAACAAACAAAAATCAGTTGTATGCTTACACACTAACATTGAGCTACATGAAGAGAAAACTTAAAAATATGATTTCACTTGCAGTAGAATCAAAAACAATAAAAAATACTTAGGAAAAAACTTAATTAAGGGGATAAAAGATTTATAAACTTGTACAAAACATTAATGAAAGAAATTGAAGAAGGCAAATAAGTAGAAATGCATCCCATATTTATAGATTAGAAGATTTAATATTGTTTAAATGTTCACACTACACAAAGCCATCTATAAATTTAATGCCCTCCCTATCGAAATCCCAAAGGCATTTATCATATAAATAGAAAGGGAAATCCTAAAATTCATGTGGAACCACAAAAGAAACTGAATAGCCAAAGAAACCCTGAGGAAGAAGAACAAAGCTAGAGTCACCACAATTCCTAATTTCAAAATATATTACAAAGCTATAATAATTAAAGTAATATACAACTGGTATAACTGCTCCTTGAATCCATTTTTCTCTTAGTTCTCTTCCAGTTAGATAAATGGACTAATGAAGGTGAGACAATTGTTTAACTTTTGAAGATATTTCTGTTTCCCCTCCAAAAATTCAATTTACACTTGTGAGGACACATTTTCCAGAGCATTTCCATGAGCATAAACATAGGTTGAAAGACAGAAAATTCCTTAGGCCCCCAACTTCATTTAAGTTCTCATGGTTCAGAGAAAGAGTGGATATTCTTTTGGAAGAAGAATTATAATATGAAATCTGTTTATAAGAATCATTAATCTGTAAAGACAGTACTCCCACAAATCATAAAGAAATGTTTTTAAACACATAAACCTGGATAACATTGAAGGTGAGTGCATACTAACTGTAAACTCTTCTAATTAGCAGTCTCACTGAGTGAACTGACTCGGTCATACTAGAAATTACATCATTTCTAAATCAGGAAACTCTTCTAGGGGATAGTCTTGCTTTACAAACCAAAATACTTGCAATGTCTTCTTCCCAAGATCAGTAAGATTCAGTGGCAGCCTCAAATCATGCATGAGATTCCTGCCCAGCCCACATCATGGACCAGATATCTAAGCAGCCTGAACAACCTTGGCCTAGAACACAGCCAATACTCTGAGCAGAAATGGATCAAACCCCACTATTAACAGTTTACTAAAAAAGGATAGCTGGGTATCTGAAAATTAGTCAAAAGAGCCATTAAAAGCACTAAGACATATCTTGTTGGCCCAAAGAATAAAAACATCAACTAAGCCAAAAAAATAATTGGCACATGAGCAACTTAGAGAAAGAATTGCGATACCTGACCTAAGACCACTGCATGAGCAAAAAAGCACTGAACATTCTATTTCTTATGGAAAACATGGGGATTTACCCAAACTGGTCAGACTTTAGGATACTGAGATGAGTATGAATGATCAAATAACCCTTCCTCTTAGGAAACAGAAGGCAGTTATTTTTTTCACTGTGGCTTGCAATTAATGTAACAAGGACATAAGTGAACATTATCCCTCCCAGATGAATCTGCGGTATGGTAATACATAAAGGATTTTGCCACATATCCTATTTTGTAGATTGTGGGCAAATTTATGAAATACTAATGTACCTTTTTTTTAATTTTTATTAATTTATTTATCTTAGAGAATGGGGAAGGGAAAAAGAAAGAGTGGGAGAGAAACATAAGTTGTTTCTGCCTCTCATGTGTCTCCTACTGGGGACCTGGCTTGCAACCCAGGCATGTGCCCTGACTTGGAATGGAACCGGCGACCCTTTGCTTCACAGGCCCGTGCTCAATCCACTGAGCTACACCAGCCAGGAGAAATACTAATGTACCCTTAATCACATGAATTAATCAGCAAATTGAGAGCTCTTTCTTAAAATGGAGAAGTAAAATTCTGCTTTTTTGCCTGTTTGACTATAATATCTTACCAGCAGCACCTGCCACAGCATCTGTTGTTTGACAATATGAAAATACCCGGGCTTGCTCTTTGTATTTTTCCTGTTAGTTTCAGCTGCTCTGTAAGGCATAAAACCAGACATAAATCGGTTTAAAAGATAAGCTTGAGGTTCTGGGAGAAGGAAGAGAAAGGAACCAATGAGATAGTGAAGAAGAGAGATACAAAGGACAAAGCAAGCAATTAAAAGCTGAATCTGAGAGGAAATGAGGGTCTGGGGAGCCTTTCATCTCTAAACAACCAGTTCAATCTGTCACTGATATGTCCTCTGTTGTGCTGCTGCTGCTGCTGCTGCTGCTGCTGCTGCTGGAAACTGCCACCATCTGACAGATACCTGGTGGATGGTAAAATTCTCTAGTCCAGTCTATCTCATGGGAAAATCAGAACCAATTTTTCCTTCTTACTTGGACCACACAGTGGTCTTTCCCAAGGTTTCTTTAGCAGATCTGATATCTGGATTCAAGAAAAAACTGCTGCACATACAATGCCTAACCATCCTTATCACATAAGAAATATGTCATTCCCCTCAGAGAGCTGTTACATTCTATTACAGTCTTTTCTCTCCCCTCAGAATTCCATCAAAAATGTCTGCCTCCTCGACAAAGGCAGACTGTGTGGGTTGCCTTTTCCTCTCTTCTGACTCCAATTAATGTCTACTCCCTAAAATGGCGTGTATTTTATATGACCCCTTTAAGCTACTGTAGAAAATAAGACAAGAGAGAATCTAAACTAAGATCTGGTTGATCTACCAAAATCTTCCACTCTACTTCCTTTAACACAGCAAAATTATAGGATTTCTTTGATACATAGGCATAATCCATGAATCTGTTAGATAAATAAATTGTGATACTCGAGAAAAGTGAAAGAGAGGATTTTGTGATAATCAGAGGAGGTGAAATTTAATACATTTAAGGAAAATGTTACTGTCGATATTAGAAAACTTTCACTTGAGAAGCTCTTCCCAAAGAGTCTATACACTTCTTCAATAAAACATTAGCATTCTATCAGTCTTCATTATCTAATAGCTTATATTACAGATAATCTGCCTGTTAGAGAGGCTGATTTCTTCATCAATAGACACCAAATGCCACTGAATAACTAAAATCAGTGACATACTCCAGAACCGATAGCCACTCCAGGCTTGTAGCCCTGAGGACCCCAGGGCTGAACCTTGCTGGGCCCTGAGTCCCACGAGTCAGCATGTCACTCACTAACCCTTGCATGTTCTTCAACCTTCCAAGGTTCACACAGTTGGTGGGCTTATCATTCTTATAAATCCAAAAGCATGGGATTAATTTTGTCCTAAGCCAGCTGGCTTTGCCCCTTTGCAAGACTGTAAAAATGACCTCTTAACCCACAGCCTTCCTGCAATTATCCAGTGCAAGTTCAAGTGGATATGGACATCAGTCCAATCTCACCTCACCTCTGTGAGGAAACAGTGAAGACCCATCCCCCAGAGGGGTGTCAGTTTGCATTTACTTTTTTTTTTTATATTAAATTTTATTTAGTTACTTTTCAAGTACATTTTTTTTTAAATCTATTTCTCCCATCCCACCCCCCCCCGCCCGGTCTCCCCCCTCCCTCCCATTCCCCCCCAGTCCTCATCTCTGTGTCTTTCATACTTGTTCCTCAAAATCCCTCCCCCTTTTTCCCCTTAAGTTCCCTTCCCTCTCCCCTCTGGTCGCTGCCCACTTGTTCTCTATTTCAGCGTCTTTGTTTTTATTCTGTTTGCTTGTTTGTTTTATTCTTTAGCTTCCTGTCAAAGGTGAGATCATATACTGCATTTACTTTATAAGAACAAGAACTCTGCGTTTTTTGTTTTGTGTTGTTTTTGTTTGTTTGTTTTTTGTTTTGGTATCCTCAATGAATTCGGGCCTTATTTATGAGATGTGGAGAAAAAGTAAGGTTATCCAATGGGGCTAACCAGGGGCAGGGAAGAACACAGTGGGGCCCAGTCTGTCATGCAAGTCCCCTCACCCTTGACATATTATGGACTCAAGACAGAGCTTTGGAGTGACCTCGATGAGCTGTCTCTTCAATGCCCAGGAAGGCCAGCTTAGTGGACTTCCCACCACCACATGTGAGAATGAGGGGAGAGTGGCTGGCCCCGTAGGAAACTTGCTGTGGTGCCAATGGTACTACCTGTGTAGGAAAAATGCACTCCTGTGTGTTTCTTCTTTACTATTCACACACACAACACTTCATTTCTGACACTTCTGGTCACCAAACGTGTGGGAGATTTTCTCCCCAGCAAGCAATTCTCTGCAATACCAGCCCCTATGCAAGAGCTACCCAGGAGCCCACTCAGTGTCACCCCATTAGAACAAAAGACAAAAGATGCTTCATTCACCCAGGAAATTCCGGGGAACTCAGGGGCTCTGTGATAAGCTTTCCAAGAGCTCTTATCACTTAGGAAGCTACAAATTGTGTCTGTCAGGAACTGGGGGAAGATTTTTTTTCCTATTATTTCCCACTATCCATCTGACCCTTCTTCTCTGGGAGGTCTTCTTGTTCACAGATTTCTCACAGTCAGAAATACTGGAATTAGTGCCAAAAGATGTGAAGGCCAGAACCTCTTATTTCCTGCTTCATGGCTTAATAATTCACATTATTAACCATTTCATCTCTTTTTTTATTTTTTAAGAGTTTGGTTTTTTTTGCATATTTTTAGTCAGAGGAGAAGGGAGGGAGAAAGAGAAGGAGAGAAACACCAATGTGTGTTTACCTCTCACACACCCTCTACTGGGGACCTGACCCACAAGCATGTGCCCTGACTGGGAATTGAACAGGTGACCCTGGTTTGCAGGCTGGCACTCAATCCACAGAGCCACACCAGCCAGGGCTCATTTCATCATTCTTATCAATGAGCATTTATACATCCCCATGACTTCCCAATACTCCCTGGGAGACCTCATGCTGCTTGTTTAATTGCTGAACACCTGAAGGGTTTAACTGCATTACAGTAACTAAAAGAAAATAGCAAATTAATCAGAGTTGCTACCTCACATATTGTTCTCTTAACTCGAAGTAACAATTATGGTATTCTGCCTTAAGACGGTCATGTCAACTGTGGTACAAACTAAAAAAGATATTACCTCAGGTCCTAAAGTTTGTAAATAACTGAAGGCTGGTTAAAGGATATGGTAATAGAGAGTAGTGCTTGCCATTTTAATACTTTCCTGAGCCTGGTAACTGATGAGTCTTGTACACATAACTTATAAAAGTGTTTGACTTCTTACTGAGGAAAGATTATATTTGTGATCTTCTCCATCAAAATCAATCTTTTCAACTTGGTATTGATTCTTTTCCTCCATTATCTTTTTAATCTTTATTCTTTTAACCCCCATTACTGATGAAAAAATGAACACTCTTTTAACTTACAAGATGTTTAGTCTGTTTGAAGGGGGTATTGGAGGGATTTATCATAAAAATGCCAGGAACTAGGTCTTAACATATCTCTTTAGTGTCTTGTTGCACCAGGTACGTCTCTAGCCCTAGAAATTCCTCTGTCAGATTAAGTGACACTTCATGACTGGATAAGACTTCAAACCCACTCCCACCCAGTGTTAATCTACCACCAGAAATGAAAGCAACTGCTTTCATAGCCAAGCCAAGGCCGAGTCTAACAGGAAATGCCTGAGAATTCTTAGTCTGTCAGGCAGCAATGCTAAGGCTCATTAGGGAGGCTCTGATTCCAGATTTGCCATGGCAACCTCTAGAGATACACATCTAGTATGTTAGTGACATGCCGACATCACGGTTTGCTCCTTGAAAGAGGAGCAAGCAGAGGCAAGACTCCCTGATTATCATCGTGAGGTTAAAACGATGCCATGGGGGCTGGTGCGGAGAGAGCTGCTTTAACATAGCTCACATTGCTGCCTGAGATAAGAGCAGGAAATATGTGACTGTTCGGCCTCTTCTCTTCCAGAAGAAATGGGATCTACTATAGCAGGAAAAAGTCTGTTGGCATTTAACAACAAGAAATCTAGTTCATTATTTAGCCTCTAACCAATACTTTACCCTTTTTGAAAATGAACTACAGAATGCTGTTTGTAATTATGCCACAAAGTTTAGGTCCTTTTAAATCTTAAATCTTTCTTTTATTAAGCATTGAAATAGCAGTGGATTATTATTTTAGTGGGGCACTGCTGTGATGGATTATTACTTCAGTAGGACACAGTGGTGATTAATGACTAGAGGGGAAAATCAGTTTTTTTCAGAACTGTTGAATTGCACTTCAGTGTCCTTGAAAATAGGATGGACACGTAGGGGACGGAGCATTATGAGAGCTAGTGATAATTTTGGGGAGTCTTCCTATGTGTTCTGCTCTTTGAGTGGGAAGGAGGGATATGGGTAGGATCGAGCATGTCAGAGATACAGCAGAGCAACACAAAAGATTGGGGTTATCATTTGACCAAGGTCTGATGTGAGAATTCCTCATTAAACTCACAGGCTTTTGAATCTTCCAGGTATGTTTCCAGCGCTGGAAAAAGAGAAACTGCACAGGTCCTGTGAAGGTTGGGGTGCTGTTTTGGCGTCTTCCGGACCGGATCTTGTTCGTTGTTGTCAAAATGAGACAAAAACTGGCTGAAAAGGTCTCCCTTTCACTTTGTTCCCTTGAAGTGCAGCATGAAGTCACATCAAGATCTTCTCTTGATTTCTCTTCTCCCATCAGCTTCTACCCTGTTTCTTTTTGCTCCTCTCTGTTCCCAAGATTTCCAACTTCTTTCTCCCCATTCTCTACTAAACCCAATCCCAAAAGATTTTGTCCACCTACTTCAACCGAATTGACTGTCAGCTTGCTTAAATCTTTAGGGGAGAACCTTAGGCTTATTCTAGCTGGGGCCACTAAGGGAAAAAATGAGATTTGAAAGATGGGTTAGAAAAAACTAAAGTTTAGGGCTTCTTCTTAGACAGTCAAAGAAGAAGTAAATGCCCAGGTAACAGAATAGTAGTGGGAAACCCTGAACTGTCACAGCTACAAAAAGAATTATAATAAAATAATATAAGTGAGGGCTGGTTATGATGGCATTAGTTTGTAAGAAAATTCAGAGCACAGGAAGAAATCTAGAAAGATTGTCTTTTCATCACTCCTATCTTTTCTGGCTTTGGGAGCCTTCTTCAAAATATGCCTTAAGGTCAGAATTCTTGGGAGACCTTTATTTTCAGTTTCTAGGATGCTTTGGATGTGGATTTAAAGGTCTGTTATCAAAAATCAAACCTACACAGAATACCACTAAGTAATAAATAAGAACAAAATATTGCCAACTCAATAACTTGGATAGGTCTAAAAAATAGCATGCCAAGTGAAAAAAGTTCACCTCAAATAACTTCATACTATATGATTTTCTTTATATGGCAATCTCTAAGTGAGAAAGTTATAGCAATGGAGAACAAATTAGTGGTTGCAGGAGTTTGGTTTGGAGGAATGGTGTGACTTTTATGGGGAAGCACAAAGAGTTTCTTTGTGGTGATGGATTCTTTCTACATCCCAATAACAGTGTAGGTTACTAGAATCTGGATATGTGGTCCAAATTTATAGAACTACACACACACAAGAATGCATTAAAAACTGGAAAACTGGTGAGATCTGAATAAAGTTCGTACCTGAATAATATCGTACCAACATCATCTTCCTGACTTTGACAACGCGTGGTAGGTGTGTAAGGTATTATCACTAGGGAAAGCTCACAGAAGGGGACTCTGGACACTCTGCCTTATTGTGGCAACTCTTTGTGATCTTAAGCTATTTCAAACTAAAAAATCTATTTTACAAAGTTAAACATATAAATTTTACAAGAAAAAGAGAAGAGAATATTAGACTGTTCAAATTATCCAATTAGGTAGGTACATAGAAAAAAAATGTGTAGGTTTGTTTGTTTGTACCACAGATATGAATAAAATGGCCACAATTGTATTAATATTTTCTAAGTGTTTTATCATCATTTTCCAATCCTCAAATCTAATGTTTTATCATTAAAAAATTAATTTTTTACAGATAAGCAAAAATAAACAAAAATGATATAATAATTGCACAGAACCGAAGTCTATTTGACCATGGTTTGTTTGTTTTTTAAATCTTTCAGAGGCATACTGGCCTAAACAAATGGTAAACATATGATTTAATAAAGGATATATCAGCATCTGAAAGGCAATATCTTTATCTCTTAAATGTACCAATTAAAAGAATTATTTGACTGTGACAATACATAAATCAACTTCATTTCTGAGAAATAACAGTAGCATGCAGAATTAAATGCACATTAGTTACTTTTACTACTTGTTCACAAGTATTTATCAGGTGGCTACATTATAACTGGTACTATGTGTGACACTGGGAATGCAAAATAAATAAACATGATTTGTGACTTCAAAGCACTCACCTTGGGCACTGAGACTAAAGATAAACACAATAACATACATTTCTACCAATCTCCCCCACCCAACTCATTTTATAGTAACTCTTTTTTCTTCCAGTGTTGTGAAGGCAGACAAACGAGTTTACCAAAGTTACACTGCAACATAATTAAAACTTGTTACCAAGCAGTTTCTTCCTGCCCATACCTAGGTAATAGGAGTTAATAATAGTTCTCGATGTGCAGTAGAAGCACAGGCAAGATAGCAGGTAACTGATTATGTTAATAAGATAATTAAATTTCATTAAAATCAATTACCAACATAGCAATTTTCTTTTTTAGTCATTCACAATAGTCCTTTCCTTCTCTTACCACCTTATGTGCAACATTTATTATCTAGAAAGGAAATTAACCCAATCTGCTCTTTTCCCTGGTTTGGTGCACAGTGCTCATGCGCCCATCGGGATGAGCCCTGCCTTCATTCTCCTCTTTACTTGTGTTGGATTCCTTAACTCACCCCCACCACAACACAATTTTAACACCCAAGGTGAAAGCCATTTACTGCAAAGTGTGACCAGTCCTTGTTTAAGTCTCCATAAGCCTGGCCTGGTATCTGCTTCATTTCTAATCTACTCCTACTCTATTGAGCATTTTGTTTTTAAAAATCAGTTGTTTAACCTCCCTGAATGTCTTGTAAACTATAACTTGAAAAAAAGTTCTAGTTATAATGTCTACTACTAATAAGTATGTGTTTAAATTTATTAGTTAGCTTTAAGAGGCAACCTTCCGTCTACTTACCAAATGGCAGTTATAATCCTGAATGCAGAGTGTGAACCATTTAAACCAGATCAATTTGAGGTAGGTCCATGCCTAGAGTCTTGGTCCAGCGTGACAAACTGACCATCTGCCCACTGGTTGAAAAAAATTCTGTCTATCCCTCATCCTTCAGCTTCTGTACCTTAGTCACCCCTAACTAGTACCAGTGTTGGGGAAGGAAGGAGTAAATTAGAAACTTGCCCTCTTTTGAACTTTGGAATAAAATTAACAATTAAATAGAAAGTAACCCAAGTTGAATTTTCTTCACACACACCTCACTTCTATTTAGCAAAAAAATAAAATAAAATAACACCATTTGGGGGGGTATATAATCCTTATAATATTAATTTATTCAACAAATGTATATTGAGCACAGAGATTAAGATAAAACAGTGAACAAAACAAATACCCCTGCATTCACAAAGCTTCCATTCCATGAGTGGAGAGATAATCCACAGATATGAGATATAATCCAGGGCCATGACAGACAACTTGCTCATTTGCACAGAAATATAGGGGCTGATTATTTTACAGTGGGCACAGTCAAAGTTATGTGACATGAGAAATAGCATTTTCTTTTATGTGTAATAATAAAAAATTAAGGCTCTCCTTTGTATAGCACAGTGCTCTTGTTTCCCGGGTAAACAATTGAGAGACCTCCTTCACTGCTCTCACTAGAGATGGACAGAACAAACAAGAAGTGACGCCCACATCTGTTCTCCCGGTGGTATCTGAGCCCAGCTCCTCTTGCTGAATGGAGAAGAGCCCCCACTTGCCCCCAGACTAATATGAGGCCCTGGAGTTTATAAGACCTCAGGAGGGATCAAAGGTATAGCTTGAGGTGGTATTTCTTCCTCTTATGAGGAGACTGAGATTTCCCAGTGAAGGCCTGAGGGCACTCGTCCAAGGGAAATGAGTGGCTGCTTTGAAGTTAAAGAAAAGAGAAGGAGGGTTAGGAGAGGCATCCATACCTTGAAGCACAGGGCCCACAGGCCCTTACCCTGGGTCCTATAAAGGAGTAACAATCACAACTTTAAGATTCACGTGATACCTCTCATAGAACCAGGTTTGTGTTTGACCTGGGACAAACTAAGCACATAGGACAGTCTCCAGAAAAGGATGGCAAATACCCCTGATATATACTGCTCGGCTTTCCAGTGGACAAAACACACACACACAGACTCGTAGACAGTTTCCACAGGTTATCAACAACAGCGCAATGATCCCTGATTGGGGGCAGTGGGCGGGGGGAACCTCCTACACTTGAGATTGTGAGACTAAATTCTGGGTTATCACACATACACGTGAACAGGGACAATTCTTTAGGACAAAGGAGGGACTTTGTCATACCAGTGTAAGTATGTATGAAGAGTACATAATATATTACATACAATGCTTGGAATTTCTTTGGAGCAAGTTTCTCTAGCATTCCAAAGAATAATCATGCAAGTAAAGCTCCCCCGTCCTTCTACGTGGTTCTATATCAAGTAATTATGTCAATACAGAGTCCAAACCCTAGGTGACCAGTTAACTTCACAAACACACACTGAACCTTAGTAAGAATTGAGCCACATCATCAAATGATGTAAAACTCTATATTTTTGTTCTGCCTGCTAATAGCTTACATATGGGTTTTACATGTAAAACATATTACATTACTGAAAAGGGCCCGGAATACATAGCACATTTTTATTAATATTTCTGAAACCTATGAAATGTGATAAAGCCCACAGGAAAAAGAGTATAAGCAAGTTATAGGAATGGCTTTTTGGTTAGTATATTATGTATTTTCTTTCATTTACTTAGAACTTGAGCCATGTGGATGTCATTAAGTTATGTTTTGAAAGAAATTTTTCAAGGTTTTCATGTCTGAGTAATTAACCAGTTTAGTTAATGTATTGAATATGTTTATATTTTGTTCACATCCTTTTGTTGAGTACCAATTGAGTGCATATCTCTATAATTAATTATAGAGCCACCAAAATATTTTCATTGCTCTAAAAATATAAAACAATGATTTGTAATACCTTTCACTTTGAAGTATCACCTTGATATATTAAACTATTTTAACCACTGCCAATGATACAGGGTGCAGCCAAGGGGGGGCCCCCCCCAAAAAAAAGATTTGGAATGGTGTCCAGAATTCAAAGTGTATGGGAATAATGGAGAGACATATAAGATGTCCTCACCCCACCCCCACAGGTGTGAGTTGGGGGGGAAGGGACAGTTTTGCACAGCCACAGCCTTGCAGCTAATCCATGGCATTGTCTTTTAACATATCTATAGCCTCTGGCGGTCACTTGGATATGTTAAATGGCTGTGGCCAGGCTTGGAGCTAGGGGGATGAAGTCACTTCCCCCCAAGATGTAACTGGGGGCAGGTCCCCCCAAGTTACAGCGCTTGCGTAGGGGCTTGGAGAAGATTGGCTGGAGGACATGGGATGATTACTGCCCAGACTAACGATGGCAGCCCAGTAAACTTGTATTAATACAGAATACTGGCAGGTGTAACTGATCTTGGGAGGAGTCGGAAATAGGGGTACAGAGGAAGATGGGTGCTGGGATTTAAGAGCCAGGCACGGCAGCCATTGAGAGAGAGCCACGCGGTTTCAGCAGAGTGAGGACCCCCTGTTGGTGGGGTGAAAGAGGGAGCCACGTGGTTTTGGCAGAGTGTGGAACCCCTCTTTCCCAGGTGAAAGGGAAAAACCACGCAGCTTTGCCAGAATAGAGATCCCTGCAGCCAGGTGAAGAAGACAGCCACATACTTTTGGTGGAGTGCGGACTCCTGCAGCTTTGGTAGAAGAGGCCCACGCGGCTTTGGGGTGCCCCCTTTGGCCGCGGGGCCTGAAAAGCAACAGAGACTTTGACTGGAACTGGGTACAAAGGACTCTTGCCAATGGACCATGAGAGGGTACCACAGTACTTTGGATTAACTGGAGATCCTGCCTGCACAGTGACACAGCTGACGGTGCCAGCGGCCTGCAACACAGACGTGTGCTCTTTTCCTGATTTACGGTACCTGGAGTTGGGACAGTGGGAGAAGGGAGCGCTGTGTGGGTGTAGGTGTACAACCTAAAGGACTTTGATATTTTAGTGGTGGCATTAGGCCTGAATAGCATTAAATAAACATTTTGTTTCCTTTTCACAAATCTCTGGCATTAAGAGATGTCTTTCCAATTGGCGGCGGACAGAAGGGCCCAGTAGATTTTAGTATTTTGGTTTTTGGGAGGGGCCCCTGTTGTACAGCAGTTTTGGGCATCCCTAGGTGGGCCAAATATTGTATTGCCCCTCCCTCGGACCTCCTCTTGTTCGGTAACACCAAAACAAACACATTTTAAAAGTGCAATTTAGATGCAGAGGTGGTGATATTTCAGGTTATCATTACAAGTGCTCCTAGACAAATTGCCTATTGGTAGATAATGCTCTCAAAAACAAAGCTTTTAAACAGCAAAGAAACATTGGGTTTAATATCACATTCAGCCTTGACAGTCTTGAGGACCCTAACTTCCTTTTTTTTAAAACTTTATTTAGTTATTTTTCAAGTACAGTTTTTTGTCTATTTCTCCCATCCCAGCCTAACTTCTTTTGAGTGCAAATAGCTAGGTTTCAAAAAGAATGAGAAAGGGAAACACAAACATGGGGGGTGGTGGGTGGTGTTGGTACAGCCAGAGCCCACTGCCAACAGGAGACATGCTGGGAAGGCGATCTGTCTTCCCTTCTTCTTCTTACTTCAGAAAAAATACTTCAGATGCATATTTTCCAGATACAGTTCAGTGAGCAGACTCACTCTCCAAAACCCTGGGGGAGGGGCTACTCCTCCCTGGTTCAATGTTCCCTGTAGTGGCTGGATCTGAAGAGTAGGCATTTCCACGAGCCTGCTGGAGAACAGGGTGTGATAAAGTAACTTCACTACATTGTCTTCCACTGAAGGTTTACAACAGTTCAGGACACCAATCCATTCTTTACTCTCTAGAGCCAGTGTTTCTCTAAAAATAACTCTGAAGAGCCCTGGCTGGATAACTCAGTTAGAGCATTGTCCCTATAACCCAAAGTTGTGGGTTTAGTTCCCAGTCAGGGCACATACAAGAATCAAGTGATGAATGCATGAGTAAGTGGAATAACAAATCGATGTCTCTCACTCTTTCTGCCTCCCTTTCTCTCTCTTCTCTCTCTCTCCACCCCTCAAATCAATAAAAAATATTACTCTGAAGATAGTTCTTAGTGAGTCTATGAATATCTTCATACAGATAACATGGTAAGGAGAACTTGAATTTTCATTATTACAAATAAAAATTCTATCATAGACAACACTGGATTTAGATACAATAAATGTTTGCCAAATTGAAACAGTATCTATAATTTCAGTCTATTTAGTCTACTGTAGCTAGTTTACTAGTCTACTACTATAATTTCAGTATATCTAGTCTACTATATACATCATCCAAGGTGGCCAGGGATCTATCTAAATTACCAAACAAAATAAGTTGACTAAAGATTTTTCTAACTTGAAATAGACAAGTGTCATGCCACAGTGCTGACCAGTCATCTCACTGTTTTTCTAGTTTCCATTTGCCTTGCTGGATAGACAATGAGTCCACCTGGTCTTGTTCAGATCTCAAAGTCATTCTTCAACAGGTTTACCCTTACAGTTCCATCTACAATAGTATCATCCTGCCCTCTATTTTTTTACCCTACTTTATTTTTCTTTGTAACATAGATATCACACTAGCATTATGATATATATATTTATTTGTTTATTGCCATGTTCTTCAACAGAATACAAAGCTCTTTTAAGGGTGAGAGTCATATTTAATTCAGTACTATATTGCCACCAATGGATAGATAAAGATAATGCAGAGGTATATGATGGATTATGACTCAGCCAGAAAAAAAAAAAGGAAATCTTGCCATTGCAACAACATGGATGGAACTCAAGGGCATTATGCCAAATGAAATGAGTCAAACAGAGAAAGACAAATAGTATATCATCCCTCTTATGTGTGAAATCTAAAAAAACTGAACTTGTAGAAAAGGAGACTAGATTGGTGGTTGCCAGGGTGGGGACTGGGGAAATGAGTAAAGGCAGTTAAAGGGCACAGACTTCCACTTGCAAGAGAATAAGTTCTGAGGATGTAACACACTGCATGGTGACTGTGGTTAACAATATTGCGTTGTACGTTTGGACAATGGTAAGAGGGTAAACCCTAAAAGTTCTCAACACAAACAAAAAAAGGGCAACTCCGTGAGTTGATGGATATGATCATTAACCTCATTGTGGTAATCATTTTGCAATGACAGGCATTTATCAATATAAAATACTCAAATCACAATTTGCATACCTTAAATGTACACACTATCTGTCAGTCATACCTCAGTATAGCTGGAGTGGGGAAAAATATGTTTTTAAAAAATTAAATGGGAACACTATTTTCATAGAAAGTGGTTGGGATTTTCCAAAACTGATAAAAAATGTTAAGCCACAAATTCAATTGGTACAAGATAAGTGAGAAGAAAGGCATTCCTAGGTACATCATAGCAAAACTGGTGAAACAAAATCTTAAAAGTAGACAGAGGGGGCAAGTTGCTTTCTAAGGAGCAACAATAAGACTGAGAGATGCCTTCTCCACAGAAATATTGAAGGACAGAAGACCAGAACTGACATCTTAAAACACTGAAAGACAACTGCTAACCAACAATAGTACTTAGTGAATATAACGTTCAAAAACCAAGATGAAATATGTACTTTTCTAGGAAATAAAAGCTTGGAGAATTCATTACCAGCACACCTGAGTTCAGAGAAATACTAAAGAAAATTCTTCAGGCAAAAGACAAATGATTCTAGACACAAAGAAATGAAAAAAGAAATGAAGAGCACCAGAAAAGGTAAGGTGTGAAATAAATATAAAAACAAATGATTTTGACTACAGAAAACAATGGTTATACTGTTATTGTGGTTTTATATATGTGTAAATATTTGTACAATGTGACAAAAGTAATTCAAAAGGCAAGAAAGAGTGAAACTTCATTAAAGTAAATTTTCAAACATTATCAGGTAAGTGCTAAAAGTAAATGGACTGCCCAATATCACTAGACACTAGAAGAATGTTCCTAATGTGAAAGATGGAGACCAAAGTAGTAAACATACAAAGCCTGCCTTGAAAGAAACAGAGACAATGCAGGAAGAAAAAAAAATACTGGGAAAGAAAATAACTAATATACTTAAATAATAAAAGACATTGTATTTGTGAAATAAGAAAAGAAAGTTCAAGAGAAACATTAAGAAAAACAAACTATAATGTATTTTTAGAAATTAAAATGACAATAGCAGAAATTAAAAATTCAATAAATAGATTTAATAATAAAATTAAGTAAATCTCTTAAAAGGTAGAAGAAAAGGAAAAATAAAGTAAAGGAGAGAAAAGATTAGGATCAATCCAGGAGATGCAATATCAGAATAATAAGTTAGAGAAAAAATAAAAGTCACAACAGAAGGAAGAAAATTATTGTTTTCTTAAATTTTTTTCAAGAGAATTTCTCCAAATTGAGAGGCAGGAGCTTCCAAACTAAAAGTAGTAACAAAAGGAATGAAAAAAATTTTTATTATAAGGCACATCATTAAAATTATCAGATCACCAGGGGGAAAAAAGATTCAATAAATTCCAAAGAGAATTAAAAACCAAAATGTCCAAATTCAAGCCATCAAGAAATAAGCACCAGATTTCTCACTAGCAACAAAGCAAACCTAAAAATCAGGTTTTAAATCAGCTTTCAAATATTTTGCAGAAACATGACTTCCACCTTAGATATCTGTACTGGACCAAACAAAACATCATGTGAGAACAAAACAGAATCACCTGCTAAGTTCCCAAAATCTTTATCTCCCAAGTCCCCCTTTGTTTGCTCAACTACTGAATGATATTCTCAACCTAAATAGGGGATTAAACCAAGAAACAGGAAGATATGGGATCCAAAACACAGGGGATCCATCACAGAAGCCGACCAAAGAGAACCTCTCCCAGGGCGGTGAAGGGGAGGTGCAGGATGGCAGTTGTGAGGCAGGCCTTGTGGGTAACCAGTCCAGATCAGGAGAGAGCCCACAGGTGGGTGTGCTTCCAGCCCTCCACCTCCCTCAAAATAGGAAACAGATAAATAACCTAATATTTTCATATGTACTGGTTGTATTTGAGAAGAAATGTGTGCTTCTGTTCAGAGAATTTGAAAATAAGTGGTGATCTTTTTTGCTTAAGTACACACAAGCCTAAAGAGACTTAAAGAAAAGGAAAAGAGAGTGACAGAGAAAGCCAATTATTAACTCCAGGAAAACCTAAACTTGTAAAAAATAGAAAATATAAGCATACCTTGCCACACAGCACAGCTGTGACTATATTTATATATAGTACCAAAAGTATAATCAATGAATTTTGGTGTAATTAAAAAAATCAAGGTTCTTTCAGTCAAGATGGCAGTATAGGCAAATGCAGCACTCACCTCCTCTCATGACCACATCAAAATCATCTAAACTACAGAATAGTCGCCATTTAGAATAGCCTGAAGTCTAGCTGAATGGAAATCCTACAACTAGGGATTTAGGGAAGAAGCCACATCAAGACCATTAGGAGAGGCAGAGACACTAAATAGGCTGTGTCTCTGCCCATTTG
This sequence comes from Artibeus jamaicensis, assembly GCF_021234435.1. Lineage (NCBI taxonomy): Eukaryota > Metazoa > Chordata > Mammalia > Chiroptera > Phyllostomidae > Artibeus > Artibeus jamaicensis. The sequence continues at coordinate 7,734,865 of NW_026521904.1, forward strand.
CTAACACCTGGTGGGTATAAATTGGGAGGGATATGTCAAATGCAGATGTCCCCCCACTGAGGAGCCAGGGGTCCCACCCCGCACCAGGCCCCCCAGCCCAGTGTCCCAGTGCCAGAAAGAGAAGTCCTCATAACTTCAGCTGTAAAATAACAGTGACATCCTGGCTGAGTGAGACAAAGGATTTCCAGAGTCCCAGGAGTTCCTGTTGAAGGGTGCGTGCATAGAGTTACTTAGGTTCATGCACTCTGAGCTCCAGCCCTGGGGCACCAGAGATATACAGGGAAAAACTGAATTATCTGGCATCAGGGTGAATGCTTAAAGGGCAGTTTTCTGACAGACACAAGTGCTGGCAAAGGCCATTGTTTCTTTTCTGAGCCCCACTGCCACCTCCCCTTACTCTCTCTACCTGTCCCCACAGAGCTGGTAGGCAGGTGCCATATCTGTTCACCCTACCCTGGTGATTTCCTGAGACCCAGCCCCTCCCAACTTTCAGGCCCACACAAAGCTGTTTCCAGTGGCTTTTCCACATGAATGGCATTTCTTGGCTCATGCTTCAGACTTCCCTAAACTCTTTCAAACAAGTAGCATCTGGGTTTAGTGACCCCCATACCTCTCACTAAGTGACTCCAGCCCCACACTAGTATTAGCCAGCTTTGGTTTGCAGCTTGGCCTCACCTGGGCATCTCCAAGCCCAGCACAAGTAGCAGCTGCCTGCAGATCACTGTATGGCATGTGTCAGGTGTTCCCTAGCAGAACACAGGTGGCAGCTAACCCTGGCCTGAAACTTTCATAAGGTCCAAAAACCAGGGCACTTGGTCGACAGCTTCAGACTATATAGAAGAACCACCCAACCACCTCCATAAGCAACACACTCAAGTGACAGACTCACTGGGGACCAAAGAAGTACTAAAGTAAATTCTGCTCTGTGGGATGGACTCCTGCACAACTGATCCTCCACAGTGGTCAGTGGTCACAGCCAGTCATTGCAGTTGATCAGCCTGGGTTCAATCCCTCCCACTGATGTGCCAAGAGCAATCAAGGCTCATCTACAAGAGGAGGGTGGACATAGCCCCAATGAAGGGCACACCTGGAATGCCCAGCTTCACTGATCAGGGAGGCTGTGCCACTGGACCCTACAGGCACCTACTACAAAAGGCCACTCTTACCAAACCTGGGAGATGTAGCAGCTCTTCCTAATACATGAAAACAAACAGAGGGAGGGTGCCAAAATGAGGAGGCAAAAAAATGTGTATGGTGTCAGATGGGTATGAAGTTTATCAAGATGATCATTTAAGTAAGTTATATAATGTCTAATCACTGGGGTGCACGCCTGAAACAATATAATACTGTATGTCAACTGTAAATGAAAAATAAAACATGATTTAAATTTTAAAAATAAAAGTAAAATAAAATAATAAGAAAGCAGATAGAGGAGGGTGTATATTGAAGTTGTGGGTGGCAGTTTTATGAGCACTAAATTTTTTAACTTCCATAGTAAAAAGCCAGTAAAGAGCTAAAGCTGAAAAATTCAAGGAATTCTGTTGCGAACAAGTTATTTAGAAATATGGCAGTGAACAGCAGGAGGAATACTTAGAGTTGGAAGAGGTTGACTCTGAAGACAAGGAATCAAAAAAGAAAGGGGTGGAGCAGGAGATTGCTGTTTTACTTATGAGCTTTGTAAAAGATTTGACTTTTTAAACTTTGTATATGTAGAACTTTGATAAAATAATACTAAATTTCAAAAGAGAGATGGTGATATAAAGCTTTGTGAGATGCCAAATAAAACTACATTGAGTCTTTGGTATGACAGTAACTTGAAATGCTTGAATCCTAAAACTAAAACCTTGCTTCTCTGGTCCTCATTTTTTCCTCTGGGGATTGATTAATTCAGAGTAAAAAAAAATCTCTGTGAACTACTAATTACTAGCATTTAATGTCCCCTTTCCTCATGTGCAGTTGCAAATCATTGTTGCTAAGAACTAGGACTGCCAGGTTCATTCTAAGGAGGTCTATAGGTCACAATGTACTTTATAAAAGCCAAGGTGAAAATCTACACTTTTTGTTCTATTTCTCTTGTGTGACTAAACAAAAAGCATGAATAGCAATGTGACTCTCTGTAAAGCTGAATGTGTACCAGGTGCAAGGACAGATCGTACTTCATGTTAGTGAATACACCAAGGATTTCATTGCTAAACGACTTCACTCTGCTGAAAAGAATTACTGTCACCAGAGGACTTTTATTAGCAGAAGCAGCTATGAATGAGTGCAAATGCAACATAAAGCAACATAGCATTGGAAGATCAATGACTCTTTTGGGTTTATCCCAAGAAGAGTGCCTCCTCCCTACTTTCAGATCCAGCCAGCAATGGTGCTGCTTTCCAGACAGACATTAACAAAGAAGCCTCTCTTTTGTTGCTCTCTTCCACCTAGAAGCATTTTCAAGCTAACCTGAGAATAGTGATGTCAGGTTAGCATGGTATTGCAGCCATAATTTTTACTTATTATTAGAGGGAAATTAAATTATCATAATAAAATTCTATCAGGCATCCTCTAACTCCCCTCATTATTTACTTATATAAACACTGATTCTTGCCTGATGACCAAAAATGGTGAAATTTACAATGAGGATCTCTTTGTCCCATTGGGCAAGTGATACCGTCAAATATTGGGTGATCCAACTCCAGGCAGGGAATCCAGCCCTATCTAGTTTTACCTGAATTTGGCTGCCAACAAGAGAATATTTCTCCCCTCTTACAATATAGCTTCCACAGAGGGAATATAACTGACTATAGAAAGCACAGGAATAAAATATGAGATTGTCACGCATTGTGAAAAGAAGCCAGTGTGATCTGGCTTTTAGGAAATCCTGGCTGTGGAATGTTTCTAAAAATGATTATGTAGTCATAACATCCAGTTAGCCACTTCTGAAAACGTGATTTCCAGTGTGCTGGCCATTTTGGCATGCTTCCTAATTCTCAGATGGTTTCCATTCATTCAACTCAAAAACATAAGTGCTAATTGCCTTGCTCTGGACTCTCTTAGTAGGTGTAAACTTTTCCTCTGAGGCCAGAGGGTCTTCTCCCATGATTCTTGTTAATGTTAATAAATGAAGCTCTATAGTAAAATGCTGGTCAGGGTAAAATAACTCTCAGAACATATGGACTCAAGATGATCATCCACAAAGAGGCAACAAAGAACTGATGTTCAGTTTTCTTCCCAGTCCAGACTAGTTTTCTGCTTCATATACCTACAAATAGGTGAAAAGAATCTATCCCTTGGATCTTCTATTCATCTGCTTGTAGTTGATAAAATCATGTTGCACTTTTCCTGTGTGGGCAGATTGTTAAGGTGAGCATTTTTCACCCATCCTCACCTGCTTTAAAGGAAGATATTGATAAGATATGATATAAGGAGTTCAAATATTTGAGGGCATACAGGACCTACACATGAAACAGTTAATTAACAAATATAGGGACAGTTCCCCAAGTGACGACAGACTGAGGCAAATGAGATAATGCTATGGGAATTGGCTAAGGGAAGGTATGGTGTTTGCTCAGGGAAGGTAGGTCAAGAGGAAGTGACAATGAGCTGAGACTTTAAGATAATTTGACTGCCAAGATGGAGGCATAGGCGGAAACACTTTGCTTCCTTGCACAACCAAATCTAAAAACAATAAAGTTTTAACAACAATAAACATAGTCAAACTACAGAAAATCGAACAATACGGAGTCTGAAAATAATGAACTGCTCAGCTAAACCGGTGAGAGGTGCGAAGCCAGCAGCTGAGCGGGTCGGGCAAAAACGATCCCCCCGACCTGGAGGGCACGCAGGCAGGCGGGGGTGCAGATCCCAGGTGCAGGGTAGCTACTACCAGATCCAGGGAAAGCACGGCACAGCTGTCTGTCTGTGGTTGTGCATTTGTGCGCAGATAAACCAGTGAAGAGACGTGCATTGAGACAGACCCTGCAGGCCCCAGTGCAGGGTGGCAGGCTCGCACATTTGCGCTCAGATAAACAGGCAGGGGTGAGCGGCGAGGCAGACTGGGCGAGTGGAGAAGACAGCCATTGCTCCCTCTCTGACCCCACCCCCACATACAGCATCACAAACCAGCAACCTGGGGGGCCCCACCCTGGTGAACACTTAAAGCACCTCTCCTCATAGGTAACAGGCACAAAGAGATCAAAACATGGCTCAAGAACAACTCAGAGCCCCAGAGCCAATAAATCTAAGCAATGAAGACATAGCCAAACTTTCACATGCACAGTTCAAAACACTGGTGATCAGGATGCTCACAGAACTGGTTGATTTTAGTCACAAATTAGAGGAACATATGAAGGCTAAACTAGTTGAAATGAAGGGAAATGCACAGGAAACCAATAGTAATGGAAAGGAAACTGGGACTCAAATCAAGGGAATGAAGCAGAAGGAAGAAAAAAATGGCCAAACAGGAAAATATGAAGAAATAAGAATTCAAAAAAATGAGGAGAGACTTAGGAACCTCCAGAATATCTTTAACCGCTCCAACATCCGAATTATAGGGGTACCAGAAGGGGAAGAGGAACAGCCACCAGTGGAAAATTTATTTGAACAAATAATAAAGGAGAATTTCCCCAATCTGGCAAAGGAAATAGACTTCTAGGAAATCCAGGAAACTCAGAGAGTACCAAAGAAGTCGGACCCAAGAAGAAATACACCAAGGCACATCGTCATTACATTAGCCAAGATTCGAATGAAGGAGAGAATCCTAGAAGCAGCAAGAGATAAGGGGACAGTCACCTACAAAGGAGTTCCCATCAGTCTGTCACCGGATTTCTCAAAAGAGACCTTCCAGGCAAGAAGGGGCTGGAAAGAACTATTCCAGGTCATGAAAACCAAAGACCTACAACCAAGATTGCTCTATCCAGCAAAACTTTCATTTAGAATGGAAGGACAGATAAAGTGCTTCTCAGATAAGACCAAATTCAAGGAGTTCATCATCACCAAGCCCTTATTATATGAAATGTTAAAGGGACTTATCTAAGAAAAAGAAGTTAAAGAAACATGAACAGTGAAAGGACAGCAAACTCACAGTTATTAACAACCACACCTAAAACAAAAGCACACTAAGAGGACAGCTAGATCAGGAGCAGAACCATAGAAATGAAGATCACATGGAGGGTTAGCAACAGGGGAGTGGGAGGAGGAGAAGGGGGGAGAAGGTACAGAAAATAAGTAGCATAGATGGTAAGCAGAAAATAGATAGGGGGAGGGTAAGAATAGTATGGGAAATATATAATCTAAAGAACTTGAGACACGTGTTCATGAACTAAAGGGGGGGAATGGTGGGGGAGGGGTGTGCAGGGTGGAGGGGAATGAAGAGGGGGAAATAGAAAAAATGTAATGGCATAATCAGTAAAATTTTAAAAATTAAAAAAAAGATAATTTGAGACTGAACTAAAGGGAGAGGCAGCATAGTATAATTCTTAGGAGTATGAACTTTGGAACAGACTCCTGGATTCAAATCCCAGCTCTGACAATTAGTAGCTCTGTGGCCTTGAATACATTGTTTAACACTGTCAACCTTTAATTTCTGTACTTGTAAAAGTGAGATTAAATCATATCTGCTGTGTTAAGAGGCATTGAGATTAAATTTAGTTAAAATGCACAAAGGATTTACAGCAAGTCCACAAATATAGTTGCTACTGTTATTACTAATAATATTATAATTACTGTTATTATCATTATTATTAACAGAAGAGTGGAGAAGATATTCTTAGTAAGAAAAATTTCTCAACAAATTAATCTAACTAATAAATTATGTAATCCTATTTTATCACACGATAATGCCGATATGAAAAACTCATGCCGACAACAGCATCAGCAACTTTTTCCATTTGTCCTTGATATTAGTGAACTGGCAATTTGGAAAGGTGAGTATTTAAGTAGCAAGATTTCACTTAAATTACAAATTGTCCATAGTTGCATTGGAAATGTTTATTATTTGCCCAGAAAGTAAAGAGACACAATGACATAATTTAAAAAGAGACAGATCACATATTTGTTTAATGACTTCAGCTCATTCAGACATGAAGACTCAGGTGCATTTGTTGTGGGCATTAGTGAAACACTAAAAACAAGAAAATGAGGTAGGAAACAGTCCACATGATTTAGAACTCATTCCTCCAGTCACTATGAATGCAAATGTCTCATTTACATAAAATCCACTTATACTGATGCTAATCGGGAGTAAAGGAAAGGCTATCACTTCTCTTATCCAGCCTCAGAACCAGGAAATCAGAATTCAAATTATTCCCCTTAGAAATGGTGATAGAATCAAATCGCTATGTTGATCAGCCTTAGTATTTGTATATTAATTAGAGAAAGAAATATCTATCGAATAAAAAGCATTTATTGAGTGCTTACTGTGACCCAGGCATTGTCCTAAATGTTTTTATGCATTTTTACATAACTTTTACAGCAATCCTAATAAGGAGGTTCAATGATTATCTCATCTTTACTGATAAAAAAAATTGAGGCTTAAAGAGAACGAGTAACTGTCCTAGTATCCCACAGTGTCTATCTGATTTTAAAGCCCAAGCTGCCTTCTCAGTAATAATTAAGGCATTTAATCTAACTCCACTGGCACCTCACCTCCATCTGCTCATTGCCACTCCCATTCCTAGTATCCAAACAAAGCAGCCAAAGAAAGGCTCCTTTTCTGTTTAAGTCAGGCGGAAAATGATACAAGAGAGAAAAATGGGAAATTAAGAATGGCACTAGTGACAATATCGTTGTCCACCTGAACACAAAGGAGAAAACCCAATATTTAAATTGTCATTACCTGCCATTTTGTTTTAATCAACCAACAGTAGCAAAAATCTAAGTCTATCTGAGGAACTACATTGCCACACTAGGTATGAAAAGACAAACTGCTTAAGTGATTGTTTTTAGCAAACATTGAAGACAATCTGAGATGTTTAATGCAAGAAAATAAGACTTGTGTGTTTACAGCCAAAGGCATCTGATAATTTCTCACAGTACCGAGTTCTTCAAATATTTTTATTTCAGGCAATCTGTAGGAGTAAGACACAGGAGCCAAATGAATCAGCATAGAAACTTGAAGTTGAGTCTGATTTTGAGAGCAATATTTTTCATCTTGAGAAGACTGTCTTGGGCTCCTGCATCAGTTTCTATGCTATTCAGTTGGCAGCTACTTTCCCTCGTTGGTTCCCCTACACACACTCAACACACACGCACTCAGGTCTCAGCTCCACCAAGAACTCCAACACCCCACCTTCCTGTGTTCTCACATTCACACTGCCCTGTAGACTCCCAGGGAGAGAGCCTTGTAACATTGCACCTCTTAATTTCAAGCCCTACCCACATTACAAGATTCAGGGGAAACTTATTTTACAAACAAATTAGGGGCAATTAAAATCAACTCTAACATAAGAAAACAACTTTAAAGGTGGTTATTTCCAGAGTTCATGAGAAAAGTAAAAAAACAAAATAACAAAACACAAAAGTCAAATGCTTCTCAGATGAATGCCAAGGAGACACATTCATATTAGACTTCTATCTTTCTCTTTCTTTCTTTAAACCTTTACATCACAAATATAAACCTACCCTTTTGGGATAAACCCACTGCCTGACCATAACAGTTTATCTTACTTCAGGGTCAAGCCGTAAGAGTTATGGAGCAGCAAAGACTCAGGCCACATTTAACTAAGAATAACCATGGTGGATGATGGGTAGAGTGAAGGAGCTATACTTGAGGTCTGTCCTCCACTGACCCAGGTAACCCTCTCATTCTTCCTGGTTATCTAACTAAGAAGCACTGTACCAACAGAGCAATTTTGCAACAAATGTTACCAAAGAATTTTTAGAAAACTACCATCTCGATCCATATTAGGAAAAATAAACATTTCCATTAAATATAACATACATTGACTTTATTCTCAGAGTATGTGATTTCCCATTGACTTATTCTCATGCCTAGAGGTAAAGTTCAGAAAAAGCAAAATCTTTTCACACCATGGATTCAGATGCCCCTAGTTATAATCTGACTATACCAAGCCCTGGCCAACACTTTAAAAAAGGTCATTTTCTACTTCAGACCCAAGATGGCAGCCGAGTAGCTGGAGACTGAGCCCACTCACTTGTGCCTCTAGCATGGATTGTCAGCTGATTTTCTGAGCTGAACAATCAACAGAATCTGAGCTGATATGAATTTTTGATGCCAAGGGTACATACAGTGGATGCTTTGCACCATCCAGTATGAGATTTTATAAGCTGGAGGGGAAGTGCCCTGTGCAAGGTACCTCCGGCAGAGGAGAAATCAGACAGAAAACATAGCTCCCTCCCCTCCCAGAGCGGGCCAGTCCCACACAGGGAAAACCCCCAATCCTAATTGGGAGAGGCTTGGAACGATATACAAATTCTGGGAGACTTATGTTGCACAATCACAGCGAGCAGCACGTCCACAGCTGCAGTGCTAACCAGGAGAGCGGAGAGCTCCACAGAGAAATCCTACCTCCTAACACTGCCAGAGGCACTAGCAGGCTGTGGACTGCCCCAAGAAAGACTTTCTGCTTTTGGGGGACGTGAAGCACATGGAGAGCCAGCCCATGGCTCAGGGCTGCAATGTGGACACCACATAGAGACTTTTTAAAGTTTCAAAGGGACAATGAGGCGTGTCAGGACAGGGACTGCAGGCTCACATGTAGAGCAGCTCTGCTAACAAAGAAACCACAAGGAAAACGCAGTTATTTCCCACTGAATCCAGCTGCACAGGAAAAGCAGAAAGTGGCACACTGAAGGTCCTGACCCAGCACAGCTGGTGAGCAGAAGACAGCCAGAGCAGCAGGCGAGGCACTAGGCAGCCAGGAGCTGGGTGCCTTACATTCATTGAAGCCAGGCAGGTCCCCTGATAGGCAAGTACCCCAACCCCCACCTGCAGGACTGCAGGCTTTGCAGGCTCACCAACCAGTGAGGCCAGGGTCAGGAGCCCCCTGCTCAGAGCATAAGCACAAAGAAAAGAAGGAAAAGCTCTGAAAGGACCCTTTCTGAACTTCTATAAGACACTACAAGCTACATAGCTTCCTTAGACCCTGATTCACTAAAGTCAGCAGAGCAAAGAGATTAGAGACAGGGGCAGCAAGGGGTGTTCAGGGCTTCACCCGGCCTTGGCTCTTACACAGAGCTGCCATTAGCTCCAAGCAGGAAAGAGCTAACCCTTTTTGCACAGATTGGCCCCTCATGAGAAATGGACAGCTAATTCATCAGAAACTATACAATATTAAAAATAATCTGGGAGTGAAATAGGCCAGGTGTTGAAAGACAATTACCATATGATCTCACCTTTAACAGGAAGCTAAACAACAAAGCAAGCAGAATAAAAACAAAGACACTGAAATAGAGAACAGGGGAACAGTGACCAGAGGGGAGAAGGAAGGGAAGTTAAGGGGAAAAAGGGGGAGGGATTTGGAGGAATAAATAGGAAGGACACAGGGACGAGAACTAAGGGGGGTGGAAATGGGAGGGAAGTGGGGAGCAAGGGGCGGGGGAGGCTGGGATGGGAAAAATAGACAAAAAACTGTACTTGAAAAATAATAAAATTTAAAAAAAGAAAGGGATTTGGAGGAACAAATAAGAAGGACACAGGGACGAGAAGTAAGAGGGGTAGAAATGGGAGGGAGGTGGGGAGCACAGGGTGGGGAGGGCTGGGATGGGAGAAATAGACAAAAAACTGTACTTGCAAAATAACTAAATAAAATTTTAAAAAAAGAAAAAAAATCTGGAACAGACCAAAATGTGGGGATGGGTAGATGGACAAACACTCCCACCATTTTCCTGGAAGACTGAACAGTGCCTCCTGGGGGCGACCCAGGGGATCCATCCTTTCAGTCACACCACAAGCCCCCTGTGGAGGCATGTGGAGGTGGGACTGTCAGTACTCTTAGACATTATATGATGGGAAGCCTCAACAGGCTGTCTAGGGCTAGCCTAGGACACCATATGACATTACCAGGGGAGGATCCAGAAAGAGAAAACAGTAGCAAACACTAGATTCTGCTGAGACAAAGTCCACCTTAGTCTTATCATTATGTGCATCATTTTTTCTCTAGTATAGCTTTTTAACATTTTTTCTTTTGCTTTAAGTTTGTTCTATTATTTCACTATTTTCTTTAGTTTTATTTCAAATATCATATTTTACTGCTCCTATCTCATATTCCAAATTGCCTTCTTACTCTATCTTCTTATTTTTGTTTTAAATTTTATTTTTTCCCTTTCTACATCATGTTTCTATTGCGCACATTTACTATTTCTTCTCCCTCCAGCCTCTCAAAACCATTTTTCTTGCCATTAGCTATCTCACACTCTTTTTCCCTTTCTTTTAATATCCTTATTCTAACTCCACCTTAATTAATCTTTGCTCATTTGTTGTTTATATGGTGGTGGTGGTGGCATTCTTCAATTTTAGTCCTCAATGTCTATTACTTTTCTATTTTAGATCTCAAAGTTTACTGTTCCCTTCTCTTACTCCATTTTGCCTTCCTCTTGCTCTTTCTTTTTTTCATTAATTTTTTTCCTCTTTTAGCCTGGTTTTTATTCTTCACTCTCTTTATTTCTATCCTCTCAAAATCACTTTTCTTCCTTTAGACATCTCATAATTTTTTCTTTCTTTTTTATTATTATTTTTTATTGATTATGCTGTTACAGTTGTTCTATTCCCCCCTTCATTCCCCTCCACCCTACCCCCATCCCCACCATTACCCCTCCTTTAGTTTATGACCATGTGTCTCAAGTTCTTTAGATTCCATATTTCCCATGCTATTCTTGCCCCCCATCTATTTTCTATCTACTGTCTATGCTACTTATTTTCTGTACCTTTCCCATCCTTCTCCTCCTCCCACTCCCCTGTGGCAAACCCTCCTTGAGATCTTCATTTCTATGTTTCCACTCCTGATCTAGCTGTCCTTTTAGTTTGCTTTTGTTTTAGGTGTGGTTGTTAATAACTGTGAGTTTGTTGTCCTTTCACTGTTCATGTTTCTTTAACTTCTTTTTCTTAGATAAGTCCCTTTAACATTTCATATAATAAGGGCTTGGTGATGATGAACTCCTTGAATTTGGTCTTATCTGAGAAGCACTTTATCTGTCCTTCCATTCTAAATGAAAGTTTTGCTGGATAGAGCATTCTTGGTTGTAGGTCTTTGGATTCCATGACTTGGAATACCTCTTTCCAGCCCCTTCTTGCCTGTAAGGTCTCTTTTGAGAAATCAGCTGACAGTCTGATGGGGACTCCTTTGTAGGTGACTGTCCCCTTAGCTATTGCTGCTTCTAGGATTCTCTCCTTCATTTTAATTTTGGCTAATGTAATGATGATGTGCCTTGGTGTGTTCCTTCTTGGGTCCAACTTCTTTGGTACTCTCTGAGTTTCCTGGATTTCCTGGAAGTCTATTTCCTTTGCCAGATTGGGGAAATTCTCCTTTATTATTTGTTCAAATAAGTTTTCCACTGGTGGCTGTGCCTTTCCCCCTTCTGGTACACCTATAATTCGGTTGTTGGAGCGTTTAAAGATGTACTGGAGGTTCCTAAGACTCTCCTCATTTCTTTGAATTCTTGCTTCTTGACTATTTTCTGTTTGGCCATTATTTGCTTTCTTCTGGTCCACTCCATTGATTTGAGTCCCAGTTTCCTTTTCATTGCTATTGGTTTCCTGTGCAATTCCATTTCAATTAGTTTCACCTTCATATATTCGTCTAATTTGTGGCTATAATCAACCAGTTCTATGAGGATCCTGAACACTAGTGTTTTAAACTGTGTGTCTGAGAGTTTTGCTATTTTTCATCACTTAGATTTATAGGCTCGGGGGCTTTGAGATCTTCCTGAGCCTATTTGGTCGGTTTGCACCCTTTAAGAGTAAGGAACAGAGCCCTGGACTCCCAGCTTGCTGGGTTGTGAAGCTATATTTGGGGGCATGGTCAGAGCGGGAAAATGATGGCACACTCTGCTGTTCCTGCCGCTAGATGAAAAGAGCCTTAGGTGAGTCACAAGGGCCGGGCAACTCAGAGTCACTAGGTTATGACCCTATATGTAGAGGTGGGGTCAGAGCAGAGAAATGGTGGCGCCCTCTCTGCCGCTTGATGTGGAGACCCGCTGGGTCCTGGTCCAATAGCCCACTCCCTCGCTTGTCTATCCCCGCAAAAAGGGCGACCGAGGTCAGCCCCCAGCACAACTCACTCACTGTTTCCCCGGAGTGGCACGCTTGGTTGCTCTCTTGGCCGCACAAAAGTCCAACACTGGCCCTAGATTCCTTGCACCTGAAAGAGTCTGACCGAGTTTCCTATGCTACCCCACTCCTCCACCTGCTGGTTTCACCCCTTACAGGTCAGGCTA
>NW_026521905.1:0-5318 GCF_021234435.1 Artibeus jamaicensis
GGAGCACACCGCCAATCAGTGCTGCGATCCCGGAGCCCTGCCCACCAATGAACGGTCAGAAGAAGCTGAAAGGGCGGGGCAGGAGGCGGGGTCCCGTGGGTTTCGGACTGGCAGGCGGAAGACCCGCCCCGGCCCGCTGGGATTGGCTGCTCTGGAGCGCCTGGAGGCGTGGCGTTTTCCGTGGCTACTTTTCCAGAGGCTGGTGAGGGACCCACCCCGCTGGGGCAGGAGCTCCCAGCCGGGGTAGGAGCTCGAGCCAGGGCAGGATTTTAGGGTGGATGTGGCCCTCCTGCCCCCTGATAAAGTGTCTTTGTTCCAGTAGACTGAGGTCGGGATGCCCAACTGTGCTGTAGGCCCATCCGTGCCCTCCCTTATCAAAACCACTTTCAGCAAAAGATGCATAGGCAGTGAGGATGTGGTCAAGAGTACACTGCATTCCGTGGAAACTTAAGTCAGTAAATTCTGACCACGCAGGTGGTACACACAAAATTAGTCCCAGAGGGCTTAAATAGTTAAACACGACAAATGATGTAATAAGCATACTGGAAAAGACACTGAGAGTTTCACGCCTCAATAAGTGATATTATGAGTAATAGGTATGTTTAAGTAACTCGGGTGTGAAAACGTTTCATAAATAGGGAGACAAGATAAAACCAAAGAACACTGAATAAATTTAGAAGTATTGGAAAAGCATTCAAGTATTTTGCATAAAAATAACATGTTAAATTTGGGGGCAGGGGTCCACAGAGCAGGGTTTGTTTAGCTGCTACTGGCTTTCGCGGGAGAAAGTGGGAAGAGTGTTTCTGGTCCCTACCTCGTTCTGAGCACGTAAATATAACTTGATTTCCATGGACTGGAACTGCGCCAACTAACTGTAATTATTACTGTGAAACTGCATAAAGGGAAACCTCACTAAAGAGGAGTTGGGGGCCAGTTGGGGTGCTCCACATAGCACCACCCAGGGTCAATTACAGGAAAAGCTGTCATGTCTGTCACAGGCCCCAACATGAAGATAGTACTGTGTGCTCCCAGGAGAAAGCAACTCCCCAGAAATTCAGCCACCTGGAAGCCATGGTCTTCCTGAAATGAGGATTTTCTGCACTGCACTTTCATTTGAAATGACCCCTCCCAACTTCCTTTTTTTCCCCTGTAAAATAACATTCCTTTCCTTTATTTGTGGAGCTTACCCGTCTTTTGCTAAAGCTTGCTTGTCCTAAGTTGCATTTTTTGTTACTATTTCTGAACAACCCCTTATCTGTTGGGAAAATAACTGCCTGCTATATTTTTAAGGTGAACATAACTTGGTGGCTCCTGTGGGGATCCACAGGACTCCTGAGATCTCTGAGGCTGATGAGCATGCAGGTGCAGTGTCCTTGCTCTGAAGGACTTGGGAAAGGGTCTTTTGGTGCAAACTCTCCGGATCATTTCAAGTATAGCTATTCAGAAATAATATCCTCATACCCTCTGACCCAGAAGTTCCAGTTTTGAAAACTTTCCCCTAGTAGCCCTGTCCTGGTAGCTCATTTGGTTAGAGTGTCCTGCCTATATTCCAAGAGTGTCAGTTCATTCTTCAGTCAGGGCACATACAAGAAGCAACCAATGAATGAGTGAATAAGTGGAGCAACTCTTTCTCTCTCTTTCAAATTAATAAATGAAAATTTTTAAAAAACCATAAAAATCCCCCCAGTTATACTTCCCTGTGTATGAAGTGAAATGTTTAAAATATTGTATCCAACACTTATATAATAACATATAATTTTAAAGTTTTCAGTGGAAGAGAATTTGTTAAATTATGGTTATATCACACTGTAAAATATTATAGAATATTGAAAATGGGTGAGGACACATGGTATTTCATTAAAGAAATAAAACCTCATAAGGTGGTTCTAATGGATTTTAACAGAGAATAGTTTCTAAGTAATGTTGTTATGTGAGAAAAGTATCCTGCAAAACAAACTGTGTTAAAAAAACAAACAAACCCAGGCAGAGGACGTGCTGGGAGGAGACACAGGGACTGTTCACCAGGATCAGGGCCTGGGCAACATGGAAGGGAAAACTTGCTTTTCCTGCATGTCATTTGGAGTATTGTGCCATTTGTTTTCTCCTCTACTTAAACCTATGTATAGTTATTTTCCGTAGATAAAAGAATGGATGAGAAGTAGTTGGTCATATACGTGTGCATTTAAAAATGACTCAGCAAAAATTCTTCACACCCTCATTACATCCAGTGCCCTGTGCTGCCTTCTTTATCTAAATAGCACCTTGACCACCCAAAGTGTCCAATTTGCACCCAAAAATCTATTCCAGCAGGAACATTTCCACAGTGCAAAATATACTGTCACACAGTTACTGTTTGTTTGAGAGATGCAAATCATTTATTATGAAAACAATCAATTTTATATTTAAGTACTGGATCCAAAGTCATTTACAGAAATGCAATTAAGAATATTACAAACCCTGACTAGTGTGGCTCAGCTTCTGTGTCTGGCATCTGGCAACCAGGGTGCATTGTCCAGCTTCCACTCTGGAGTCTGGCTGTGGAGTCTTGGTTACGGATCTGGGTTCTGTCTCTGAGGTCTGTGGCCTTGGTTTCACTCTATTTGGCTATGGGTCTCAGATCTGGGGTCTGTTTGGGTGTGGCCTTGGGGTCTGTGGGTTTGTGTGTGAGGTCCCTGTACATGTCTATAAATTATAGTCATTGGCTCCAAGTCAATGTGAAGAGATATTCCAAGGTTGGGGTGTGGTGAAGAAGGAAACTTTAGTGCAAATATCTCAATTGTAATATAGAATGGCCGTGAGTACAGAATGGTTGTTAAGAAGCTCAGTATTGTCACAGGTGAATTATGAAGCAGCATGCGGTGTATCACTTCAATACTGCTGCTTCTCAGTTATGTAGCATCAGGGCTGTGAGGAGGCCCTGAAGTGGGGCAGCCCTGGGGCAAACTCCCTCTCCTGCTGAGCTGCTTAGGGCTTCTCTGCTCATCTACATGACTTCTGGTCTAGACCTTCATTTCCTCTTTGCTGGGCTGTATTTGCATATGAAGAAGTGAACATTGGAAAAGGCTGGGCGAGCAGAGAAAGGCCTGTGGTGTTGTCACCACAACAGACTAGACTATTATTATTTTTAAATTATGTCATGTTTTCCGTTGTATTTTTTAAGCCCTGAGACGGCCTTTTTTGTGTTGGTGCTGTTTACTTAAATTATATAGAAAAATAAATATAATTGAAAATGCTACCCAAATAGGTAGTAGTGATACAGGGCGCAGCCAAGAGGGAGCCCCAGAAAAGGATTTGGGATGGGGTCCAGAGTTCAGGGTGTCCAGGAAATATTAAGATGTCCCCCGCCCAGGGGGAAGGGAGGAATGAAGCAGGGCCATGGAGAGCTATTTTGCGTAGCAACAGTTTTGCAACTAACCTCTGGAATGGTCATTTAACATATCTATAACCCTTAACTGGTTTCATAGATATGTTAAATAGCTGTGGCCAAGTTTTGAGCCAGGGAGAAGGGAGTGCCTTCTACCCAAGAGGTAACTAGGGGCTGAGCCCCTGAGTGGGGAACCTGCGAGAGAGCTTGAAAAGATGGGCTCCAGAACATGAGGGGATAACTGCCCAGGTGAGGAGAGGGCCTGTGGGAGAGCGTGGGAAAGATTGGCTCTGGGACATGGAACGTGGCAGCCATTGAAGGGAGAGCCACGCGGTTTGGGGCAGAGTGAGGACCCCTGCAGTCATGTAGGAGAGAGCCATGTGGTTTCAGCAGAGTGAGGACCCCCTCTTGGTGAGGTGAAAGAGGGAGCCACGTGGTTTTAGCAGAGTGTGGAATCCCTCTTTCCCAGCCGAAAGGGAAAGCCACGCAGCTTTGCCAGAATGGAGATCCCTGCAGCCAGATGAAGAAGAAAGCCACATGGTTTTGGTGGAGTGCGAACCCCTGCAGCTTTGGTAGAAGAGGCCCACGCAGCTTTGGGGTGCCCCCTTTGGCCTTGTGGCCTGGAAAGCAGGAGAGACTTTGACTGGGACTGGGTACAAAGAACTCTTGCCAGTGGACCATGAGAAGGTGCCACATGACTTTGGATTAACTAGAGATCTTGCCTGACACAGCTGACGATTCCAGCGGCCTGCAACACAGACGTGTGCTCTTTTCCTGATTTACGGTACCCAGAGTTGGGACCGTGGGAGAAGGGAGCGCTGTGTGGGTGTAGGGGCATACCCTAAAGGACTTTGATATTCTAGTGGAGGCATTAAGCCTAAATAGCATTAAATAAACATTTTGTTTTCTTTTCACAAGTCTCTAGCATTGAGAGATGTCTTTCCCATTGGCGGCGAACAGAAGAGCCTAGTAGATATTGGTACACAGTCCTTGGGAGGGGCCCCTGTTCTGCGGCAGTTTTTGGCATCCCCAGGTGGGCCAAATACTGACCCCCACACCTCGGACCTGTTGTTCTGTAACAGTAGCTGCTATTACATTAAGTGTATATGCTTCTAGACAAGGTGGGGGTGTGTGGAGTGGGACAGGTGGAGGAGGACAAAGGGGAAAAATTGGGAAACTGTAATAGAATAACAATAAAAATCACTTAATAAAAAGTACATATACCCTTCCAGATAGCACTAGTTGCATATTTCCATTCTTCCACTTTCTCTGAATTTCATGTATTATTTCAGGTTTGTAATGTGATGCAAAATTTGTGAATTTTTAGGTTTTCTCCCTAATGTGTGGATTTATCAGTACTTTTTCCCAGAGTATTTTTATGTACAATTTTTATTATCATTTTGTTTAAATTATGTTTTAAGTACAACTGTAATTTAATTTATGGGTTATTCAGAAGTGTGTTTCATAAAGTTTAAATATAAGGACTTTCTAGTTATCTTTTATTACTGATTTCTAGATAAGCTGCAACGAGAGCAAGAAACATACTTTATATAATTTCAATCTTTTGATATGTTTTTTTGAAACTTGCTCCACAATAGAATATAGTGAATGTAAAAAACAAAACAAAACAAAAAAACAACCCAAATCAAAAAAACCCTCCAAGCTCGGTTCTGTGGTGCCATTTCTTGTTTATTTTGGAAAGAACACCTTAGTGCTGGTCAACGAGAAAAATGGTTGATTCTGGTGGAATGTCAATGACTGTTAATGGCAATGGTATTTTGAAGTGTATTTTATAATATCTCAAGGTATGGACTGTCCAGTTACCTTGTGACTGGTCTCTGGATGAGGGCAAAGGATGCAATAAATGTGTTTTATGTGCCATTTGGTGGAACTTGCTTTATATCACTATATGGTAAGTTTTTAAAAACATTCTCAGGGTGCTTGGAAAGCATCT